>NW_028317864.1:4867500-5197500 GCF_062004578.1 Staurois parvus
CAGACAGTAACAGCGCTGACTAAAAAAATTGCCGATAACCAGCATCTATTTACATGTGATCAGCTGTGATTGGACACAGCTGATTATGTTAAAGAGCCAAGTCATTACCATGATCGGTCATGCGCTGTGTCCTAGGAGCACCACCAATCACTGTGCTGCAGACCCCCAGGGGCGTGTATGCTGGGCAAGAATGGGAGGACATCATATGACCTCTTCCCAGAACAAGAGTGGGCCCGCTTAGCCATCATTGTACAATAGGCCGGTTGGGAACCTGTAAAGGAAAAAATAATACACATTTTTGCAGAAAAAAATATGTCCATTTAATATTTTTTTAGCCTGCAAAGCATTGCAGTGGATTGCAGGAACAACGTCAGATTCCTGCACACTCTTCTTCCAGCTTTCTACCTGTACCTCCATTTGGCGTTTCAGAAAGTCGGAAGAGCGAATGGACTATGAGTGTGTTGATCATAGTCCACTGAGAGCTACAAGTCATCTGGTATGGAGGAAGATGGGACTTGTAGTTTACACATTCACAGATTCCTGTGAATGAATGATACAACTGTGCAATTGGAGCCCTGCACAGCAGTGCTGATTTAAAATGTGACAGCAGGTGCGGAGGAGAGGACCCCTTCCCACTGTTAAGGGGAAGGAGGGGGGTGATGGGAGTGGGTGCTGAAACATGTTACACCCTAAATACAGGTGTAACATGTTCTAAAGGTGAACTTAGCCTTTACAATTTATGTAATCTTTCAAAATTTTTGGTCAGCTAACTCTACCTTTGAAAATATTTTATCTGTATGAGAAGTGTTGTTCATCCATTCAGAAATCCTGTGAGCTGATAACTGCCTCTAGCATTGCTATCTCCTTTGACTACAGCAACTCTGCCTCTAGCATTGCTATCTCCTTTGACTACAGCAACTCTGCCTCTAGCATTGCTATCTCCTTTGACTACAGCAACTCTGCCTCTAGGATTGCTATCTCCTTTGACTGCAGCAACTCTGCCTCTAGCATTGCCATCTCCTTTGGCTACAGCGACTCTGCCTCTAGCATTGCTATCTCCTTTGACTGCAGCAACTCTGCCTCTAGCATTGCTATCTCCTTTGACTACAGCGACTCTGCCTCTAGCATTGCTATCTCCTTTGACTACAACCTCCTCCCCACATTATGGAGAATAAGGGGAGGTGTAGGGCTAACACTGAAATGAGTCAATGACAGGATTACAGGGTTAAAATAAGGGGAAAAAGGAAAAACTAATGCAGCCACCACATCTAAGGATTGGTAAACTACAATACTAGCAATTTTTGTTCTTGGCTTTAGATATGTTTTAGGAATGATCATGTGGTCAGCATTAGAAAAGTATTAAACCTTACTGCCACAGGCATCAGATGAAGGTATTGATAATGTAGGACAGCCAGCTGAAATATGATTGGGTGATATGGACTACAGCCTTCCATTTAGTAATAGTCAAGTATTTTGTGATGCAGATGGGAAAACAGAGAAAATCAGAGTGTTCCAAGTTATATAATAGATTTTATCAATTAAAAAATTTTTTATAAAAACAATTTCAGTACATCTAAATTCAGTTAATTATTCTTCATTTCAGCCACTATAATTATGTAACATTGGTCTGTACTAATTTTCACTGCCTGAAAAAAGAAAATCAGGCTGGCAGCGGGGAGTGTCTGCTCTGTAAGCTGATGGTCTGAAAAAGTGAGCTACTTGGGGGAACCTACTGGAGAAAGCAAACATGGAGTGGGCGTCCATGTCTTCGTGCTGATCACATAGGTTCCGTACACACAGGCTTCAGCTGTTATAAATGCAGGGGGACAGCAAACAGTCATAAAGCTTTTTACAGTTTTATTTGAAGACTTAAAAACAATCTTGGGCTCCAGTTTAGGGATGCTATACAAAGATCATAATGGGGCTTCTGACATACATTTTAAACAGGCTTCAATGAATATTTCAAGTTATGCTGCAACTTATAGAAACCCTGCTAGCAGCTTGTTTTAGGAGCTAGCCCTCACATTAACATATGTTTTAAAGTAGAATTCCAGCCGGAACCTTCTTCCTCATAACATCTATGCTGCCTAACCTGTGTAAAAAGAAAAAAAAACAAAGAAAAAAAAAAAAAGGATCTGTATACTTACCTATTTTCAGCTAGCTCTGGACACGTGATCTCCCCTGGCAGCTGCAGGGGAGAGGGGAGAGCGTTTAACAATGGCTGGGAATTCCAGGAGTGGTAAAGTCACCCAGAGGCTCCCATGTCCCTGCCATTCTTGGTCGTTGTCCCTCCTCTCCCCTGCAGCTGCCACTAGCTGACACAGGGGAGCTGGATAATATGACCAGACCAGAGCAGGCTGAGAATAAGTAAGTATATACAGCTCTTGCTTTTTTTTTTAATACACACAGGTTAGTCAGCACAGATGCTACGAGGGGACATTTTAAAGACTAGTTAGGGTACGGCTGGAATTAGACTTTAACAACCCAAAACTAGACTTACTTTAAGTCTTTAAAGAAGTGGCAAAAAGCTTTTTAAATGTAATGCAGGATCTTGCAGTACACATAGCCAGAATCCAACGTGTACGAGGTTTAAAGAAGAACTAAAGGCCCATTTGTTTTTCTTTTTTTGGATAGAGTGATGGCTATAACCCATGTCAATCCACTATGTTCCACTGGGGAGATTTCCCATCACTTCCTGCCCTGTAACCAAAACAGGAAGTGAAAGGAAAAGCCTTGTTATCACCAGAACTAGTGTCCCCATTGGAAGATTTTCCCTCTTCTGTTCTGGTGACAACCCAAATACTGGGGTATTATTTCACTTTCACTCTTGGTGATAACAGTAAACAGGAACAAATAGAGAAGGTAAATCCACCTAACGGGGGCACAGACAGCAGTAAAAACCTGACAGGTGTTCTAATCCAACTCCACTCTGCCCAAAATTGAAAGAAAAAAAAAAAAAAGTTTTGCCTTTAGTTAAACTTTAAGAAATGTGAATGGCCAAAATGCACTTGGTGGGTGGCCCTGTTGGCCACCTCCGGCTTAACATCCTTCAGTTGAAATATTGGAGGATCAAGGTGGAAAATTGTCCGCTGAACAGTAGCTGCATCCAATCAAATGCAACCATAGTTTGCCTATTTTGACAGCTGGCAGGAGGGCTGTTAGGATACAATAGCTGCAGCATGAGATTCCTCCATCCGTGCTATTCAGCATAGATGGAGGAATCATTTAGAGTCTATCAGTGTATGGCCAGCTTTGTAACCCAAAGTGCATGCATGGGGCGGAGTTTACAAAAACCCAAAACGTTAAAAACAGCTGTGAACCTCCATAAGGCACAGTAAATCATTCAGGTAAACATTTTCACAGTGTATTTATCTTTGATGGGTGGAATTGTCTTTCAAGAGTTTCTGCAAATGATTCTCTGGTCTTGGTTTAGTGGTTTCCAACAAAGCGCCCAAGGTTTCCAAACAAAGTGCACTGAGTTCATCATACAGCGACGGGAGGTTTCCGCTCTCAGATGTCACTTCCATTTCCTCGGAGAGGAGAAAAACCATCATCTCAGCTGCCTTCCTCACTTATGGATGGATCCTAATGCTGGTCTTAAAAGTGACGTCCTCTTTCCTCCACCTTCCAATACCATCTACACAACGCATTGCCAGTTCATAGATAATACTGCATTTTTGCAGACACAGTTTTGCACCCCTTAATAGAGTAAATTTTTTCCTCCTTGGGGTAGTAAGTCATCTCTTTGGCCACTGTGCTGACCATGTCTTCATCGACCATAAAGCCACGCTGACGAAGCTCCGCCCTCACGCACATCTTCACATGCTCAAATTCCATTGGGAGGAATGGCACAAAGAAGTCAATTAGGTTTTTGGTTATCAGACTGCTGTGCCACAAGCCACCTGTAGATGGAGAAACAGCAAATAGGAATATTCAGTGACTCAGACGAAGTAGTAATATTTTTCAAATATACTGAATCTACAGTACAGGAAACACTGGTAAAATTTACCTTAATCTAAGCTTTAGGCCTCATGCACACTGCGTGTTTTTACAGCTGCTGTTTTTGGCTTCAGGCATTTTTTTCTACAGCCAGTAAACTCCCCAGCATGTTATCCTATGTGGTCCATGCACACACAGGCTTTTAATCAGCATTTTTTTGCAGGAGGGATTTCAGGCTGGGAAAAAAAAAAAAAAAAAAAAAAAAAAAAGCAAGGACTACCACATCTGAAGAGTTTTGAGCTGCAAAAACACTTGAGCGGTAAAAACATGGCTAGGCGCATTTTTGAGCCTCAAGCAATTTAAGATTCCTACATATCCCAGTGTGCTTTGCTGCTCTTGCTTTCATTATCTGGCCAACGGCATAATTCGGATCCATGCAGAGGAAACATGAACATTTTTTTTCACCCGAGTTTAGCTCATGTATGCAGTTAGCATGGCCAACTGTATATTTGTGCTCCACGCAGATGAAACAAACATTTTTTCCTCTGCGTGTAGCTCACATGGCCAACTGCCTTGACCTCATGCAGATGATACATGCAAACATTTTTCCTTTGCGTGTAGCTCACGTGGCCAACTGCATTGACCTCATACAAATGATACAGGCAAAATGTTTTCCTCTGCGTGTAGCTCACGTGGCCAACTGCATTGGCATCACGCAGATGATACATGCAAAATGTTTTCCTCTGCATGTAGCTCACATATGCGGTTAGCATGGTCAATTGCATATTTGTGTTCCATGCAGACAAAACATGTAGATGTTTTCCTTTGCATGCAGCTCACATATGCAGTTAGCATGGCCATGCAGACAAAACATCAACATTTTTTCACCGGAGTGTAGCTCACATATGCAATTAGCATGGCCAACTGCATATTTGTGCTTCACACAGACAAAACATTAACATTTTTTCCTCTGCATGTAGCTCACGTAGCCAACTGCGTTGGCCCCACGCAGATGAAGCATGCACAATTTTTGCATCTGCATGTACCTCACGTATGCAGTTAGCATGCCCAAATACATATTTTGCTCCACGCAGATTTGAAACTGCTCTCAAAATGGCAACTAAACACCTACACAATGAAAATTCAGGGATGCATTGTGGGAAAGTGGGAGTAAAATAGCAGAGCAGGTGTTTTTTTTGCAAACAAAATGCTAACGCGGCAAAACGTGTATGCAACAACGTGACAAAAAAAACTCAGCTTTCAAAACGCAGCTTTCTACAGCTAAAGCTGCTGACATTTTATAACATCCAGTATGCATGAGGCCTTATAATACATTCTATACCTGACCCTCAGGCCAATTCTGACATTCTTTCATACATATAAAAATCTGCATTTTTTTTTTTTTGCTAGAAAATTACTTAGAATCCCTGAACAGTATATATATTTGGTTTAAGGAGAAGCCCTAGAGAATAAAATGGCGGGTGCTGCAATTTTTTTATGTCACGATATTCACACACCGGTTTTTCAAAAGCAATTTAAAAAAATACACTTTAATGATATGTAGTGAAAACAAATACAATACCTGATTTTTTGCCAAAATATAAAATATGGTGTCACGCCAAGCCACTACAGTACATTTCATTATCCATAGACAATGTTTTAAAAGCTTATACAGGTTACCAGTTTTCAGTTACACAGGAAGTCTGTTGCTAGAATTATTGCTCTCACTATGATGTTCGTGGTGATACCTCACGTGTGCAGGACTTACCAGCATGGGTGTGCTGCTTTAAATGCTTTTATTTTTTTAATTATATTTAAAATTTATTTTTTTCACACTGTACCTTTATATTTTTATCCACTGAAACTGGAAGTGACGAAATCCTAGTTGTTTCCAGTTTCTGACATCACAGAGGGAAAGGAAAAACGTTCATTCTTTAAAGTCTGTCCTGGGCATCTGATGCAGCCACCAGGCTCCAGATAGGACAGGACCCCTTCTGCCCTTTTTGCCTCCTGTAAAAGTGATCACTTTTACATTGCAGGGAATCACCGGCTGCAAAGATTAATACCAGGATCATGGTTGTAGCTGCAACCATGATCCTGGTATAACCACTACAACCTGATGCTGTATACACCCCATGGGTAGGAAGTGGCTAATCCCTTAACCACTTCAAGTCCGGACACTTTCACCCCCTTCCTGTCCTGGCCAATTTTCAGCTTTCAGCGCTATCACACTTTGAATGACAATTGTGCGGTCATGCAACACTGTACCCATATGAATTTTTTAGCATTTTTTTCAGACAGATAAAACTTTATTTTGGTGGTATTTATTCACCACTGGGATTTTTTTTTTTTGCTATATAAATGAAAATGTCCAAAAACGTTGAAAAAAAGTGTTTTTCTTATAACATTTTGCAAATAAATATTTCATCATAAATCTTGGCCAAAGTGTATTCAGTTATCTTTTTAGTAAAAAAAAACAAAATAATCCAAATTAGTTTATAACCAAAAGTTATAATTTTTAAACTTTTTTTTACATTTGTATTTTTTTTTATATTATTGTGTTTTGTTTTTTTTTTTTTTACATACGGTCACCCTAGCAGTACAGTGTCACCATGGTGACACTGTACTACTTGTGGGGGGTGATGAAGATTTTTTTTTTTTTTTTTATACTGATTGCTTTTACACCCATAAAGGCTGTAAAAGCAATCATTTCTCCTCTCTGCCTGCATTCTTGCAGCCATTGAGAACTACTGTGTGAGCTGTGATTGGTCACAGCTTGTCACATGGTACAATGCTGTTGTGAATAGCCTTGTACCATGTGACCTCTATGATCATTCACAGATTTCACACGTAGTAAGCAATGATGTCAGAAGTGACATCTTGCTTACTACTCTGCATGCGATCACTGACTGGCCAATCAGTGATCACATGATCGGGACCTCGCACAGAGGTCCCGTACGACGATCGGTGTTCCACTCCCAGGGAGCTCGCACAAGCAAGGGGTGGGGAGGCCGTTTCTAAACGCCCACCCGACCCTGCACTGCCACCGTCCGGCCGTTTATATACAACGGCCAGACAGGAAGTGGTTAAGGAGGAGATAGAAAAGGGTTTCAAAAATGTCAACAGTCGGGTCTGCAAACTCTTAACACAAACTCTGTGCAACTTCTCCCCTTTGGAACTCCACCTCCCTGTGCTTCCAGGAGGTTGCAGCAGAGGGAGGATGGAGGGCAGAAAGGTAAAGGTTTTTATAACTTTCTGAGACACTGGCAGACAAATCTGAGAATTCCTAGCCAGCAGAAGTACAGGCCCAAAAGTAGGTGTTCCTAGAATACCAAAGTATTGCAGACGGTAGATCATACATTATAGCATGGCCTGGTGTCCTCTAAAACATGAGCAAGAAAAGTGGAAAAAAGAAAAAGAAAATAAAACCTGTCCCCTGTGCATTTGTACGTACGGTAATGCGCAGAAAAGGTGTTTGTTCATCTGCAGCTTCATGAAAGATGCTGGAATTTGCTCACTTAAACCTGGACTAATGATCCATTGATTCATTGAGCCCTGGGTGAGTGATCACTTTCTGATACTGGACACTGCTGCAATGATTACAATGTCACCGGCACGCCAATTTGGTCCGCAAACTACAAGGAGCAACTTTGTGATGTGCTGTGCATCTCCTTGGAGTTCAACATAGAGCGGTTCCCTGCTGCTGGTTGCCCCTAGACGGTGCAAGTAAGGACAATGTCATACCAGACCTGCCAAGTGTGTGGAGGGCTAGCACTAAACTAGAAGGGCCAGGTCCCCCAGAATGCAGTGTGGTAAACCCGCTTTCCATGTGTGTTTCCCGTAATGCATTTAAAACGCACTGCCCTTGCAATGCTAACACCCCAAACACAGGTCACAAATGCAGTGGGTTTGCCTGCACCAGATCGCATGGTACAGTATCATGCAATCCAGTTGCAGTGTGTTTTGTATAGCAGTGCATGCACTAACTTTGCTGCGGTCCGGCATGATTTTAGTCCATTCAAATGAACATTACAGCCAGACAGGACAGTACACATGCTGCAGCATTTTTAATCAGGCTGCAGAGTGTGACAGTTGGCGCTGCCTGTCAAACTCACCTATAACAAGAGCCAAACACTCAGCTCACAGTTGCGACCCACTCCCATAATGTAAAATTACCATTCAGCAATTAAAAATAAAAAAAAAAAAAACACAACAACACACACCCCAAGCATCAGGAGGTGTAGGTATTGCCTCCTGAACAGCTAACAGGCGCTAGAAGAATGCTGCAGCTTATACACAGTATACACCTCATTAATGCCAATGTATTTTTATAGTGTACATGTCTAAATATTGTTTTTGGATGGAGTTCAGCCCTAAACTTGTAAGTTGTAAGCTGCCTACCTTGCATAAAAAAAAAAAAAAAGACCTGTATACATACCTTTTTTGCCCTTCGGTCCAGTCATGTGATCCTGCAGCTCTGACTCCCCTGTGTAATGGAGTGCTTACAATGGCTGTGCTTCCAAGAGCCATGAGGTCACCTATAGGCTCTCGAGACACAGGGGAGCAGAAGCTGTTGGGTCATGTAACCAGATGAAAAGTAGATATGTACACAGATTTTTTTTTTTTTATACAGTGTATGAAGGATAGGTAGGATTTTTTTGGCTATACTTCTTATCTGGATCACAACTTACTTCTGCATGCTTGTGTCGGCAAAATCTGCTGTCGGCTGACATCACAGAGCTGCTGCAGACTTTGGAAGGATCCTGACAATTTTGGGATCCACCCAGATGCCTGGCAGCAGCTGGCTCAGCCTGTCAGCATACGGCTGAGAGCCAAAGTCAGCTGCGCTGCCTCAGCTCAGTGAGCGATGAAGGGGCAGAGAGCGGTGACGGACAGTGGTTGCTCAGGCTTAGAGTTGGCGGGGGAACAGCAGCAGCATTACCCCGATGCTTCAACAGGCAGGTGAGTATAGATGTTTATTTGTGATCCCACACTTCTCCTTTAAGAATAAAGTTAGGCTTTTCTTCTACTTCACTCTCTGCTTCTATACTCACCATCCTTTGAGTTGAAGGCATAGAGGGATAAATGGTGTTCCACATCACTCAGCTTGATATCTTCCCTATTCTTTCCAGTCTTCCAGAAATCCAAGGCCAGCTCTGAAATGTACTCTCCTCCAGCATTACTGAAGCAAAGAAGTAAAGCGTCAGGAATATGAATCAGTACTAGAAACAACTATAAAGTATGGAAGTTTCTCCGCAATGGCAAGACCTATGCTGTTAAAAGGTCAGTCCACCTAAACTGAACATTTTAGGTATAGGTGGAGCCTGAGGAGCTAAAGTAAGCCCCCATCTTATTATACATTTTGGATACAACAATGAGATCTCTTTCCCATAGTTCCTGACTCTGCAACACTCGTCCTGTCCACCTGGAAGTTTTACATTGTTCTGCTCCTCTGGGTTTATTCATTGTTTCAATACGTTTACATTGAGGTTTAGAATACATGTCACTACATTATAGGAATTTATAATAATTGTAAATTAAACATCGTCAGGATGTGAAGACATACTGTCTATACAGCTCAGTTGTGTAAGGCCCCTTTCACACGGGCGGAACGATCAGGTCTGACATCCATTGTTCTTTATGGGGGATCCAATGCCCATCTGTCTAGCTGATCTGATGACAGTCAGATGTAAACGGACATGTGTGTTTACACCCGCCTGCATCTGATCCAATCCGCTAAGAACAGACAGATGGGGGATCCAATGCCCATCCGTCTAGCTGATCTGATGACAGTCAGATGTAAAACGGACATGAGGTCTGTTTACATCAGACTGCCCCATTGAAAACAACAGGCTGTGTCTGCACAAAGAGCAGACATGGATCTGCCATCTGCCTGCTCAGCGGACAGATCCACACCGAGCAGGCGAATCCGCTTGGCAGAGTCTGCTTGTGTGAAAAGGGCCTAAGTAGCATTAAAACAGCTGTTCCTAGTAGTAGATGGGTGTGACAGACAGGAGCTTTTGTTAGTACTCCAAAGTGGGGTGCTTGTGTAAGGAGCTGCTAATATGGTGGAATATGAGTTTGCATCCTACGGTGCTTGTTGCCCTGGCTATGGGTTACTTAGTGTACAACCACTGAGCAGGGGCCTTATTAAGCGGGATTATGGTTGGCAGTTTAGTAAGCAACAAGATATAAAAAAAGTCAAGGGAGAAAAAAGAAGAAAACAAGATGTAAATGGAGAAGGTATAAGTAGGGGTATCAGGGTGAGGAGTGGGGGGAAGGGAGTGAATTCTTGTCAGATGTAAATATTAAACATACAGATGAAACTCGAAAAATTAGAATATCGTGCAAAAGTTCATTTAATTCAGTAATGCAACTTAAAAGGTGAAACTAATATATGAGATAGACTCATTACATGCAAAGCAAGATAGTTCAAGCCGTGATTTGTCATCATTGTGATGATTATGGCTTACAGCTCATGAAAACCCCAAATCCACAATCTCAGAAAACTAGAATATTACATGTAATCAATAAAACAAGGATTGTACATAGAACAATATCGGACCTCTGAAAAGTATATGCATGCATATGTACTCAGTACTTGGTTTGGGCCCCTTTTGCAGCAATTACTGCCTCAATGCGGCGTGGCATGGCAGCTATCAGCCTGTGGCACTGCTGAGGTGTTATGGAAGACCAGGATGCTTCAATAGCGGCCTTCAGCTCTTCTGCATTATTCGGTCTCATGTCTCTCATCTTTCTCTTGGCAATGCCCCATAGATTCTCTATGGGGTTCAGGTCAGGCGAGTTTGCTGGCCAATCAAGCACAGTAATCCCACGGTCATTGAACCAGGTTTTGGTGCTTTTGGCAGTGTGGGCAGGTGCCAAGTCCTGCTGGAAAATGAAGTCAGCATCCCCATAAAGCTCGTCTGTGGAAGGAAGCATGAAGTGCTCCAAAATCTCCTGGTAGACGGCTGCGTTGACCCTGGACTTAATGAAGCACAGTGGACCAACACCAGCAGATGACATGGCTCCCCAAATCAACACAGACTGTGGAAACTTCACACTGGACTTCAAGCATCTTGCAGTGTGTGCCTCTCCATTCTTCCTCCATACTCTGGGTCCTTGGTTCCCAGATGAGATGCAAAAGTTGCTCTCATCAGAAAAGAGGACTTTGGACCACTGAGCCACCGACCAGGTCTGTTTTTCCTTAGCTCAGGTATGACGCTTCTGACGTTGTTTGTTGTTCAGGAGCGGCTTGACAAGAGGAATACGACATTTGAAGCCCATGTCCAGGAACCGTCTGTGTGTGGTGGCTCTTGATGCACTGACTCCAGCCTCAATCCTCTCCTTTTGAAAGTCCAACACTTTTGAATGGCTTTTCCTGACAATCCTCTCCAGGCTGCGGTCATTCCTGCTGCTTGTGCACCTTTTTCTTCCATACTTTTCCCTTCCACATAACTTTCTATTAATGTGCTTTGATACAGCACTTTGGGAACATCCAACTTCTTTTGCAATTACCTTTTGAGGCTTTCCCTCCTTATGGAGGTTGTCAATGATAGTTTTCTGCACAACTGTCAGGTCAGCAGTCTTTCCCATGATTGTGATTCCTACTGAACCAGACAGAGACCATTTAAAGGCTCAGGAACCCTTTGCAGGTGTTATGGCTTAATTAGCTGATTAGAGTGGGACACTTTGAGCTGAGAATATTGCACCTTTTCACAATTTTCTATTTTTCTGAGATTGTGGATTTGGGGTTTTCATGAGCTGTAAGCCATCATCATCACAGTTATGACAAATCACGGCTTGAACTATCTTGCTTTGTATGTAATGAGTCTCATATATTAGTTTCACCTTTTAAGTTGCATTACTGAAATAAATGAACTTTTGCACCATACTCTAATTTTTCGCGTTTCACCTGTAAGTCCAGGAGGTGGAATGTTCAACGTACTCATTGAACTCATATGACTGCATTTTTTACAAAGCAGCTGAACTACTGCAGTTCAGCTTTAAAACCAGAGACAGCAAGGCAAACAGCATTTTTACCAAATACTACATAAGAAAACAACGCTGGGAATGTCTTTTTTTTATGCAAATCACTGATGTATTAGAAACCACTAAAAATAATTACCAAACACTATGACCAAAAAAAGATCAGGATCAGTCACAAGAAGAACCACCAGCATTTATAGATGTAGGCGAGCAAAGGCAGCCTCCATTGTCTCTTACTACAGATTCTCTTTAATAAATTAACAAAAATAGGAATGCATGGGAAAAATGTAAAAGTCACATAAAAAGGACTTTTAACACGCAAAACACTGCAGTGATTACTCATAATAGGCTTCCAATGAGAAATTACCATTTCTTCCCATTAAACTGATTAATAAATGTGGTCTTTCATAGGAAAATGATCCTCTGTAATTAACATCCTGATTTCCAGCGGCTCTGCACTTACCTGAGGAAAATGAAGATGGCTTTGGTGTAGGAGACGCCACCAATCTGCTCATAGTAATCGAGAAAAGGCTTTATGGCGTCCATCAGGCCAGGCTGCATTTTATCTACCTCGTCAAATATGAAGATGGATCGCTGGCAGGCCGACACGTTCCCTCGGATCCACAACTGTAACTGGTCCTATAAAACCACAACCGTTAAAAAAAACAAAAAAAAACAGCATTAACACAATAAGTCAGCAGCTGGCTACAGCAAGCAATATCCTTCCTGATCCCCTGAGAGGCAATCAGATATTTCCTGGATCAACTTTACCTATAAATGTTATATCCAGTTATATTCTGTGTATCTAAGAAAGAATCCAGGACTTTTGTGAAGCAATCCAGTGAGCTGGCCAGAACCAACTCTTGAGGGAGTCTATTCCACATTTTCACAGCTCTCACTGTGAAGAAACCTTTCCGTGTTTGGAGATTCAATTTCATGTTGTCCATGAAGCTGATGTGTTGAAAGCAGAAAAAATGGGCATCACAGGTTGTTGTGTATGGGGCTGTGTAGCTGCAGAGCGGTCAGGGTGCCCATGCTAACCCGTGTCCACAGCTAAAAGAGCCTACAATGTGCATGTGAGCATCAGAACTGGACCACAGAGCAATGGAAGAAGGTGGTCTGGGCTAGTGAATTTTGTTTTCTTTTACATCATATGGATGGCCAACTGCGTGTGCATTGCTTACCTGGGGAAGAGACAGCACCAAGATGCAGTATGGGCAGAAGGCAAGCTGGCAGAGGCAGTGTGATGCTTTGGGCATAGTCCTGCTGGGAAACCTTGGGTTCTGCCATTCATGTGGATGTTAATTTAGCACATACCACCTACCTAAATATTGTTGGTGACCAAGTACACCCCTTCATGGAAACTGTATTCCCTGATGGCAGTGGCCTCAATGAATCAAGAATGTTTGGAGGAACACAACATGTTCAAGGTGTTGACTTGGCCATCAAATTCTCCAGATCCCAATCCAAATCGAACATCTGTGGGATGTGCTGGAAAAACAAGTCCGATCCATGGAGGACCCTCCTTGTAACTTACAGGACTTAAATGGATCTGCAACTGTTGGCGTGAAGATACCACAGCGTACCTTCAGAAGTCTAGTGTTGTCCATGTCTCAGTGGGTCAGGGCTGTTTTGGCAGCAAAAGGGGGACCTTCTCAATATTAGGTGGGTGGTCATACAGTTGATCGGTGTACATTCTCATGTAGAACTGAAGTCATGGCCTGTGCAGATGGGCTTTGAGCTTGTGTTGATTATATTAGTTTAGGCATCAGTGAGCTTCTGAGATCATTCAGAATTCATGAACAGATGCATATGACATTCTGACCTGCTTATCTGCTTCAATGGGTTTCACATTCCCAAAGCTAAACAGATAAAACACATCAACTTTCATGTATCAGTTTTACCTGTATAAGGATTTGCATTTCTGTCCATCCTGTCCTGGGATATACACTGTGCTGCAAGACAGCACAGCCAGAAGGGTCACTTACAATTGGGGAAATCCATGGTGTCCCCTCTCCACCCTCAGCCTGACTGGACAGGCAAAGAGTGGCAGCAGCAACAGACTGATGAAGTCATCCCTCTGCTTTCACCTATCAGCATGTCTGACTGAGCACAGCCACTCCCCAACACCGTATTAAAGTATAACCCTGAACAAAACATTTTCTTTTTTTTGGTATTACAGTGTTTTGTGGTCTGGGTCCCAGATGAGGAGGGATTCAACTTCATGGTTTTTCCCGGTTTTATTAGAAAAAGTGATTAAATCAAAATATGGTGATCAAAACTGACAGCAGGGAGGAAACTTACCACAGGGACACATGTTCCCGTGACAACTGTCAGATTTAGGATTTTCCTGCATTTTGGGGAGATTTGCCCTTCTCTTCCCAAGGAAGAGCCTCTGCTTCTAGTTGGGCAGCACAGAGGCTAAATGGTTAGCACTTCCGCCTGGCAGTACTAGGGTCGTTGGTTCAAATCCCAGCCACGGCGCCTCCTGCCTGGAGTTTGCATGTTTTCCCTGTGCCTGCGTGGGTTTCCTCCGGGTACTCCGGTTTCCTCCCACACTCCAAAGACATGCTGGTAGGTTAATTGGATCCTGTCTAAATTGGCTCTTGTATATGAATGTGAGTTAGGGACCTTAGATTGTACACCCCTTGAGGGTTAGGGACTGATGTGAATGTACAATACATATGTAAAGTGCTGCGTAATTTGACGGCGCTATATAAGTACCTGAAATAAATAATAGTCGCCCTGGCGGTCAGAGTGGAAGTGGGAGTTGTAGCAAACTTGCTCATCAGAGTTGGACGTGGAGTTCCCCTTTTCCTTTTATTTGAGGTATTCCTCGATCATTCACTCCCTACCCCCTCCCTTCCTGCGAGGCAAACGTTATCTCCTGAGTGACAGATGGGGGGGGGGTCAACCACAGAG
Organism: Staurois parvus; assembly: GCF_062004578.1. Classification (NCBI taxonomy): domain Eukaryota; kingdom Metazoa; phylum Chordata; class Amphibia; order Anura; family Ranidae; genus Staurois; species Staurois parvus. The sequence continues at coordinate 4,882,351 of NW_028317864.1, forward strand.
TAAAGCATCCCTAGTCCCGGTGCCAGGCAGTCTGCGGAAAGTGTAACCTCTTTCACCCATCATAAAACAGATAAGAACTTCTCCCTGGACTTGAAAGAAGTTGGAACCTCATAAAACTGACCAGCAGTTAATTGAACATTCCTCAGGTCAGCTGTCACCTATGTTTCATATCATGGAGTATGAAGCATATCATGGAGTATGAAGTTTTAATCAGGGTGGATAAAAATCAATGATTTTTAAAAAAAAAAAAAAAAAAAAAAAAAAAAAAAAAAATCGGATTTTTTTTTATTTAAAATCGATTTTTTTTTTAATTTAAAATCGGATTTTTTTTTTTTAATTTAAAATCGGATTTTTTTTTTTAATTTAAAATCGGATTTTTTTTTTTAATTTAAAATCGGATTTTTTTTTTAATTTAAAATCGGATTTTTTTTTTTAATTTAAAATCGGATTTTTTTTTTTAATTTAAAATCGGATTTTTTTTTATTTCAAATCGGATTTTTTTTTATTTCAAATCGGATTTTTTTTTATTTCAAATCGGATTTTTTTTTTTATTTCAAATCGGTTTTTTTTTTATTTCAAATCGGATTTTTTTTTATTTCAAATCGGATTTTTTTTTATTTCAAATCGGATTTTTTTTTATTTCAAATCGGATTTTTTTTTATTTCAAATCGGATTTTTTTTTTATTTCAAATCGGATTTTTTTTTATTTCAAATCAGATTTTTTTTTTATTTCAAATCAGATTTTTTTGAATAAAATGCTTTTTGAGGAAAAATTACCATCCAAAAGGTTATTCCATCATGAAATAAAGATTAGTTTTTTAATTATGTAGAATAAGGCTGTATATGTTTAATTGTTTTGGTAAATAAATTCCATGAATCCATTCACAATGTCATGCTCTTCCAGAGGTTTTTGTAAGATTATTGGGCAGTTTCTCTGCCTACAAGATATTATCACAGATGATTGGTTTACTTTTGCAGTTCTCAAAACTGAATTTGACTCAGCGGAGATCACATGCCTCTTCTTCACAGCAAAAATGTTATAACATGAACAGAGTTAAGAAAAAGAGTCTAAGTTTCTTAAAATATATATATTTTCTTTAACCAAATTAGTTAACAAACATGGATGTTTAAGCAAATCACATATGCTGGAATGTTATTGTTTCAGTTGAATAAATCTATTTAAATTGTTATTATTAAGGTAATGATTATTTTTCTCCTTCCTAAGTACAACAGAAAAGTTCTCCAAATATGAATGATTAACCTATTAAACTGGAGATAAAAAAACTAATATGAAAAGTTATTCTAAAAATCTTCATCTACTTGTATATTAAAGTTATACCAGCAAGAATTAGTCTTTATGTAGAAAACTAGGATTTAAATCAAGCCTTACTGACTAGTGATTTAAATCGTAATTTAAATCAGTTTCATTTAAATCAAATCCACCCTGGTTTTAATTGAGAGTCCACTGACCTCCTGCCCAAAATATTGTATTGGGCAGACTAGAGCCACCCCCCCTTTCAGAGGGATTTTTAAAAGGGACAGGCTGCAAGGCTGCAAGTTTAGCTTAAACACACATCTCCTGAGTTTAACATCATAACAGAGGAGATCAAAGACTCTTCCTGCTCTGCACTTGGATCTGCTTACAAACCAAGACATATTGGCAAGTAACTTAATCCTTTAACTTCCTTCCTATTATCTCTTTACTGTACCTATATATATATATATATATATATATATATATATATTTTTTTTTTTTTTTTACATTTTCTTTGTAAATATTTTATTGCACCGCATCGTGCATTACCGTGGAATAACACGTAATTTATTAAATAAAAAGATGTATACTCACAAACCAATGTGATTATAGGCAGTAAAGGTGATCCACAAATACAGTCACAATGCAAACTGTGTCTAATGATGCGGATAAGCTGACGCGTTTCGGGAGCTAAACCCCCTTCCTCAGAGCTAGGGATGTGTCTGCTGGCCACAAGCCTATATACTAATGGGATGTCAGAAGGAGGGTGAAAGAAGACACTCCCACCCACTCTCAGCTGACAAAAAAAAAAAAAAACTAAATATATATACAAAATGGAAATGACAGTGTCATAGACCCAGAAACAACTATCATCAGTGTGCTGTATGCAAAATACACTAGTTGACATGTAATACGTATATTGTGTGTGGTGATTGGTGATGAATAGATACTTAATAAATAATAAATAAATGATTAAATTAATGATTAATTAAAATAAATGGATAGATGCATATTACATGATGAATAATAAAACGTACACATGAAAGGATTAGTCAATAAAACTTGCTGTGGAAGCACTCACTCTCACAAGTGTGACCCTGATGAAAGAGGCACCATCCCGATACGTCACCACGCACATAAGGGAAAAGGGGGGGGCAAACTGCCACCGCCCGGCAAACATGCGTGCACGCGATGGGTGCATTGGAGCACATACGGCGCTGGTGCGCCACAATACTGTACGGCAGTGGTTCTCAATCTTCCTAACGCCGCGACCCTTTAATACAGTTCCTCATGTTGTGGTGACCCCCAACCATAAAATTAGTTACCCAGTAATTATAATTTATGAAGTGTCGTTTTACCTTCAATACTGCTGCTTTCAGCACAGTAGCTGCTTTCAGCACAGTAGCTGCTTTCAGCACAGTAGCTGCTTTTAACAGAATAGCTGCTCTCTACACATCAGAAATATGTGTTTTCCTGATGGTCTTAGGTGACCCCTGTGAAAGGGTCGTTCGACCCCCAAAGGGGTCGTGACCCACAGGTTGAGAACCACTGCTGTACGGGGACATGAAGGCTCGTATTGGTGGTGGGATTCCCACCACGTCACACACTGTGGGAGCGCGTCAAGCACACGCCGCACCCGATATGCGGGCCGCGCGTGCGCTAGAATATCCAACCGCAGTGGCGAGAGGCGGTAACACGACTCGCTAGCACATGCGCGCCACGTGACACTAATCACGCTGCGCCACTGGCCACAGGCGCTGCGCGTGCACACAGTGTTCCAAAAGAACAGGCCGCGCATGCGCCAGAGGCCCTGCAGCCCGACAGGCAGAAATGCAATAATGCAATAGTAGAAGTATAGAAAAATATATAAAAATATACCCATATAAATGGGAAGGAAACGTGGTGACCCCCAAGTGGCACCAGGGCTGTGCTGCCAATAATGGCCAAATGGGTGCATCTACAATTTACATAGATGGAACAAAAAAAAAAAAAAAGGGAAAGCCCACAGTGGAACACAGGCTGGGTCAGCAGAGACACACCATGAATGTACATGGTAGAGAATATAAATAACACAATGTGTGTAAAAAGTTGCTAAAACAATAAAATACAATTACATATAGTGATAAAAAATAGTATAAAAACATATACAAGATGTATTCACAATGTACATTACAAATTTAATATAGTGCATATTTGATATAATGTAATAAAATAATAAACCGTTTATAAATAACCTAGATGCACAGCATCATGGAACACGAGGAAATGGTAAACAGTAAAATTGAAAAATATATTTTCTATATAATGTTATAAAATAGTAGTTATAAACCATTTCCAAAATAAATTAATGTGTATATTATCTCAAGGTGATTCAGCCAAATAGCAATACAAAGCTTTGCTGTAACAATCATGTCTATCATATGAATGAGGAATTTTTTTGAATAAATATAAGTGTAAATTGATGATTAATTGGATGAATATGATGAAATAATGCAAAAAATAACTAAAAATAATTGATTAAATAAATATAATAGAATCATGCAAAAATAGAAGGCAAAAGGAGGCAGAAAACAGACCAAAACAAAGACCAAAAGAGGGGAAAAAAAAATAAAATAAATAATAGTTCCAATTTGTCAAGAGGAGACTATACCAAAGATTGTACGTCAAGAGCATCATTAAGGCCCTTGGGTAATAATGTGTCCAATTTATGGATCCAATAGGATTCTCATTGGCAGAGTTTACGGAATCTTCGGCCAGAATCAATATCTCCTGATATACACTTTCTATACCAAACACCTTGAGACCCACAGGATTTTCATCATGTTTGTCGCTGAAGTGACAAGGCACTGTATGTTTGTCAAAACCATGCAATATATTACGTTTATGCTTCCCAAATCGAGTCCTCAGGGAGTGTGTGATGCGACCCACGTAAAAGAGACCGCATGGGCAAACCTGGCAATAGATGACAAACTGTGTGCTGCAGTTAATAAACTGGCCTATGGGATAAACTCTTCCATCAGTGCCCATAAAGTCCCGTTTTGTTTTTATTTACCAGTGGTCAGATTTCCCGATCTTAGAAGGGCAGCACCTCTTCGGTTGGCATTTTGACAATTCCTTGGTCTGCATGAAGATTGGAGCGCTGGTTTCGTTTGTTTTTCTCTTGGAATTTTATTGCACCTGTTTGACTCTTTTAGTAATAAATCTTACTTTCTGAAAGTGTTAAACTGTTTTTAATCCTCTGCCCAATCGGCCTGCAGTGACCGTATTGGACAGGCGACTTTTCAATCATTATAGTGTATATTTGAGAACGGGAGTTTCCCAGTCTCCGACAAAAGTGGTGGTGGCAGTAGAGGGTTAGTTGCGTAATTAACCCGACCCAGTAACAAGCGCCCATTAGCTGGACAATCGCTGAGCAGGGTGCAGCTGGGTGGGGCCTTGATACGCGCGTCACACCGCGGTTTTTAGATCGGCTGGTCCTTCGGTCACGAGTTGGTGAGAAGGTCTGGGGTCTGACGCCGCGGGCGTGATGTATTACTGTTAGTCGCGGTCATGCGATTGTCGCATGTTGGTGGCAGCGACCGTGCGATCGTGACAGGAGTGGCTACCTGTCAAAAAAAGGTGCCAATCCCTAATGGGGAGCAGGGGACGAGTACTTGATATTGAACTTCCCTGCTTTCCACTTTGATTTAACCTTTTTGTGTCTGCAGATCAGCTTTAAAGTGATATTAACCGCTTCCCTGCCACCCTATAGTACAGTGGTTCTCAACCTGTGGGTCGCGACCCCTTTGGGGGTCGAACGACCCTTTCACAGGGGTCCCCTAAGACCATCAGAAAACACATATTTCCGATGTGTAAAGAGCAGCTACTGTGTAGAAAGCAGCTGCTGTGTAGAAAGCAGCTACTGTGTTGAAAGCAGCTACTGTGTTGAAAGCAGCAGTATTGGAGGTAAAACGACACTCATGAATTATAATTGCTGGGTAAATAATTTTATGGTTGGGGGTCACCACAACATGAGGAACTGTATTAAAGGGTCACGGCATTAGGAAGGTTGAGAACCACTGCTATAGTACAAGTACTGCTATATATATATATATATATATATATATATATAATTTTGTATTTCCAGGTAGGGGGCGTGCACGTCTAGCAGAGCAATACAAAGCAGCAAAGCATAGCACATAGTGAGAACGCACACAGTTAACCCTTTGACTGCCCCACATGTTAACCCCTTCCTGCCCAGTGCCATTAGTACAGTGTCCATGCTTTTTTAATAACACTGATAACTGTACTGGTGTCACTGGGGATGTCAGAGACAATCAGTGCCCATCGCAGTCTCGCTATAAGTCACTGATCACCGCCATAACTAGTATAAAAAAATAAATTAAATAAAATTCCAGTATATATACCACCATTTGTAGACGCCATAACTTTCACGTAAACCAATTAATTTACACGTATTGGGATTTTTTTTTTTTTTTTTTAAGCAGACATGTAGCAGAATACATTTTGGCCTAAATTTGACAAAATTTGATTTTTTTACATTTTTTTACTGGATGTTTTCTAGCAAAAAGTCAAAAATATTGGGTTTTTTTTTTCTCAAAATTGTCAGTGCTTTGTTGTTTATAGCGCAAAAAAATTAAAAAAAATGCACAGGAGATCAAATACCACCGAAAGAAAGCTCCATTTGTGGGGAAAAAAAGGACATCTATTTTGTTTGGGTGCAGCGTTGCATGACCGCACAATTGTCAGTTTAAGTAACACAGCGTCGTATAACAAAAAATGGCCTGGTCAGGAAGGGGGGTAAATCTTCTAGGAGGGAAAAAACATTTTTTTAAAATAAACATGTGCAGTGATCTGTGCAGTGCGTATCCATTCACACACAGAGCCGTGGTTAGGCGCTGCCCCTTCTCTGTCCTCACTGGCTATGATTGACAGCTGGCTCCCACAGCTGTATCAACCAATGAAGAGGGAGAGTCCCTGGAGAGCCGAGGTTCTCCTGCACACCGCTGGATCGGGATGGGGCCCAGGTAAGTATTACGGGGGGCTGGGGGGGATGCTGCACACTGGTTTTTTTACCTTCATGCATAGAATGGTAAAAAAACCACAACCACTTTAAAGTAATCTATATAGGCAATGCGCAGATTCACTTTAAAACCCTTTAAAATCACTATATCATCAAAATGCATGGTACATAAGAGAAGACCTCCCTCGTAGCCTCACCTCTGCATAGTCTGTAGTTGGAGTAACCCCAAACTTTTTTTTTTCCTGGTAGAGAAGGGCAAAAAAATCCCTTCATATTTTATTGCTGTCTCAGACAACATTGGGACAATCTCCCATCATTTCCTGTCCTAGGGACCTCAAGACAGGAAGTGAGGGAAACCATATAACAGGGACACAGACAGCAATGTGTTCCCGGTGGAATGAATGAGATACAATCAATATTCTTTGTTACCTTGTACACATCTATCAGGTTAGCGTGTGGGAAGTGCAGGGTGGCCACAAACTGATGTACTTGTTTACTCTTCAGGCCCTCGGGATAAATAGAATGGGCCAGGATTTGGCTGACGTAGTTCTTGCCGGTACCAGTCCAGCCGTGAAAGGAAAGTACTAGAGGTTTCTTAGGGTTTCTGTTCTCCAAAAATTTAGGCACTGCCTTCAAGACCACCCGCTTGGCCAGGTGCTGCCCGAAGATTTTCTCATCAAATTCGATCTGCAGAGCTGGAAGAAAGTATAAATGCACCAATCAGTGAAGACAGTAGAAATCATCAAATGTCATCAAAAAGTTTGGTAGCCCAGTCCAGCCTTGTGTAGGTCTACAATCTTGTCCCTGACATCTATGGACAGCTCTTTGGTCTTTGCCATGGTGGAGAGTTTGGAATCTGATTGATTGCTCCTGTGGACAGGTGTCTTTTATACAGGTAACAAAATGAGATTAGCAGCACTCCCTTTAAGAGACTGCTTCTAATCTCAGCTTGTTACCTGTATGAAAGACACCTGGTAACCAGAAATCCTGCTGAATGATAGGGGATCAAATACTTATTTCCCTCATGAACATGCAAATCAGTCATCATTTGTTAGACATGCATTTCTTTTGAATTTTTTGTTGCTATTCTGTCTCTCAGTGTTACAATACACTGAACATTCGATGTTTAGACTGATCATTTCTTTGTGAGTGGGCAAACATTCAAAATCAGCAGGGGATCAAATACTTATTTTCTTCACTGTGGTGTTAATGGGATATGTTATACGGCAGAGGATTTGTATTTCTGTCCATCCAGTCCTTAGATTTACGAAGCTCTGCCCCACAGCAGTGCTAGAGTGGTTGTTTTTTTTTTCTGTCTGTGTTTCATTTAAAACCATTATCACTAGGACTGTAAGCGAGGGGAAGTCTAAACTTTTACAGCAGTCACTAGAATGGAGGGTATGGGGGAATCTCCTTATGGGGACATGGGTGAGACGTGTGATCTCCCCTCACTGTGGAGAGATTTCATCTCATTTCTTGTGTCTCCTGGACAGGAAGTGAAGGAAAATCTCACCGACAATTCAAGAAAGAAAAAAAAAAAAAGACTGACAGAGGTTCTAACTATTCTCCATTCAATTAATGTATCTTTTTCTCCATTCAGAACAGAAAGTAAGCACAGGGGCGGGCTGCACAGTGACTGATCCCTGTAATAGCCAATCAGAGTCTGTCACAGCAATCAGGTGACCAGAAACCGGGAGTCTCAGGTCCCCAACGGTTGGTGACAGCCCGGTCTCTGTGCTGGGAGTAGTGGATAAAGACCCACTTCAGTGAGGCCACATATCTGCGTGCTGTTGGTGTGAAGGGGTCATCAAACTTTGCAGATTCCTTGTGAATTCCTGTTTGCTTGTCTGTGTCCATGTGCACAGTGAACCTGTATGGGAGTGGTTTTATCATTATCAACCAGCTGCTGCACCTGCAGGGCAGTGAGGAAAGTGGCAGGGTCTGCATCCCTTTAGATTTGATTAACCCTTTGGGAGTATCTCACCAAAACTGAACAGTGTGTTGCATCAGATGCCTAAAATCTAATCTGCATCTTAGAGCAGACTTGTGGGAAAATCAGCAAGCCAATTGCACAAGCAGGAAATGACATTTCTGGGGGGTGTTCTGCACACCATCTGTATGAAGGACACCTCCAGGTTGTCATATTGCATTGAATTTTCGATGTTTCCCACAAAAGTGGTATTACCTTTTAATTATTAGGAGTAGCAAATGATCATGACCCAGATTGAACAAGGAGTTCCTATGGGGTAAAAGACACAAGCAGCATGTCCTCCCCATGTTGTAGCAGTGATCTGCTGGTGTATTCAGCCATGCATGATGTGATTGTTCCTGTACACTACATGTGATGCTTACTCCATAGGCAGACACGTGTTCCATCCGTGTCATGATCAACTGCTACTCCTGACCATTAATTAAAGTAGAACTGTAGGCAAAACATGTTTATTATTTTAGATAGAGTAAGGGAGGGTTATAACCCCTGTAAGTTTTTTTGCCAACTGTGTCCTATTGGGGAGATTTCCTTCACTTCCTGTCCCATAGCCAAAAACAGGAAGTTAGTTAAATCCCCGAAAGTGAGGAAATCCAAGGTTGTCACAAATGATTATACTTCCCGTATCATAGCCAAATCAGGAAGTGAGGGACTCCCTTGTTGTCATCAGAACTAGTGTCCCCATTGGAGAGATTTGCCTTGACTCCCTGTCTCAGTCAAATCAGGAAGTGAGGGAATTCCTTGTTGTCATCAGGATTAGTGTCCCCATTGGAGAGATTTGCCTTGACTTCCTGTCCCATAGCCAAAACAGGGCATTCAAGGAAATCCCTCCAAAGTGAGGAAATCCAAGGTTGTCACAAATGATTATACTTCCCGTATCATAGCCAAGTCAGGAAGTGAGGGACTCCCTTGTTGTCATCAAAACTATTGTCCCCATTGGAGAGATTTGCCTTGACTTCCTGTCTCATAGCCAAATCAGGAAGTGAGGGACTCCCTTGTTGACATCAGAACTAGCGTCCCCATTGGAGAGATTTGCCTTGACTTCCTGTCTCATAGCCAAATCAGGAAATGATGGAATTGCTAGTTTGTCACCAGAACTAGCGTCCCCTTTGGAGAGATTTCCCTTGACTTCCTGTCCCATAGCCAAAACAGGAAGTTAGGGTCAATTCCCCCAAAGTGAGGAAATCCAAGGTTGTCACAAATGATTTTACTTCCTGTCTCATAGCCAAATCAGGAGGTGAGGGAATCCCTAGTTGTCATCAAAACTATTGTCCCAGGGGAGATTTGCCTTGACTTCCTGTCACATAGGCAAATCAGGAAATGATGGAATTGCTAGTTTGTCACCAGAACTAGTGTCCCCATTGGAGAGGTTTCCCTTCACTTCCTGTCCCATAGCCAAAACAGGGCATTCAAGAAAATCCCTCCAAAGTGAGGAAATCCAAGGTTGGCACAAAATGAGAGAATCCCTGGTTGTCACCAGAACTAGTGTCCCTGTTGGGGAGATTTACTTGACTTCCTGTCTCATAGCCAAAACAGGAAGTGAGGGAATCCCTAGTTGTCACCAAAACTAGTGTCCCCTTTGGAGAGATTTCCCTTCACTTTCTGTCCCGTAACCACAACAGGATGTAGAGGAAATCCCTCCAAAGTGAGGAAATGCAAGGTTGTCACCAGAATTAGTGTCCCCATTGGGGGGGATTGCCTTGACTTCCTGTCTCATGGCCAAAACAGGAAGGAGAGGGAATCCCTAGTTGTCACCAGAACTAGTGTCCCTATTGGGGAGATTTACTTTCACTTCCTGTTCCATAGTCAAAACAGAACGTTAAAAGGAAATTCCCCCAAAGTGAAGAAATCCAAGTTTGTCCCAAATGATTTCCCTTCACTTACGGTCTCATCATAAAATAAAAAAATAAGGGAATCGCTAGTTTTCCACCAGAACTTGTGTCATCATTGGAGAGATTTCCCTTCACTTCCTGTACCACAGCCAAAACAGAATGTTAGAGGAAATCCTTCCAAACTGAGGAAACCCAAGGTTGTCACAAATGAGAGAATCCCTGATTGTCACCAGAACTAGTGTCCCCATTGGAGAGATTTCCCTTCAATTCCTGTTCCATAGCCAAAACAGGATGTTAGATGAAATCTCTGCAAAATGAGAAAATCCAAAAGGTTGTCCCAAATGATTTCCCTTCACTTCCTGGCTCATAGACAAACCAGGAAATTAGGGAATCACTAGTTTGCCACCAGGAATCGTGTCCACATTGGAGATTTCCCTTGACTTCCTGCCCCATAACCAAAATACAGGACATTAGAGGAAATTACTCCAAAAGTGAGGAAATGCAAAGTTGTCACAAATTAAGGAATCCCTGGTTGTCACCAGAGCTAGTGTCCCCATTGTGTAGATTTTTCTTGACTTCCTGTCTCATAGCCAAATCAGGCAATGAGGGAATTGCTAGTATGTCACCAGAATGTGTGCCCCAATGAAGAGATTTTCCTTAACTTCCTGTCTCATAGCCAAAACAGTTAATTAGGCAATCCCTAGTTGTCATCAAAACTCGTGTCCCCATTGGGGAGATTTGCCTTGACTTCCTGTCTCATAGGCAAATCAGAAATTGCTGGAATTGCTAGTTTGTCACCAGAACTAGTGTCCCCATTGGAGAGATTTCCTTTGACTTCCTGTCTCAAGGCCAAAACAGGAAGTGAGGGAATCTCTAGTTGTCACCAGAACTAGTGACCCCTTTGGAGAGATTTCCTTTCACTTCCCATCTCTTATTCAAAACAGGACGTTCGAGGAAATCCCTCCAAAGTGAGAAAATCCAAGGTTAAGACAAATGAGAGAATCCCCGGTTGTCACCAGAACCAGTGTCCCCATTGGGTAGATTTCCTTGACTTCCGGTCTCATGGCCAAAACAGGAAATGAGGGAATCCCTAGTTGTCACCAAAACTAGTGTCCCTATTGGAGAGATTTCTCTATACTTCCTGTCCTATAGCCAAAACAGGAAGTGAGAGAATCTCTAGTTGTCACCAGAACTAGTGTCCCCAATGGGGAGATTACTCCTCACTTCCTGTTCCATAGCCAAAACAGGAAGTTAGAGTAAGTTTCCCTAAAGTGAAGAAATCCAAGGTGGTCACCAAACTAGGGTCCCCATTGGTTGATTTCTCCTCTCTTCCTGTTCAGGTGACAACTCCCCGTATGGGATTTTCTTCCACTTTCAGTGAGCAGGGTCCCCAAGACAGATAGAGAGGCGGAGTCTCCCTGACAGGGGCTCTAACCCCTCTCCCCTCCACCCAACATTAAATGAATACAAACTTGTCTTTCGTTCTACTTCTCTGACGATCCAATCAGGCCAGCCGGCCTCCATGGTGGGATTGTACAGTGTATGGGCAGATTGTACAGCACCATCACCATGCAGAGGCCCTGTGTGTCCATGCTGGGATTTGTAGTCCCCCTCACCTGTGACATTGATGTCCCCCTCCAGCCGGCACTGATCCGGGGAATACCAGTGCAGCCCATAGTAGGTGATGACTCCTGTGATTATGGCCCCGAAGGTCATAGAGATCGGCTCCACACATCGGGCTGTGAGTGGCAGCAAGCACAACCAGATCACCACCCCGACCACTTTCATTTCACCCACCAAACTGTGTACAGGGCGGGACTCCCAGCCGTCCACCTGGCCGCTTCCGGTATTGAGGGCACAGCGGCGGCCATCTTTACTGAGGGCAAACAGCTATTTTTGCCATGGATTGTTTTCTTTCCAGTGTGTGTCAGAATTCTTAGACATGATCATTACTGTGTCTCCAGTGCTGCTGGTGTCGTGTTATCTGTGAAAACAGAACTTCTCTTCCCAAATGGAAAATCCAGTGAGGAGTACAGCTGTATTGTACAGTCAGGCCTAGACACCAAGGTGGCTTCCTGAAAGTTGGTGACAGATATTGGATATTTCTCCAAATCCGACCATACATGTGGGAATATGATTGTCCAGTCTGTCTTTAGAGTTAGTCAAGTCATGTAGGGCTCATTAACATATGGTGATGTTCACTAAAACATGTGATGTGAAAGCAGCCCAATTGTTTGAATGGCCTACCAGTACACCAAAACACAGCCAGCTTTGAACAGCACCACGGAGAACATTGCTGTGCATAGACTGGTGCCGCTGCCTCACCCCCATAATCGCCCACCTTTCTGAGGGAGGCCTATTAGCACTAAGCCTATAGGTAAAGAACACGCCCCACTTACAAGGCCCATGAAGAATTAATAGGCAGAGGCCTCTTCTACATGGGGGGTGGTAAAGCGTACACCCGTGGAAGGTTGTGTTTACCCAAACAGAGATGCATCGGTGTTCAATGCATCCCCATGCAGGCAGTCCCATTCATGTCACCTGGGATGCTGCTGCTAATCTGACATCCATGTGGGTGACACCCCCCCTCCCCCAACACAGACAATGTGCGTTCAGGGACACCTTCACCCATATGGATGTCAGATTGTGAGCACAATCTGGGTCTGTGCAGCTGCTGGGGGGGCATACATATTTTACTACCAGTGACCACCAATGCAGGGAGAGTCCACTGCATGCACTGATGCTGAGGGATATTTTTGCATCCACTGACACCAATGCTGAGGATTATTATTGAGTCTTCTGGCACCAATTCTGGGACTTATTATTGCGTCCACTAATACTGGGGTTATTTTTGCACTCATTGACACCAACGCTGGGGGTTTCTTATTGCAACCACAAACACCAATGCTGGGGGTTAATATTGCCTCCACTGACGATGATGATGGTTATTTGTTCCACTAACACCAATGCTGGGGGTTAATATTGCGTCCACTGACCCCAATGCTGGGGTTTTCGAATGCGTCCACTGACCCCAATGCTGGGGTTTTCTAATGCGTCCACTGACCCCAATGCTGGGGTTTTCTAATGCGTCCACTGACCCCAATGCTGGGGTTTTCTAATGCGTCCACTGACCCCAATGCTGGGGTTTTCTAATGCGTCCACTGACCCCAATGCTGGGGTTTTCTAATGCGTCCACTGACCCCAATGCTGGGGTTTTCTAATGCGTCCACTGACCCCAATGCTGGGGTTTTCTAATGCGTCCACTGACCCCAATGCTGGGGTTTTCTAATGCGTCCACGGACACCAATGCTGGGGTTTTCTAATGCGTCCACGGACACCAATGCTGGCTTTTTTAGTGTCCACTGACACCAATGCTGGCTTTTTTAGTGTCCACGGACACCAATGCTGGCGTTTTTTTATTGCGTCCACTGACACCAATGCTGGGGTTTTTTAATGCGTCCACTGACACCAATACTGGGTGTTATTGCATCCGCTGACATTGATGAGAGTTATTATTGCATCCACTGACACCGATGGAGTTTTTTATTGTGTCCACAAGCACTAATGCTGGGTGTTGTTATTGCGTCCACTGAGACAGATGATGAGGGTTATTATTGCATCCACTGACACCAATACTAAGGATTATTATTGCAGCCAGTGACACCAATGGTGAAGATTATTATTGGTTCCACTGAAATCAATGATGGGGGTTTAATAGTGCACTCACGGACACCAATGCTGAGGGTTTTATTACATACAATGACATCAAAGCTGTGGGGGTTATTATTGTGTCAACCTACACCAATTTTAGAGATTAATATTGCATCCAGTGACACCAATGCTATGGGTTAATATTGCATCCAATGACACTGACTCTGGAGGTAATTGTACTCACTGACATCACTGTTGGAGGTTGTTACATTCACTGACTCCAATACTGGGGGTTATTATTGCAGTCATTGACACCTATTTAAGGCTATTGTTACAATCACTGACACCAATGCTGGGGGTTATGTGTTGGGTAGCTTCAAGTAGAGAGCTCAGAGAAAAGCAACCCAAGCACCAAGTGGGTTTCAGATCTTCCTATCCATGTTTATTGCTCAACTTTGCCACAAAACAAGAAATTCCCCAGTAGATGGTAATAGTCACTGTCAAAACTAAAGTCTAATAAAATGATGCCAGCTCCTGTCTGATAGTGAGCGTACATTGGGTCTGCTTCATACCTGCAGCCACATCTCATCCCAGCAACCTGTCTACATCCCTCTCCCAACAACAACTGATTAATCCACAGAAAGACAATTTATAACCTGGGTGGGGAACAAGGTGTGGCCAGAGCTTAACCCCCTGAATCCTGCTACAGACCTTTCCCTGCCACCCATTTGTCTCATGATCCACAAACTCCTATGCGGCAGATACATGCTATCCACTACTGACGGGCTGAAATATATATATATATAAAATACAGCATGACAGACATTTTTGAGCATTAACCACTTGCCCTCTGCAGATCCTTCAGAGTTACCATGGGCCTCTTGGCTGCTTCTCTGATTAATGCTCTCCTTGCCCGACCTGCCAGTTTAGGTGGACGGCCATGTCTTGGTAGGTTTGCAGTTGTGCCATGCTCTTTCCATTTTCTGATGCTGGATTGACCAGTGCTCCGTGAGATGTTCAAAGCTTGGGATTTTTTTTTTATAACTTAACCCTGCTTTAAACCTATCCACAACTTTATCCCTGACCTGTCTGGTGTGTTCCTTGGCCTTCATGATGCTGTTTGTTCACTAATGTTCTCTAACAAACCTCTGAGGGCTTCATAGAACAGCTGTATTTATACTGAGATTAAATTAAATTACAAACAGGTAGACTCTATTTACTAGATAAAAAAGGGTAAAACGAGCGCTGGATAATTTTAGAACAAAATATAAAAGCAGCTGGCATGAAAGGCAAACCTCCAAAACGCCTTGTGGGGTAACAGTCACGAAAAGAAAACATGCAGCGCTAAGGCATAAAGATCTGTCTCACAATGCAATGTGACCACCTAAATAGGTATAAACGCAGCTAGCATAAAGGTAATGGTATATGCAACCAATACTACAACATTCTCATGGTCAAAAAAGTGTACATAGTGACATAGGTGTCAAAGTCAATATATCATTGGAGTGACATAAAGAAATCTGTGACATCTGTGGTAGGAAGTGTGGCTGTAGAGTGCACTAACCAGATAGCGCAAATAGTAGCGCATTGGAGTAAAATGACCTACTCCTGGTCAATGGATCAGGAAACCTGCTGGAGTGGTGGTCGTCTCTGCTGTGGTCACCAGAATCATCTGCGTCCTTTATGCTAGCTGCGTTTATACCTATTTAGGTGGTCACATTGCATTGTGAGACTCTATTTACTAATTAGGTAACTTCTGAAGGCAATTGGTTCCACTAGATTTTAGTTAGGGGTTTCAGAGTAAAGGGGCTGAATACAAATGCACGTCACACTTTTTATATATTTTTTATTTGAAAACCATTGATCATTTTTCTTCAACTTCACAATTATGTGTCACTTTCTGTTGGTCTATCACATAAAATGCCAATAAAATACATTTACCGTACATTTTTGGTTTGTAACATGACATGTGGAAATTTTCAAGGGATATGAATACTTTTTAAGGGCACTGTGTAAATGCTCTTTTGGTTGAATGGCCACAGATTTGTACAGACACCCTCCAAAATCTTGTTAAACGCCCTATCAGGAGAGAGGAGGCTGTTGTAGCTGTAGTGATTGACCAACTCCATATTACTGCCTATTGTACTGCCATGGGCCTTCCATTTCCAAGGTGCGGTAGTCAGGTGTGTATAAAAGCTGCCAATCCTGAACCATTTAATAACTAGCAAGAACATACCCTAATCCAGAAAAAAATTGTGCAGCCAATGAAATGTCAGGACACCTGTGGACAATCCTTGTTCCTGGTCATATACTCAATGAGGGAGATTTACTAATGCAGGCCATACATGAGTCGAATTCCATACAAATTTTCTTTAGAAAATCGGAAGTTTTGTGCATTTTGTAATCCGATGGTGCCACCATTGATTTCAAAATTTAACCAACCAAGCCTTTTTTCATCTCATGTTGCTACAGAAAAGAATTTTCTTTTCCTTCCAGGTCACAGCTCATGCTCATTTCTTTTTCAGTGACATTTCTTGCATGATTCTCCCATCATTGATTAGAGATTAGTTTTTTTGACAAAAAATTTCCATCATGCCCAATCACTCAAATTCAATGGTCGCTCGAAAATTGGCCGTTGCTATGGCCCACTAATGGTCTCAAATTCAAACAAAAATTCTTACAAAAGATTTTTGAAAGAACGTTCTTTCAGAATTCAACCCATGTGTGGCCGGCTTAAAGTTGGTTCACTTTGAATCTCGTGCACCTTTGCATGATAGACAATCAGCTTTTAACCGCTTCCCATCCGCCCTATAGCAGAAGTACTGCTACAGGGCGGCATGGGTGCGCAAAATCACGTGTATATATGTATGTATATATATATATATATATATATATATGTATGTATATATATGTATGTATATATATATATATATATATATATGTGTGTATATATATATATGTATGTATGTATATATATATATGTGTGTATATATATATATATATATATATATATATGTATGTATATATATATATGTGTGTATATATATATATGTATGTATGTATATATATGTATGTATGTATATGTATGTATGTGTATATATATATATATATATATATATATGATTTTGGTAGGGGGCGCATGCGTGCCTCGGCTGTCGATCACCGGTTCACGGCCAGTGATTACTCGCCGGCGCCCAGTGATTGCGGAGCATCTCCGACGGGGAGGGGGAGAACTGTTAGTAAACAAAACAGTTCTCTCCCCTTTCAGCTCCTGCACAATGCTTTTCGTGGCTCTGCATAGCAGAGCCACGCAAAGCAGTGTGCTTAAAGTGAAGCACAAACACAGCCACACAGTTAACCCTTTGATCGGCCTAGATGTTAACCCCTTTCTGCCTAGTGCCTTTAGTACAGTGTCAGTGCTTTTTATTAGCACTGATCACTGTATTGGTGTCACTGGGAATGTCAGTGACATCAGGTCAGTTCCCCTCAGTGTCAGAATGCCCGCCACAAGTTGCTGATCGCCGCCATTACTAGTAAAAATAAAAAATAAAAAAAAATTCCAGTATATATACAGCCATTTGTAGACCCTATAATTTTCACGTAAACCAATTAAATTACACGTATTGGAATTTTAAAACATTTTTTTACTGGACATGTTTAATAGTGAAAAACATTTTTCTTTTCTGAAAATTTACTTTTTTTTTATAGCGCAAAAAATAAAAACCG
The DNA here is from genome assembly GCF_062004578.1 of Staurois parvus. Lineage (NCBI taxonomy): Eukaryota > Metazoa > Chordata > Amphibia > Anura > Ranidae > Staurois > Staurois parvus. Next base: position 4,899,825 of record NW_028317864.1, read on the forward strand.
CACAGGTGATCGAATGCCACTGGAAGAAAGCTCTATTTGTGGGAAATAAAGGATGTAAGTTTCATTTGGGTGCAGCGTTGCATGACCGCGCCATTGTCAGTGAAAGTAACGCAGCACTGTAATGCAAAAAATGGCCTGGTCATGAAGGGGGGTAAATCCTCAGGAGGATAAGTGGTTAAGCTCAGCTTGTTGAATTAAGCTTTGGCAATAAAATCTGGAAGCTAATTGGTTTCTATGCAGAAGTGCACCTGGTTTTGCTTTCTCCAGGTTTAGTTATAAATCCCATTGTGTAGTGCAGGAAGAATAGGGATAGCAGCCTGGAGCCTTTCCAAAATAATCCAATCAAATCTGGCCTGCTCCTGTCATTCTAGTCTAGGTCCTAAATTGTTTTTGTAATATGGCTGATTCTTCTAAAGATTAGTGCGATTCAAGCCACAGTGGTGTGTGAAGACCTATGGTAGAAGATTAGTGGCCACATTTGTCAGTTGTATGTTTGTTGCATAATACTGGTTGCATGACGCACAAGTTCTCTTCTTCTTCTCTGGCTGAGTGATCCATGACATCAGGGCAGCCCTCTGCATCATGACACTGAGAGCAGGGTTTGTAGGTGTTTAGGAGGCGATAACTGTCACCTGTTTGCTTCTTTTTCCCAGCCAACAAGTACTGTCTGTCAAACCAAACATGCAGGGGTAAAATTGCTGCACTGTGATGCAAAGCATCCTGATTAGAGGCGTCCCTAGGGTTGGTGTCACCCGGTGCGGTAACACTTGGTGACACCCCCTCTGACGATCTGCGCAGAATGGATCAGATCTGCGGATTGAGCATAATGGATCAGACTCCAATCCATTATGCTCAATCTGCAGATCAGATCCATCCTGCGGGGATAGTCGGCTTTCTTTACAACTTACCTTTTCGTGGAGCGGGTCCAGTGTCACCCTGTGTGGGCCGCACCCCCGCACAATGCCACTGATCCTGATCATAACAGTGCGTACTGACCCGAGTTCCCACCATGTTCGTCTAGAGCAGTGTTTCTCAACTCCAGTCCTCATGGAACTCCAGTCCTCATGGACCCCCAACAGGTCATGTTTTCAGGATTTCCATTATTTTGCACAGGTGATTTGATCAGTTTCACTGCCTTAGTAATTACCACAGCTGTTTCATCTGAGGGAAATCCTGAAAACATGACCTGTTGGGGGTCCATGAGGACTGGAGTTGAGAAACACTGGTCTAGAGGCTGAAGGTTGTCAGGAAAGTCATGCTCAAGGCTGTACTCAAAGGACTGCGCATGTGCAGTCCATAGAACTGTGCACAGTATTAAGACCCTGTGTGCATCTATACTCTGCACTAGCATTGTGCACATGCTTGTCTGATGGACTTTGGTGCCTAGTGGCCTATTTCACACTAGTGTGGGCCATGCAACCTGCGTTTGCATGGGCATGGCAGTCCATTTATTTCATTAGGCTGCTGTGCCCGTGTTTCACACAAGGAAAAAAACAATATATACCTGTGCGCAAATCCAAATATCTTGTACTTCAGGGGTGTCAAACTGGTGGCCCTCCAGCTGTTGTGAAACTACAAGTCCCATCATGCCCCTGCCTTTGGGAGTCATGCTTGTAACTGTCAGTCTTCTAATGCCTCCTGGGACTTGTAGTTTGGCAACAGCTGGAGGGCCGCCAGTTTGACACCTGTGTTGTTCATGCATTTATCTATCAGGTGTTAAAGGGGTGTAACCGGGCCCGGACTGGACATAAAATAGGCCTGGGCATTTTAGACTGAGCAGCTAAGGGAGCTGGGGGGATGGGCGGTTGGTGATGGGATGTTCACAGAGTTGGTCCTGCGCAATGTAAAGGTGCTATGTGATATAAAATAGGACTGCACTGTAACAGTGCACTGTATTGATTACAGTGCCCCTTTACAGTGCAGTCCCCATTATACGTAGTACAGTGCCCCTAGCAATCACAGCCCCCCATTACACTGCCCCTTGCAGTTATGCCCAACCTTTTTTCTCTATTCATAGTGCCCCCTTTTACTCTCTGCCTCCCCTGCACAATCTTACCTTCAGCAAAGAGACATCCTCATATATTCAGCAAAGATAAATCCCAATCCAGCAATGAGACATTCCCATATAGCAAAGAAACATCCCAATCCAGCAAAGAGACATCCCCATCCTCCAAAGAGAAATCCCTGTCCAGCAAAGATACGGCACAATCCAGCAAAGAGACAGCTCCATATAGCAAAAAGAGGGCCAGATTCACCAAAGAGACAGCCCCATCCAGCAAAGAGACAGCTCCATAGAGCAAAGACACATGCCAAATCCACAAAGAGACAGCCCAATCCAGCAAGGACCAGGTTCATATAGTAAGGAGACAACCCAATCAAGCAAAGGGACAGCCCAAGCCAGCAATGGCACATAAGTTACAAAACATTAATGTAACTGATTATAACAACTAAATGCAGCTGTCCAGTCACACCAAAAACAGAGAGCGAGAGAAAAAGGAAAAGAAAATAGGGGGGCAAAGAGCAGGGATTCAAGAGCGCCAATACCGAACGCCATTACATCCCCAGACTAGCCGGGGGGAGTGAGGGAAGGGCATATTGCAACCACGGCTCCCATATTTTCAAAAATTTACGTTGGGAGTCGTTGCGGATACTCGACATCTGTTCGTTGAGCATCATAGTGGTCATACGATCCCGCACCCCCTGAAGAGGGACAAAGTGACTCTTCCAGGCCTGAGCAATTGTTCTAGTGGCGGATAAAAACAGATAGGAAGCCAACTTCTGCCGGTGAGCCAAGAGGCCCGGTATGGGGCAATGAACCAAAGCATACCGAGCATCCCGGCGTATGGAGAGATGGAACAAGGTGAAAAGGAGGCCAAATACACGAGACCAAAAACGAAACAGTCTCGGGCATGACCACCAGATATGCAATACATCACCACGATGGCCACAACCCCGAAAACATTGATCACTACAGGCAGGGTTAGCCGGGCCAACTGAGCCGGAACCCAGTACCAACGAAACAATACCTTATAGGCTGCCTCCAGTGTGGTCGTAATTAATGAGCATTTAGCTATGAATGACCAAGCCTTTTTCCAGTCCTCCGGATCCACAGCCACTCCCAGGTCGCGCTCCCACTGAACAACATATGAAAGAGAAGTATGCGACGAGCGTCTGTTCAGAGCTGCATAAAGAAGGGATATAAGGCCCGGAGCGCCCGGACGCTGTTGGCAAAGCTGTTCAAAGGCAGATCTCTGGTACGGGAACGCAGAAGTACCCCGCAGCGAGAGCAGCCAGTGTCGCAATTGAAGATATCGAAAAAATTCCGCTGGGGGGATATTCCGGGATTCCCAAAGAGAGTCCCAGGTGGGAAAGGACCGAAAAATCAAAAAGTGTCGCACCTGCGAAAAACCATTAGTCACCCACCAAGAAAACGCCCCTGGGTGATCCAAACCCAGCGGGAAAAGAGGGTTGTTAATAATTGGGAGCAAAGGCAGAAAAGGTGACATCAGACCACCAGAAAAACGCACCGAGTCCCAAACTTGTAGGCCATGAAGTAACATCGGACTCAGTGCCATAGGGCGCAGGGCAGGGGGAAGCCATAGAAGCATCGACAGTGCAATAGGGGCACAATTAGGTAGTTCCAACAGGACCCAGAGGGGGACGTCGGAAGAGATAAATCATTTCAGAACTTTTTCCACCTTTAATGTAACCTATAAACTGTACAACTCAACAACAAACTGAAAACTTTTAGGTGGAGGGAAGTAAAAATAAAAAAACTAAAATAATATGGTTGCATAAGTGTGCACACCCTTAAACTAATACTTTGTTGGAGCACCTTTTGGTTTTATTCCAGCACTCAGTCTTTTTGGGTAGGCAGTCTATCAGCATGGCACATCTTGACTTGGCAATATTTGGCCGCTCTTCCCTGCAAAATCACTCCAAATCTGTCATATTGCGAGGGCATCTCTTGTGCACAGCCCTCTTCAGATCACCCCACAGATTTTCAATCAGATTCAGGTCTGGGCCATTCCAAAACTTTCATCTTCTTCTGGTGAAGCCATTCCTTTGTTGATTTGGATGTATGCTTTGGGTCGTTGTCATGCTGGAAGATGCAGTTCCTCTTCATGTCCAGCTTTCTAGCAGAAGCCTGAAGGTTTGGTGCCAATATTGACTGGTATTTGGAACTGTTCATAATGCCCTCTACCTTGACTAAGGCCCCAGTTCCAGCTGAAGAAAAACAGCCCCAAAGCATGATGCTGCCACCACCATGCTTCACTGTGTGTATGGTGTTCTTTTGGTGATGTGCAGTGTTGTTTTTGCGCCAAACATATCTTTTGGAATTATGACCAGAAAGTTCAACCTTGGCTTCATGAGACCAGAACACATTTTCCCACATGCTTTTGGGAGACTTCAGAAGATTTTTTGCAAAATTTAGCCAGGCTTGGATGTTTTTCTTCATAAGAAAAGGCTTCCGTCTTGCCACTGTACCCCATAGCCCAGACATATGAAGAATACGGGAGATTGTTGTCACATGTACCACAGAGCCAGTACTTGCCAGATATTCCTGCATCTTCTTTAATCTTGCTGTAGGCCTCTTGGCAGCCTCCCAGACCAGTTTTCTTCTCGTCTTTTCATCAATTATTGAGGGACGTCCAGTTCTTGGTAATGTCACTGTTGGGTCATATTTTCTCCACTTGATGATGACTGTCTTCACTGTGTTCCATCTTCCATGGTATATCTAATGCCTTGGAAATTCTTTTGTACCCTTCTCCTGACTGATACCTTTTAACAGTGAGCTCCCTCTGATGCTTTAGAAGCTCTCTGCGGACCATGGCTTTTGCTGTAGGATGTGACTAAGAAAATGTCAGGAAAAACCTACTAGAACAGCTGAACTTTAATTGGGATTAGTCAGAGGCACTTTAAATGATGGCAGGTGTGTACTGACTCCTATTTAACATGAGTTTGAATGTGATTGCTTAATTCTGAATACAGCTACATCCCCAGTCATAAGAGGGTGTGCACACTTATGCAACCATATTATTTTAGTTTTTTATGTTTACTCTCCCCCTAAAATATTTCAGTTTGTTTTTCAGTTGAGTTGTACAGTTTATAGATCACATTAAAGGTGGAAAAAGTTCTGAAAATATTTATCTTTGTCTAATTTTTTTACATCACAGAAACCTGACATTTTAACAGGGGTGTGTAGAGTTTTTATATCCACTGTACCAACTTCAAAATTTATGAGGGAAAGGACATCCAGATAGACCCCTTGGATGCCCTACCTATATGGGGACAAGTGGCAAAATTGTTTGGCAAATTATAGAACCGCTGTTTAAGAAGAGTTACCATCTCTATGTACTGTAGATAATTTCTACACAGGTCTCCCACTATTTCGCCATCTAAAGAAAACTGTGGCCTGTGGGACAGGACAGGCCAAACGCAAAGGCTTCCCACTAAGATTGGTCACCACAAAACTATAACGAGGGGATACAACCAGTTTGCGGAATGAAGATATACCAGTCCTAAAGTGGAGAGATAAAAGAGATGTCTATATCTTTTCCTCAATTCATGACGACACCTTGGTGGAACTTCAAAAAAGACAAGGTCCCATCCAGAAACCAAAATGCATACATGACTATAACCAGTTCATGGGGGGTGGATATGAACAGTCAAATGTTACAGCCCTATTAAGCCACCAGGAGATCAATCTATTGGTATCAAAAGGTCACGATCTACTTGTTTCGGTTAGCCCTGTACAATTTGTTTGTCATCTTTTCTAAGTGCACATAAAGATCCCTAACCTACCTTAAATATCAAGAGGACATTGTTACAGACCTTCTATCCGCATGGCCATGCCTCTGAACAAATTCGCTCTGATTCAGTGACCAGACTTCATGAGAGACATTTTCCTGATATCTTCTCTCTTGCCCAAACAGGCCGCAAACCCCCCAAAAAATGTTGTGTATGCTCCAGTAACCAAATTCACCGTGACACCCTATAATACTGTTACCAATGTCCTTCCCAGCCTGGACTCTGTATTGGAGAGTGCTTCCAGATCTATCACATAATCACTACACTATTAGTGAAGTACATATTAAGTGAAGATATTTTTACAGTGTCCATTATTTCCCTGTATAACTTTTTATCGACAATGACGCTGTTGACGGGTGAAGTGACCCTGGAATGTTTATTGACGATGCCTCTGCCTGCCACTTGAACTATCAACCATGTTTCTGCCTTCCACGTGAATTGACCTTGGCTGGTTAATCAACTTTGCTTTTTGATTGACTCCTGAACTGATCTTTTGCCCTGCCACTGTATTGGTGGGAATGAAGACAACACAGGGGTCTCACGTATGTGAGGAGCTCCAGAATAGTTTTTCGGAGTGGAAAAAACTAAGCTTTTGGCTTTCTTTGGGGCTAGTAATTCTCAGATTAGGGTCTGCTAAATGGAGGCGTAGAAGAGATGTGGGTGGGAAGAAGCCTCTAGCCCTGTGTCCAGGTCTTACCTGACCAAGACCCTAATCCTGATGTTTCTGTCTGCTGCCATCTGACCATGGTCTGTTAATTAACCATGCCTCTGCCTGCCACCTGAACTGACCACGCCACTGTATGCTACCTGTACTGCCTGCTTAGGGACCATGTTCCTGCCTACTGCCAGAACCAATACTTTGGATGTGCTGTCCATGTCTCTGCCTGCTGCCTGGACAAATCCTTTGGCTGTTGCTGACCACATCTCTGCCTGCTTCCTGGACCAATGCTTTGGCTGTGCTGGCAATATCTCTGCCTGCTCCCTGTACTGACTATGGACAGTATTCCTACTTGCTGCCTGAGTGATGCCTTCTATTGTCGCTGACCATGTCCCTGCCTGCTGCCTGGACCAATGCTCTTCTCTGTGGACAACTACACAACTATAACTACAGATAATCTTTTGTTTACCCTTTGCTCATCAGAATGTATTTCAGGGTGGAATTCTTGGTATGTACAAGGTGTGTATTAGAAATATCTTATAAATAGACAACTTTGTGTAAAAAAAATAAATACATTTTAGTTTTCTTTCCACATTTTCTTGTGGAAAAAAAATGACCTGTTATGTCTCATAGAATATACATCGGGGTGTTTGCTTTCCAAAGCAAACACCCCAATGTAAAGCAAAGGTCATTTTGTGGGTAATTCCATTGTCCTGGTGCTCCAGGGCCTTAAAAAATGTGATAGGTAGTTAGGAAATTAGATGTGTAATTTCTGCCTTTAGAACACCTGTAGGTGCTATTTGGTGCTTACTATATGGCCAGGCTGTAGAAACATCTTACACATGTGGTGTCCTCATACTCAGGAAGGGTTGCATAATGTATTTTGGGGTGTTATTCTTGGTATGTACATGCTATGTGTTATAAATATCTTATAAATGGACAACTTTGTGTAAAAAAAAAAAAAACGTTTTATTTTTTTCCGCATTTTCCGAAAACTTGTGGAAAAAAAAGATGTTCAAAGGACTCATTATGTCTCATGAAAAAAATGTTGGAGTGTTTGCTTTCCAAAATGGGGTCATTTTGTGGGTATTTCCACTTTCCTGGTGCTCCAGGGCCTTCAAAAACTTGATAGGTTGTCAGAAAATTGGATGTGTAATTTTTGCACCTAGAACACCTAAAGGTGTTTGCTGTGGAAAAGTCTCACACATGTGATATCGCCATACTCAGGAGGAGTAACAAAATATATTTTGGGTGTAATTTTTGGTATGTACATGCTGTGTGTTAGAAATATCTTATAGAGGAACAATTTGTGTAAAAACAAAAAAAAGTTTTCCTTTTCTTTCCACATTTTCCAAAAACTCGTGGGAAAAAAATTACATGTTCAAAAGACTCATTATGCCTCAAAGAACATACGCTGGGTAATTCCATTGTCCTGGTGTTCCAGGGCCTTCAAAAGGCATAAGTAGTCAGGAAATGAAGGGTTCGCATTCCTCTGTGCGGGTAGTGCGGTTGCATGGATTTTTGTGCGGATCCAGCACCCGCACATATGTGAACCAGGGCTAAGGGCTCATTCACACTTGACTAATTTCTAACTCTTGCCAAACGTCCCTATAGAGTTTGACAAGCGTTAGACAGGCGTTTGGGAAGCATTTTTAATGCTCCTCAAAAGCCCTATGCACGTTTTTGAGGCATTTGATAGGTGCTTTCCAAGCATTGAAACTGCACCACAAATGCCTATAATGAAGTTTAATAGTATTAACGCCTGCAGGGCGTTTGAGGAGCGTCACCATAGATGTGAATGGGAGGCTTCAACTCCTCCTGCCTCAACATGAAGGATCAATTTTGCTGCGACGCTAACGCTTCAGTGTGAACAGTACTTTGTGCTGCCATGTGTAGAATTTCCATAGGCATTTGAGGAGCGTTAAAAACGCTTCCCAAACGCCTAAAGCCTGCTAACAGAGCTAGTGTGAACTTAGCCTAACTTTCACACAGACCAAATAATATACGCTGATTGGGGTTATTTTTACCAAAGTAATGTAGCAGTATACATTTTTCCAAGAGTTATGAAGAAAAATTACTTATTTGCAAAATGTTCAGTATTTTTCATTTATAGGGCAAAAAATATAAAACCCAGTGCTGATACTACCAAAAGAAAGGTTTCTGTGTGTGAAACAGGGACACAATTTTGATTTGGGTACAGTGTTGCATTCTGAAGGAACCTGCTGGAAAGGATATATAGCAGTGTGCAGAGGGTCCTTCAGAATTTCTAGTGTTCATATGTGGTTACACTCCTGTAGCACCTGATAGGTAAATGCATGTACAAGCTATTGGGATTTGAGCACAGGTATATCTTGTTTGTTGCATTGTGGGTCAGTAGCCAGACCTAAACCTAGTCACTCTCCCCCACTTTGTGTCTGTTTGCCCCATATTGGCATTGTGTTCACAGTAGCATTAGCGTTGACAGAGCAGAGTAGGACTGGCCAAAAGGGATTACTTTGACGCAGTTGGCCAGACTAAACATGTATTGCAATATGTGTGAACTAAAAATCCATATTTCCCTAAGGCTGGCCATAGACAGGCCGTTTATCGGCCGAATTTTCGGCCGATAAACGAAAAATCAGTCGTTGCTGGCAGCGATGCTGCCACCAATGTCCACGACAAATGTCCATTTTTCGTGGATTTTCCAGCATGACCGATAAAAGTAAACAAGAAGATCCACGAAAAACTGCCGACGGTATTGCCCCACTAACAGCGTGAATATCGGCCGATTTTTCGTGCGGATGAAAATTCGGCCGATAAATGACCCGTCTATGGCCTGCATAAGTTTGCTGGAAAAGGGTATATAGTAGTGTGCAGAGGGTTCCTTCAGAATTTCTAATGTTCACCCAAGGAAAAGATGTATGCACCTTTTCCAAAATGTATCTGTATGGAAACTTTGTAGTCTTTTTGACCATGCAGTTCCCACACCCAAGATTGCACAGCTAACGCACTGCGGGATGAGATGCATGGGGATGAATGAATGGCACCCACCGTCTCACAAGAGATACGTGATGTGGCTGTGGGTGTGATTCCTTCACCGCAGTTATAATGTGAACCAGGCCTAAAGGACTCCAGTTCATTGCCGAGTGGTCATCAGCTCCTTCTGCTTGTGACCAGAGACTGTGCTTATCTGTAACCAGACCCAGCTTATCCTTCCTGCTTGTTCCTGAACCTCTGTGGCTGACTCTGGCTTCTGACCCGACCTTGCTTCCTGTCTGCAGTTCCGGTACATCTTACGTTCGCTTGATGTTGACCTTGGTTCCTGACTTTGCACTCCTGCTGCCTGGTTGTTGCTGACCTCTGCCCATCTAACTATGCATCCGAGATCCAGTATCTTCCTACTGCCACTTGGTCTGCTCCAGCTCTGCATCTGCTTCCAAGATATTCCCACCCAGATCTCCTACAGGCACCCATGCCACTCTGTGCCCTGGTATATCCTGTCATCATCCCCAGGGAAAACAGGACAAGTGGTGTAAGGGCAGCCCTCTGGTCAGCTTGGCTTTGACTAAGAACGTGACAACAGTATAAATGCTGATCATCCACCCATTTTACCAACACTTGCCCCCGTGTGATAGAAGTCTGATAGTATGTCCTCAGTTTTCTGGGTTGAAAGATTATTGGTGTCATTCAAGCCAGAAGACTGAGAACATCTTGTGGTGGGATTACTGCAGTGGAAGTTATATGCAAGTCTCAATTCTCCCTGTGAGACTCCTGTCTGCTGACCCTTCCTGCTGCTCAGTGAAACTACCAATCAAATTAAAGTACCTAGAAGAATAACAAGGCTCTGGAGGTGGACTGGGAGAGCCAACATCAACTACAAGAACATTCAAGCTTTGAAGGTGCCTACATCTCTTGATCCAACAACATGGATTTTATTGAAAGTAACCTCTGCTCGTGTATTTTTACTCATATGCTCAATTTTATTTGACCAGGTTTGTGGCAGGTTCACTTCAAAGGATGAGTATACGTTTGAGAAACTTACAGGTTCAGAAAAATCTATTCTCTAAACTTTCCAAAGGGCCAATTTACTATTCTTCAGTTTTTTTGGAGGGCTGGACTGTGGCCAGTGGGCGTAGAATATGGCCCAGTGTCAGTCAACCATGTCTGTGGTTAGTTGGAGGAGTAATAGTTACTTATTGTTTGTGTTAGTGGAAAGAAAGGTGCTGCAACATTTATATCTGAGGGAGGAATGGTGAACCATAATTGGTGTCAGTGGAAGGAATAATGCTGCATTACATTGGTGTCAGTGGGAGGAATGATGCCTTATTGGTGTTGTCAGTGGAACCAATAGTGCCCAGAGGGCTGGATAAAGGCAAGCAAAAGGAACATATCTGACCCATTGGCCGCACTTTGGAGACCACTGCTCTAAATCATTAGTGTCCAGCCCTTTGGTACTTGTTATGTGGGCCTTGGAGTCCAGCAGACAGTAGTAGTCCTGAGAACAATGAATTGTAAAAGGGCAGTAATAGTTATCTATTACTAGCTTGCACTGCCTTCCCAGTCTCTGACCATCATTTCCTCTAGTATGTCTACAGTCTCTGACCGTCATCATTAGCATTATACACTACTCCAAAAAAATCTAAGTAGTAGAGGGGGTTGTTAGTCAGTTTCAGCTGCTTTGGTGTTAAAGAAATTAACAACAGGTGCACTAGATGGGCAACTATGAGACGACCCCCAAAACAGGAATGGTTTTACAGGTGGAGATCACTGACATTTTTTTACCTACTCATCTTTTCTGACTGTTTTTCACTAGTTTTGCATTTGGCTAGGGTCAGTGTCACTATTGGTAGCATGAGGCGATACCTGGACCCTACAGAGGTTGCACAGGCAGTCCAACTCCTCCAGATGGCACATTAATACGTGCCATTGCCAGGTTTGCTGTGTCTCCCAGCACAGTCTCAAGAGCATGGAGGAGATTCCAGGAGACAGGCAGTTATCCTAGGAGAGCTGGACAGGGCCGTGAAAGGTCCTGAACCCATCAGTAGAACCAGTATCTGCTCCTTTGTGCAAGGAGGAACAGGATGAGCACTGCCAGAGCCCTACAAAATGACCTCCAGCAGGCCACTGGGGTGAATGTCTCTGACCAATCAGAAATAGACTTCATGAGGATGGTCTGAGGTCCTCTATTGCGCCATGTGCTCGCTGCCCAGGCACCATAGATCTCAATTGGCATTTGCCATTGAACACCAGAATTGGCAGGTTCGCCACTGGCACCCTGTGCTTTTGACAGATGAGAGCAGGTTCATGCTGAGCACATGAAGACGTGAAAGGGTCTGGAGAAGCCATGGAGAATGTTATTCTTCCTGTAACATCGTTCAGCATGACCATTTTGGTGGTTGGTCAGTCAGTGATGGTCTGGGTAGGCATATCCATGGAGGGACGCACAGACCCCTACAGGCTAAACAATGGCACCCTGACTGCCATTAGGTATCGGGATGAAATACTTGGACCCATCGTCAGACCCTACGCTGGTGCAGTGGGTCCTGTATTCCTCCTGGTGCACGACAATGCCCAGCCTCATGTGGCGAGAGTATGCAGGCAGTTCCTGGAGGATGAAGCAATTGATACCATTGAATGGCCCCCACGCTCACCTGACCTAAATCCAATAGAACACCTTTGGGATATCATGTTTCAGTCCATCAGATGCCGCCAGGTTGCACCTCAGACTGTCCAAGAGCTCAGTGATGCCCTGGTCCAGATCTGGGAGGAAATACCCCAGGACACCATCCGTCCTTTCATTAGGAGCGTGCCCCAACGTTGTCAGGTATGCATACAAGCATATGGGGGCCATACAAACTACTGAGTACCATTTTGAGTTGCTGCAATGAAATTTCAGCAAAATGGACTAGCCTGCTGCATCATTTTTTCACTTTGATTTTCAGGGTGTCTCTGAGTTCAGTCCTCTGTAGGTTGATAATTTTCATTTCCATCAAACCATGGGGCATCCTTACATTCCTAACACATTACCCAGTCCATATCAGTATAGATATCCAGTATTCTTCCCCATTGAGATCTGATGTGTTTTCAAACTTCGTTTAATTTTTTTGAGCAGTGTATATGAACTGAACTTAAGGTGCGGGCCTTAAGTAATTTGAGGGACCGCAGCTGAGACTCCCTATTCCTATCAAGTTGACAGCCATTGCTCTAAAAAACTTTGTCTGCAAAGTTGTACTACAATAAATAATGATTTTTTATATGTTGTCACTGTACTGGCATTATTCACTGTTAGCAAGCCTGAGACAAAGACTGCCACACACTTTACTGATTAGAGACCAGAGGTCATGCGGTTCTAAAGTAAAAAAACACTAATATATAACAGAGAGAATTTTGCTTTTGGAGTAAAAACAGCTAAAGCATCACTAGGATAGGACAGCAGAAGATGAGGGATATCTATTTAAACTAGTTGTATTTATGAATGATGATTACACAATTGGTTGTAATAAAACATTGCTAACCATAATTTATTTTCGTGGCATCTCATTTAAAATATAACAAAAACGTACAGCTTACATAAAGATGACCACCAAAACAGGTCGCACAGGTGGATATAGTTCTACTTAACCAGCAATACTTTGATGCACTTGGTTAATGATGTGATAAATTACTCTGGACCATTAAATAAAGCAGGAAAACACTGAGCAGGAAACGTTTCCATGTTTGGGTTAGACAAAGAAGAAAGCGTAGCTGCAGATTCCTTCGTGTGTGGGTGTGTATATAACAAGTCACCAAATTCTTGCTAGAATATAATAGCTCTCTGTATTTTATACCTGGTTAAAACCAGCAACACAAACGTTGGACTATACACAGGCTTTTTTCTGAGGTTGATATAAGCCCAAAACGCATTAGCACAAACAACTTGAGGTTGCTATGAGTAAAGGCTTGAATAGCCCAAAACACAAACAACCTGAGGTTGCAATTAGTAGGGGCTTGCATATCTTGAAACGCAAAAGCACAGACAACCTGAAGCTTCTGAAGTATAAGGGATTGTATAAAACCAAAATGCAAATGTACTAAGAAACTGAGGATGCTGATAGTAAATGCCTGCATAGCCTGAAACACATAAAACCTGAGGCTGCTATGCGTAAAGGCTTATGTAGCCTGAAATGTGTAAGAATGAACAACCCGGAGCTACTATGAGTAAGAGATTGTATAAGCCCAAAATGCAAAAGCACAGACCACATGAATCTGCATGAGGAAAGGCTTGATGAAACCCAAAATACAAATGTGCCGAGAACCTGAGGCTGCCATGAATAAAAGCAAAAGCATACACAACCTGAGATTTCTGAAAAGACTTGCGTAGCTTGAATGTGCAAGCACATACATATGTTGCGGATTTAACCACTTGCCCTACAGAGGATGTACCTCCGTTCCTGACCAGGCCATTTTTTGCATTACAGTGCTGCGCTACTTTAACTGACAATTGCGTGGTCATGCAACACTGCACCCAAATGAAATTTACGTCTTTTTTTCCCCCCACAAATTGAGCTTTCTTTTTTATTTTTTTGCGTTTATTTTTTGCGCTATAAACAAAAAGGACCAACAAGTTTGAGAAAAAAAAAACAAAAAGCAGTATTTTGGACTTTTTGCTGTTAAACATGTCCTGTAAATTTTAAAAAAAAAAAAAAATCAAATTTCGTCATAAATTTAGGCCAAAATGTACTCTGCAACATGTCTTTGCTAAAAAAAAAAAAAAAATCCCAATACGTGTAAATTAATTGGTTTGCGTGAACGTTATAGCGTTTATAAATGACGGCGATCAGTGACTTTTAGTGGGCATTCTGACATTGGGGGGAACTAACTTGGTGTCACTGACATCCCCAGTGACACCAATACAGTGATCAGTACTAAAAAAACAGCACTGACACTGTACTAATGACACTGATCAGGAAGGGGTTAATGTGAGGGGCAATCAAAGGGTTAACTGTGTGTATGGAGTGTTTTACTAGGGGGCGGGGGTGCTTTACTGTAAGCACACTGATCAGGTTGACTGTGCTGTGCCTGAGCTGACAGGGAGGAAAACTGTAAACAAAACAGTAATCACCGCGCACTGGTGGGTAATCACCGGCTGGTACCAGGTGATTGACATCCGTGGCTGCGAATGGTGGCGTGGCTCGCGCACACCCCCTACCTGGAAATGCTAAATCGTGCGCGTGCGTGTGTATATATATATATATTTTTTGCGCACCCGTGCTGCCGCGTAGCAGTATATCTGCTATACGGCAGTGGGTAAGCGGTTAGATTAGGATAAAATAAACATGGCTATTTACCAAGGGAGTGTTTGCCTATTTCATTTATTTTGCTACATTGTAATTTCTTCTTGCTACACAAACCTTGTTATTTGACAGAATGGGTCACTTGAAAGAAAGAATTAAATGTTTATGAAAGTTGCCACACACAGTAACTGCTCTCTCTTTACCAAAGGTTTCCTTGTGTTGAAAGGCCCAAGTTACAATGTCAAAATGCAATGTTAAAAATAGTGAATTACACACACACACACATATAAAACAAAATTACAAAAGAATATTCTGAATGATGAAAATGTTCTGGAAAAAAAAGAGCCATTAGGTTGTTGTCATCATATACTGTTATCAATACTAAATCTGCCCTTTCATACATAGGCCCCAGAAAGAAATATGAATAGAACAAGTTTTGTCAGATGTATGAACTTTGTACAGTCTATAGTCCTTGGTGCTGAGTTCAGTAACGCCTATTCATTTTCTTGAACTTTTCATAATGATAGTCATCCGTGGCCTTCTCGTTTGATGGACGCTTGCGGTTGGGTGGAGACTCTAAGGATGAATAATCAGAAGATAAAAGTTTTTTTTATGCGTTCTTTATACACAAGTTAAACAAAGCAACTTAAAGTGGAACTCATTCCATGCAATGTCTCTTCTGCAATAAAATACAACTACCGGCCTGCTTGTTGCTTTCTCCAGCAGGTAAACTGAGCTGTGCCTGCGCAGCTCAACTTACATTGCAAGCACGGTCCCTGTGTGCTGGGATGACTGACTGCTGCGCATTTGCAGGAGTAACAGCATTCCGTGAAGATGCCAGTGTGGGACAAGGACCATTGAAGAAAAGGTAAATTTAGCTCTTAGCTTTAAATATTCTTGCCCACATGTGTTAATGAAAAGGAAAAAAAAATTGTTTCTATGAACAATTTATCACAGCAGAATGCAGGTATTAAAGAGTATTAACCTATAAAGTGGAAATTGTCCTTACTCAGTCTTTTTTTGTGCACAAAGGATTAGTCGCTATTATTGCTTGCAGACTCCCTGCAGCTCATTTTCCCTCCATTACTGATATACCATACTTTGTTTTACACTGTGTATCTTTTTGGAGGTGGCCTGTCTTTCTAAAAGAGCAGGGCCTTGCTTCCTAGTTTCAGAATGCCCTCGCCCCCTGGTGTCTGGGGCAGCAGCAGAAGAGGTGTAGAAAGCACATATCCAAAAGAATGAATAAAGCAGAAGCAGGGAGTCCCTGCAATGCAGGCTCTCAGGTACAGCTTTCACTCCAGCAAGCAGCACAGTAGTGACATTACCAAATCTCGCTCCAAACATGAAACTAGTGGCCACATGCAACAGTACTTTAGAGGTGATTTCATACTGCAGACATACAGCTGTGAGGCCACAGAATTAGACAGAGTCACATATCAAAAAGCGCTATTTTTGGGGGGAGATTGCAGGCAAAAAAGGTACATTTTCGGGTCATTGCTTAGGCAAAATTAATATTTCTATATGTGGTCTATGACACAACAAATCTTCACTTCAGTGCACACTGCTATGGTATTTTTTTTGTCGTCGATTAACTTGCATGACAAATTGCATACAGGATATTTTTGTATTGTATCATATTGGTGGAAACAGATGGTCATGAAATCTAGCTTGCATCTAGTTCATCTGCTCATAAACTTCAGCAGTTCTGATCAAGTGGAAGGTAAAAAAAATCCCCCTGGCGAATTTCGCCTTTCATTAGAGATAAAAAAAAATCCTTACTGACTCGACAAGCCAGTCATCAATTTGCTGAATACAAAAATATTACTATTCTTCCCTTAGTAACTGGAAATGAGGATACCATTAGTTACATATATAAATATAGTTATCAATTTTGTCATCAAGTGTTCTTGCATGGCAAGCCCACTTCCTGTTATCTCACAAATATATTCTTATTATTATAGCCAGATTTACCACCCTAACTCCTCCCACAGTTTTTACACTACATAGACAGTAATATACCGAAACGTGCAGATTGTTCCCGATTGGTGTGTTATTACTTTATGGAACGTTTCGCCCAATGGTTCACGAAATATCACCGTTTTTGTGGTGAACTTTTCCCATAGGAATGAATGGCAGAATGTTCAAAACTAGAGTGTGAGCTGAAAAATCAGGACATGATTTCTAAACTGCCATCACTCCCTCATTTTCAAGCCCACCTACACATATCGTATATCAAAACGTTCACCTATCCCCGCTGCCACTAAAAATGTTCGCGACTAAGCCATAGTCCTGATAGTTTTCACAATATGACTGTTTGTGTGCAACTCACGCTGCCTATTGACATTCATTGAAAATCCACTCTAGACACCTGAAATTTGATGGGCAATATTTAAACCTTGACTGTGCCTTCATTTTTAATATTTCAGAGACATACTATGCATCAAAATGTAGGTCTGGGTCTTGTGATTCTCACAGTATAAAGCTCTTCAGTTCTCTCACAGTTTTAAAGCTACAACCGTTTGAAGATGGCAACCGCCAGTGAAGTGAGCAAGTTGGAGCAGTTTGTTTATAACCGCTCCTCTGCCCTTGCTGTAGAGGGAGTTGCCATAGGAACCCAGGCGTATGAGCACGCAACTGAGTGTCAAAAGCTACTCCGCCCACTCCAGTTGCAGACTACTGGTGGAGGCAAGAACACTTCCCACAATTTCCCCAGAAATTGTAGATTTTCTAGTTATTACTTGCTATTGTAGAGCATTTCACAGTTCAGTCACTATTACCATAAAGAACAGTTTCCCTAACGGACAGTAAAATCTCCTTTTCTCCATTCTGACAGGGTTCTGCAATTAAACTTCCAGCGATGCAAACTATTATCCACTCTCAGCAGCAATTTCTGCCGATTCACAGTAATAGGCTGAGCAATGAGGATATTATAGTCCTGTGAATGTGTATAAAAAAAAAGAGTCCCCCAGACGTCTTTTGAGTATTTAGCAGTAAAGTGAATCTGTGGTTTGTCCAAGCAGGGCAACAACAGTTTTACTTTGTCACCAACACCTCCTTCCCCTTTCCCAAATGCACATAATCGCTTCACTTTTCTTTTCCTGGTTCTCTACTTAGAAGATTGGAAAGAAGAGAAGAAGCCTTGAGAAAGCTGTAATTTGGAGGTTACACAAGTTTAAGACCCCTGGGTGTGACTTGGCATGCAATTTGCATGCCATGCGAATTGCATGCCAAGTCGCACCCTATTGTCCGCAATTACAGCGTTCATATCGGTGCGGTTCCGACTTGGTCGGAGCAGCACCCATTTCTAAAGTAGAGCATGCACTGCTTTTGCGGCGATTTGCATAGACATCTGTGTCAGATTTCTTGCAAATCGCACCTGAAATCGCAATGACATCCCGACTTTGAAATCGTGAGACTTACAGTACGGGGCAGTACAGTGGCTAAATGGTTAGCACTTCCCCCTGGCAGTACTAGGTTCGTTGGTTCGAATCCCAGCCACAGCACCACCTGCCTGGAGTTTGCATGTTCTCCCTGTGCCTGCCTGGGTTTCCTCCGGGTACTCCAGTTTCCTCCCACACTCCAAAGACATGTTGGTAGGTTAATTAAACGCTCTGAAAAACTAAAATTCAATAATAATAATAACAACAAAGATAGCAATAGTGATATGAATAAAAAATTAGTGCCAACCCATATAAAAAATAAAAATAAAAAAATTAAGTGCAAAAACCGTGACCATAAAAATAATGTGCCCGCGATTAAGTATGATATTTGACACTCCAAGCGTCATCCAAAAAAAACTTTAGCAGTGCTCACAAAGTGCCACAACAATAAATCCACATAATATATATATCAAATGCAATATCCTTTTAGTGGAATATAAAACAAATCATGCGATGTGCAGCAGTGATATAAAATATACATAGATCAACATATATATCACCAAAATGAATCAACATAGGTATATACAATATTAAGAGCAATGTCCTTATGTTGAAAAATAAAGCAAATCATGCGATGTGCAACAGTGAATGAAAAACGTGACTGTGCAAAGCTCCTCTTTTGTTAATGGCTAGATTGCCTCCTCACCTCCTCCCACTGACCCCAAAGGGCCACCAGGCTTGCAGGATCACCCTGGATCCTTAGTATGTAATGGCCAGCAGCTTCCTTCCTTCCCTGGATCTCCTTTACAGGGTTCCCAGTACCCTTATTCAGTCAGGGCGGTCCTGAAGAGTAATAGCTCACCAATCCAGTGAGCCAAAAAAAACTCTCTAAGTGCAGTATTGAGTCAACTTCATTTATTTCATATAGAGTAAAAAAGGTTTAACACTCACATTGCAGACAATCTTCCCTCCTCACTGATGTGTGGGTGTACTGCATGCGAGTGGGACCTCTCGGGTATAGCAAGATGGCGTCTCACGCCGGAAGTGCGTCACCACGCACCGGAACTACGGACTCGCGTACCTACGCGTTACGTCACCGTCTACTCGTGACTTCATCTGGGTAACCTAGTTACCCAGATGAAGTCACGAGTAGACGGTGACGTAACGCGTAGGTACGCGAGTCCGTAGTTCCGGTGCGTGGTGACGCACTTCCGGCGTGAGACGCCATCTTGCTATACCCGAGAGGTCCCACTCGCATGCAGTACACCCACACATCAGTGAGGAGGGAAGATTGTCTGCAATGTGAGTGTTAAACCTTTTTTACTCTATATGAAATAAATGAAGTTGACTCAATACTGCACTTAGAGAGTTTTTTTTGGCTCACTGGATTGGTGAGCTATTACTCTTCAGGACCGCCCTGACTGAATAAGGGTACTGGGAACCCTGTAAAGGAGATCCAGGGAAGGAAGGAAGCTGCTGGCCATTACATACTAAGGATCCAGGGTGATCCTGCAAGCCTGTTGGCCCTTTGGGGTCAGTGGGAGGAGGTGAGGAGGCAATCTAGCCATTAACAAAAGAGGAGCTTTGCACAGTCACGTTTTTCATTCACTGTTGCACATCGCATGATTTGCTTTATTTTTCAACATAAGGACATTGCTCTTAATATTGTATATACCTATGTTGATTCATTTTGGTGATATATATGTTGATCTATGTATATTTTATATCACTGCTGCACATCGCATGATTTGTTTTATATTCCACTAAAAGGATATTGCATTTGATATATATATTATGTGGATTTATTGTTGTGGCACTTTGTGAGCACTGCTAAAGTTTTTTTTGGATGACGCTTGGAGTGTCAAATATCATACTTCATCGCGGGCACATTATTTTTATGGTCACGGTTTTTGCACTTAATTTTTTTATTTTTATTTTTTATATGGGTTGGCACTAATTTTTTATTCATATCACTATTGCTATCTTTGTTGTTATTATTATTATTGAATTTTAGTTTTTCAGAGCGCTGCACTGTTCATTTACTATTCATTGACACTGTTATTTGGTATCAGTTTTTGAGTGCTGGCAGCTTAAAGTAAAAGGTTTAGTTAGTTCCATTTGTAAAGCGCAGGAGGATTTTCGATCTTTGGTAGGTTAATTGGCTCCTGTCTAAATTGGCCCTAGTATGGGTATGTATGAATGCGAGTTAGGGACCTTAGATTGTACGCCCCTTGAGGGTTAGGGAGTGATGTGAACATACAATATATATATATATGTAAAGCGCTGTGTAAATTGATGGCGCTATATAAGTACCTGAAATAAATAATAATAAGTTGCACGATTTCACAGTCAGGATCAATGTGACCGGGGTGTAAGGGCTCTTTCTCTGTACCTGTGCGATACCAGTGGTGCATTAAACTTCCAATAACCAAGCACCAGCAATGTAACATAGGATGAAGGAAAATGTGCTACATGCTTCCAACAGAGAGGGACAGGAGGGAAGAACGGCTGGGGCAACTGGCAGATAAGGGAAACCAATGTGTTGCCCTGCTTGGATCCAAGCACAAGTTTACTTTAAGAGCACTGAGAATATGGTGCCGGACAACAGAAGGCAAATTCTTCTAAAACAAACCAGTGTGATTGGTTAGAATCTACCCACTAATATACAGAGGACAATAATACATGAATAAACATGAAAAATAATTAAAACCTATAAATAAAACAAAATCATTAAACTACCTTTCAACAAAAGGGTACCCCTCGCAGATTCAAAAAGCTATGGGATCCATGGTTGCAGACCCCAGGTCTAGCTCCGCTGGCTCTATTATCCTTATAGATTTTTCATTGTTAAAGTTTATAATAAATCACTTGGCTCATGCTATGGTAATTACAAGTATTCATGGTCACTTTTGCAGGCCATAGACAGGTTGAAAACTGGCCGTTTTTTTTTTTTATGTAAAAAGAAAAAAAAAATCAGGTCGTTCAATAGGCCAACATTTCCACCAACGGTAAGGAAAAAAAAAAAAAAAAAAAAACCGCCGATGTTCGTCCCGTCTACGGCCGGCATTTAATTACTTCTGTCCCTGCAGAGAGCTCCGCTATTATATTTGACATGAAAAAGTATTGCGGTTGCAACAATGTATCCATTTCGGATACAGATGTTTTTCTTCGGATACAAATAGATACATTGTTGAAACCGCAATACTTTTTCATGTCACATATCCTCCTCCCACATTTTTTATTGGTAAAAAGATCGGCTGATTTGCCCATCATTGCCGGGAAAATCGGCCGTTTTTTTTCCAACTTCACCAATAAAAAAAAATGTGCCAAAACCCAAAAAACAGCTGACCAATTAACCCATTAACGGTGCGAAAATCGTCCGATTTTCGATCCGTCTATGGCCTGCATTGGTGTTTGTATCCAATGGTTGAGTAGCAGGTGTGTATGGATTCTACGACAGGTTCTGGTTATGTAAATAATTTTTTGTTTCCTGGTAGAGAGAGCGGCATTTTCCTCGCTGGTATCCTTGTCATGGTTAACATCACAAAATGTATGAATTACTCGCTGTGCCCTGTATGGTTTGGGGAGCGTGTACAGCTATGTATAATTCTAGGATAATTTGCTTGATATCGGGAAGATATTCCCATGTACAACGCGATGATAACACATACACACACACACATATACACACACTACTGCATACCACCCAACACAATTTTTTCCTGCTGCATTTATGAGCATGCCTTGGATTCAATGATGCATTTAAAAGGGGAAATAGAGGTTTTACATATGTTGGCCATAGGTCATACTTACTCTCTGGTTCTGGCTTCTCTGTGTCTCCTACACGGAGAGGTCGGGCTTTGGGTTCCTCTTTGTGACGTCTTATGGGAGTATTCAGGTCCTCCTGGTAAACTGGATGAGAAATTATGAATGGATTAAAGAAAATCTGCAAAGTGCAAAAGATTAGATATGTGTATGGAAGTGACCAGCTTATCTAAGCGTATCTAAACCCAACAACAGAAAAGAATTTCAGCTTACCAGTCCTTAGATGTAGTTGAGGCGCTAGTACTCTTTCAGGCTTTTCTTCACCTGCTAATCCTATGCATAACCCACTTAGGGGGAGATTTATTAAAACTGGAGAGTGCAAAATCTGGTGCAGCTCTGCATAGAAACCAATCAGCTTCCAGGTTTTAGGCCTCATGCACACAGGGTGTTTTTGCAGCTACTTTTAGGGATGTCAGGTTTTTTTTTTTTTTTTTTAACCGTTTCCAAAAC
The DNA here is from genome assembly GCF_062004578.1 of Staurois parvus. Classification (NCBI taxonomy): domain Eukaryota; kingdom Metazoa; phylum Chordata; class Amphibia; order Anura; family Ranidae; genus Staurois; species Staurois parvus. The sequence goes on from NW_028317864.1 coordinate 4,922,204, forward strand.
ACCCCTTCACGTTATCCTATGTGTCCATGCACATTTAGACTTTTAGAAGCTTTCAGTGGCAAGGCTTTTAGAGGCAGGAAAAAAAACTCACTGCCAGTGTGTCCAGAAGCAGCAGAGTTTGGGTAGAAAACACGCTTGACGCCACTAAAAAGCTGCTAAACATGCTTGAGCATTAATTCATTTTAATGGCCAGAAGAAATGATTTATTCTGGCCAATAAAATGAATTAATGCGCAAGAGCTCCTAAAAGCTTGTAAAGGCTTTAAACGCTTTTTGTGCTAAAAAATGCTGCTGGTTTCTAGGAGAGTTAAATAAACATCCTGTGTGCATGAGGCCTTCTTGTCAAAGCTGAAGTTACACCCCGGTCACACTGGATGCGATTTGGCATGCGATTTGCATGCCATGCGACTTGCAAACGGCATGCCAAATTGCAGCCTATTATCCGCAATTGGAGTGGTCATATCGGTGCAGTTCCGACACGGTCAGAGCCGCACCGATTTCTAAAGTAGTACATGCACTACTTTTTGTGCGATTTGCATAGACATCTGTATCAGATGTCTTGCAAATCGCACCTGAAATCAGCATGTCCCACGACTTTGAAATTGTGCGACTTCACTGTAAGTCGCAAGATTTCAAAGTCGGGCTTGATGTGACCAGGGTATTAGAAGCTGATTGGCTACCATGCACAGCTGTACCAAATTTTGAGTGGTCCAGTTTTAGTAAATCTCCCCTTTTCTGTCCCTACGTGTCTACACACATGGTTATCTCACAGGTTGGAATTTATTGGGAAGCAGCAATATATAACAATATGGTTTTTGGGTGTAGATATGTTTTAAAATAAACTGTCCCTTGCATGGGCAAACCAACGGATTCACTTCAATGACAGTCCCTGTAGTTGCTTATACTCACCACACTGTACATCTGCAGGAGTGAGCTTAAAGCCTGCACAGGGTTGTGGGAGATGAAGGCTGGCACTGTGGGCTATGTAAAAGCAATCGGGAAGCAGTGCGGCTGCCTGAATGCTTTCACCTGACAGGTGAGCTGTGCACTTCCCAGCAGCAGGGCTAAAAGTTAAAAAAAAAAAAAAATGACCTGCCTGGTGCCCGGAACTACATGTCCCAGGCGTCGGGCGATATAAATTCAACATCCCTGATGGTACATAATAAAGTTGGTTTTATGATACTCTATGGTTTCTATTCTATATGTCCACACTACATATTCTGTTCATAGTTGTGCGTGTTTAATAGTACCTAAAGTGGCTGGTGCTGAAACACCCAGCACATAAAAACACTTAAAATATGGGGACACAACGTATGCCTCCAATGTCCAGAATGAGACACATCGGTAATCTTATCGCAATGCAAATCTACATTTCTACATCTACAAATCTACATCTATGTTTGCACTTTCACCTTCTAAGTAGCTTTTTCTTTGATTCCTTTTATCGTAGCAGTAGTTTTTAAAGTCTGCTGCCTACACTCCCTGACATACTGATAGCCCTGGAATGCTGTAAAAAAAAAAGGTTCATGCTCAGAAATGAGAGCAGAGATTGTCTCCAAGTACAGTGCACACCATAGGATAGATTTACTAAAACTGGAGAGTGCAAAATCTGCTGCAGTTCTGCATAGAAACCAATCAGCTTCCAGTATTTGTTGTCAAAGCTTGAGTGAACAAGCTGAAGTGAGAAGCTGATTGGCTACCATACACAGCTGCACCAGATTTTACCCTCTCCAGTTTTAGTAAATCAAACCCCATGTCTTCAGCTATTTCTCTTACATCGATTGTGCTGAACATAGTTGACAGCCATGTTGGTTGGTACAAAGGAGGTCTGTTTGTCCTTTTTTTTATTCTGTTGCTCAGCCAATAAACGGGCTTTAGCCTCCTCTGTGGAGATTATATTCTTTATTTTTGCACTAAAAAAAAGAAAGAAAAGAAAATCAAAAGAAAGAAGCAATGCATTTTAGAACATAAAGCTGAATTGAGGAAAAAAAAAAAAAAACATCTAGAAAAGCAAAGTAGTAAAGTAAGAATGAACATTGCTAGTTAATCATATATGAAATGGTTGAAGGAACTTTTCAGATAACCATAAGCCTGAAGCAAAGGGATTATGGAACTTTTACGATATTATAGAAATAATTGTTGTTGTTCAGTTCAACGTCATTTCCCCTAATCATCCTTTTTGTACAGCAAATGCCTTTAGTGACTTCTTAAAAGGAGATGGGCAAGAGGAGGAGAATGATGGCAAGGATGCTCCCTTTGATATATTCTGTATGCAAATAGACCCCTGTGCACACACAAGTATAGCCAAAAAATTATTCTATATGAGAGGTACGAGTACAAATCACAAGGAACAGCAAAAGAAATGAAGATAAAGTAAGTGTGCATTTGCAAACTTGCTTAATTGGTCTGAACATATTAAAAGGATCTAAGGTGTTCTGAAGGAGGATTTATCGTTAAATAATTTGCATATGACCACAAAATGATCATGACACTTACTCTATACCCAAATCCACCTCTGGGATTCCGCTCAGCATCTGGTTGGATAACATTTCCTCTGTCTTCTTGGCAGAAGAGACCTTGATGCTTTCGGGGAGCTCATACAAGCAATCTTCTGCACTCTTAGGCTTCACTTTCTTCTCCTCATTCTCAATTATTCCCTTTCTCTTTTTTAGCTCTGTCTCAATGTACTTCATCCTGAAATCACAACAGTGGCATTGGTAAGGTTAAAATGAAAAATGTTGGTTTCTGAACAGAATAAAATGATACATATTCAGGTTGGGAAAACAGTCAAGATATACGTATTTGTACTGTGCACTTGGCTCTTTGGCTGGAGGTCTGCTTTAATCTACTTATTAGTTGACAAGTGTATTTTAATTTTTTTTGCATATAACCAGGGCTTTTTTTCCTCAGAGAATAGGTGTAGGGACTCCCCCCTTCTGAGTCACTCTTTGTCTCTGCGCCCTACCAACCTCTGAGCACCGTCCCTTGGTTCAACCCCCTACCCACCTCTGTGCACTGTCCCTTGGTTCCACCCCCTACCCACCTCTGAGCACTGTCCCTTGGTTCCACCCCCTACCCACCTCTGTGCACTGTCCCTTGGTTCCACCCCCTACCCACCTCTGTGCACTGTCCCTTGGTTCCACCCCCTACCCACCTCTGTGCACTGTCCCTTGGTTCTACCCCCTACCCACCTCTGTGCACTGTCCCTTGGTTCCACCCCCTACCCACCTCTGAGCACTGTCCCTTGGTTCCACCCCCTACCCACCTCTGAGTACTGTCCCTTGGTTCCACCCCCTACTGTCGTCCCTTGGTTACACCCCTTACCCACCTCTGAGCACCGTCCCTTGGTTCCACCCCCTACCCACATCTGAGCACGTCCCTTGGTTCCAACCCCTACCCACCCCTGAGCATTGTCCCTTGGTTCCACCCCTTACCCACCTCTGAGCACCATCCCTTGCTTCCACCCCCTACCCACCTCTGAGCATTGTCCCTTGGTTCCACCCCCTATCCACCTCTGAGCACTGTCCCTTGGTTCTACCCACCTCTGAGCACTGTTCCTTGGTTCTACCCACTACCCACCTCTGAGCACCATCCCTTGGTTCCAGCTCCCTACCCACCTCTGAGTACTGTCCCTTGGTTCCACCCGCTACCATCGTCCCTTGGTTCCACCCCTTACCCACCTCTGAGCACCGTCCCTTTGTTCCACCCCTTACCCACCTCTGAGGATGTCCCTTGGTTCCACCCCCTACCCACCTGAGCACCGTCCCTTGGTTCCACCCCCTATCCACCTCTGAGCACTGTCTCTTGGTTCTACCCACTACCCACCTCTGAGCACCATCCCTTGGTTCCAGCTCCCTACCCACCTCTGAGCACCATCCCTTGGTTCCACCCCCTACCCACCTCCCAGTACCACCCCTTTTAGAGAATATAGAACCAATTATCAGTTTGTGCTACTGAATAATTTGTATGTAAATTGTTAATGAGAACATGAAAGAGAGTAAAATAGATACCCTGCAGTGAGCAACAATAGACCCCAGCCCAGCAACAGTAGAACTCCCCAGTAACAGACCCCCCCCCCCCCCACACACAGCATCCCTTGCCATTACATACATTCAGTGCTGGAACTGCATTCCCCCACATTCCTGCTGAAAAAAAGCCCTGCATATAACTCTGAGTACATTAACAATTTTGAACTCCCAACCCAAAACGTACATGTCAGCATCTTCATCTCGCCGATTGGTTTCTGCTGAAAATGATGTTCCTAAGTTCAGATCTTCTTCGTCTCCAATCCTAAAGAAGAAAGGGCATTATAAAGATAAGTGACATTACTTCACACATCTCAAACAGTAAATGACCAAATATAAAGGAAATTAATATTTGCAGAAGAAAATAATTTTACCTATCCTTTCCAAGGTCTTTCAGTTTTTTCATATCTACCATCCCTCCACTTTTGATTTTAAATGGATCGTCCTGGAAATAAACAAACAAACAATCTAAATTTGACCAACATCATGCAAGCTTAAAAAGGAACCAGATACTTTTCTGAAAAACAATGCCCTAACTCAGGGGTCTCCAAACATTTCATTACGAAGGCCACTTTTTATATAATTTACAAACATCCATCCAAAAATGTCTGACGCTTAAAGTGATAAAGTCTTTTTTTTTTTTTAACATAATAAACATTTCATACTTACCTGCTGTGTGCAGTGGTTTTGTACAGAGCAGCCTGGATCCTCCTCTTCTCAGGCTCCATCCAACACGACCACAAAAAAACGTTTTGCACAGAGAATTTTCATATAGGATGTACAGTCAATGTCACAGGCCTTTCAAAATGATTGGCAGTTAGAAATTATTCTATTTTCTTAAAAGTCCATGAAAAGAACCATTACCCTGAACTGCATATGATCTGTGGAGAGGTCAGGAGTTAGTGGTGCACTATGGCATTATAGCCCGCAAAGAAAGCCTTTTTAAACTGCCATGACTAGTCATTAACCCCTTGGCACCCACCTCACACAAACACGCGGCCCCACTGCACTGGGCTTTTTGCCATAATGTTGCATATTTCCGTATCTCCTTTTGTCGCTCACTGTGAGCCCCGGGTCTCGGAACTTCTGATTCCGGTCACCTGATTGCTGTGACAGCCTCTGCTCAGCTATTACAGTGATAAGTCACTGTGAAGCCCACCCCTGTGTTTTCTCTCCTTGAATGGATGCGAGAGATACATTGGATCTCTCTTTCCTTTGTGAGAAAAAAACAAACAAACTATATAAAGTAAATAAATATTTTAAAAAATAAAAAATACCTAGATCAAGCTTTGATCTAGGTCAGTGCCAGGGTTAGTTGTTTGGGTCAAGAAAGGATCAAAGACCAAGGTCAGGGTCAGTATATTTTGGGCAGGAGTTGTTTTTTTTTTGTTTTTTTAAATATCAGTGTCAGGTAGGCTACTTTCACACGGATTCATCACAAAAATGCATATGTATTTTAATGCGTTTTTTTACTGCGCTTTTTAAATGGCAGGTGCCTTAAAAACTGCAGAAAAACGCTTCTTGGAGGTGGTTTTGAAGTGTTTGGGGAAGAGACGTTTTTTTTTTTAACTGCTTTTACATTAATAAAAGCTCAAGAAAAATGCTTCCCTATATATATTTTCACACTGGGGCGTTACACTTCTGTTGTGGTGTAAAAACTCCTGCTTTCAGCATCTTTGGAGCATGCTTGTTCAGTTAAAAAAAAAAAAAAAAAAAAGTGTCTTCCCCAAACACTTCAAAACCACCTCCAAGAAGCGTTTTTACTGCAGTTTTTAAAGGCACCTGCCATTTAAAAAGCACGGTAAAAAAACGCATTAAAAATACATATGCATTTTTGCGATGAATCCGTGTGAAAGTAGCCTAACTGACACTGATATTAAAATAAAAAAACAACTCCTGCCCAAAATATACTGACCCTGACCTTGGTCTTTGATTCTTTCTTGACCCAAACAACTAACCCTGTAAAAAACTCCTCAGTATAAAAGTAGCCTTAGTGTCAGTGTGTTTTAGGTAAAAAAAAAAAAAAAGCAAAATACGTACTATTGTTTCTGGGCTCTACTATGGCTACAAACAACATACAAATATGTGGCCTTGCTGCAATCATCAGGAGCAGGAGATTTTTTTATTTTGGGTTGTTCTTTGTTAGTAGGCTATGGTAGTAACAAGAAATAGACAGCTAAATTAAAAAAAGATTTTTTTTACTATTTTGAGCCAGTTTTCTTTAATAATAAAGTAAAACCAGAAGATACCCATAACCATTTACAAATAAATAAAAGCCCAATTTGTTCTGAAAAAAAAAAAAAAAAACCCCAAAAAAAACAAGGTATAATTCACCTGGATGCAGAAAGTAGTTGTGATGATATGTACGGTTTTACTAACACATGTCAAAGTTGCAAAATTGTGCTCAGGCATTAAGATGTGTTTTACCCTTAGGCCTGAAGGGGTTAATGGGGTTCTGAATTCTCAACAAGCTTGCCTACAGTGACTACACCAACATAAGCAGCCTACAGATCTCTCAGGTCAAACTTACCACTAGTATTGCTTCTTCTGGCAACTTCTCACCCACCAGAAGGGCTGCAGCACTGTGGAGTGAATACATTTTTTAAATAAACCATTAATTAAAAATATACTAGGAATGAGGGAAATTATAATCACTTCAGTTATATCATTATTTTGTAAAATATTTCTAGAATGGCATTTTGAAGTTTTTTTGTTTAAAATTTTGTATATTTGACCCATTTTAAAGCAAACTGCCGCTTTTCTCAGCCAAAGCTTTGCTTTAATGCAGCACATCTACTTCAGGCATGTGACACTTACTCAAAGATCCTTGCTGTGCTGATGCTGCATTCCTTACAGTGTTGCTAAACCCAACAACAGTAAAATCAGTCTGTATATACAGTAAAGCATGGAACCTAAGGTGTTAATCCTCTGCATTGTGTAAAAATGCTGTTTGATCCTGACTTCTCTGATCCTCCCCTTCTTCCAGTGTCCCTTTCTTATCTCGGATAAGACATATTGTATGGAGTCACTCTGTCCATACTTGGTTTGGTGTGTATTGCTAGAGAGGTTTTTTTTAAATTTTTTATTTGGAGAGTGCATGTGATCAGCACAGAGCCAATCATCACTGTTCAGACAGAGGTCAGGGGTTCTGCATCCTCCTAGAGCAGAGATAAAACTCCTCCTACAAGCTTTAACCAGTGCTCTGCTGGACACTGATAGAAGTCACAAGACTGCTCTAACTGCTTATGAGAAACAGTATTTAGCAGTTTATATTTATAAAATAATTGCATTTCCATGTTGTGTGTACTGTGGGAGACCAGATATAGTGGATGCAGAGTCCTGGGTTTAGTAACAGTCAGCGGTTGCTACAGAACCCACCTACCATATAGCTATTTCCAGGAATATTTTACTGGTCTTTCTACAGTTACAAGCTTCCACGGCCGCTGGCATCGTCCGTACAGGTTCCTGTGTCTATCTGTTGGCCTGTCACTGTTATTGGAAGCCTCACAAATAGAAGGGGCAGGCAAAAAGCAGATACCCGGGAAGCTGGTCGCTTTTTGCACTGGAGGGCCCCAGAACTATATGAAGTACACCAACATAAACATGGGACTTCTAGGAATCAGCAATCCCCACTGCACACCCAGCCCATAGCTCTAAACACTAGCACTTTAAAAATAAATAGCTATAGGGACACTTTAATGGTCCAATTACCTGAGCACAACTATATCTTTGTATAATAATGTGCCGCTGTTAAAGTGAATTTAATTGAATAACAAGACACTGGATAACAGCCTCATGATCTATAAACTGATCTGCACGTCCTACCTGACCCCATTTTGTCGTCTTCTCAGACTCTGAATTTCCTTTGCCTCTTCAAGCTTTGTTCTGAAAAATAAAGAAATTCCATTGTATTACTCAGTAATAAACAGCTTTGCATAACAGTCACAATATTGCTCTTTATTGGCTACTTCAGTTCACCAAGAAGCAGGCCACAGCTCCAGGCCCCCATATTAATATAGGCCCAGCCATCCAATAAGAACAGGCCGCAGCTAATTTGTGCCTCTAGCACCCATCTCCCTTCTCTCTCTCTCAATATAGCTGACAAACTCCGCCCACCACCTATAGTAGCTGAGTGTGGTACCTAGGAGAGGTTACATGTGGGGATTCTACTTTGCAACCTCCTGATAGGCTACTGACCACCCCCTCTCTCTCTCACACACCCTCCTTCCTCTCTTATACCCCCCCCATCTCTCCCACCCCCATCTTCCACTCTCTCTTACCCCCCCCTCTCAATTAGGCGCTAATGGGGTGCAGATTGGGTGGACATTAGGCACTAATGGGGGAGAGGAAGCAAGGCTTCCACTTTGCCTCTCCCACTTTCATAGTAGCTGGCAAACTCCCACCCATCACCATTAGTAGTCGAGCACAGTACTTGGGTGGGAATATGGGCGGAGATCCTACTTTGCAGCCTCCTGATAGGCTACTGACCACTCATTCTCTCACCCCCCCCCCCCCAGTCTCTCTCTCTCTCCCCTCCTCCTCCTCTCTCTCTCCTCCTCCTCTCTCTCCCCTCCTCCTCTCTCTCCCCTCCTCCTCCTCCTCTCTCTCCCCTCCTCCTCCTCTCTCTCCCCTCCTCCTGCTCCTCCTCTCTCTCCCCTCCTCCTGCTCCTCCTCTCTCTCCCCTCCTCCTGCTCCTCTCTCTCCCCTCCTCCTCCTCCTCTCTCTCCTCCTCTCTCTCCCCTCCTCCTCTCTCTCCCCTCCTCCTCTCTCTCCCCTCCTCCTCCTCCTCTCTCTCCTCTCTCTCCCCTCCTCCTCCTCCTCTCTCTCCTCTCTCTCCCCTCCTCCTCCTCTCTCTCCCCTCCTCCTGCTCCTCTCTCTCCCCTCCTCCTCTCTCTCCCCTTCTCCTCCTCCTCTCTCTCCCCTCCTCCTGCTCCTCTCTCTCCCCTCCTCCTGCTCCTCTCTCTCCCCTCCTCCTGCTCCTCTCTCTCCCCTCCTCCTGCTCCTCTCTCTCCCCTCCTCCTGCTCCTCTCTCTCCCCTCCTCCTGCTCCTCTCTCTCCCCTCCCTCTTTTACCCCATAACCCCCCCTCTCTCACCCCATAACCCCCTCTCTCTCACCCCATAACCCCCCCTCTCTCACCCCATAACCCCCCCTCTCTATTTAATTTGTGTTAACAAAAAAAATGTGTTTTCACTTTCCATAAAAAGGCCCAGAAAGGTCCTCAGCACCAGGCCCATGACGCTCTTAATCCGGTCCTGTTAAAAAGCAAGATTCTGGCTAGTAACAGCACTGTAATCCAGTTAGGTTTTCTCATACTGCACAGTGAACAGGGAGCTGGCTGATAGGAGAGAAGAGGCCAGGGTTAACCTGGCCATTGCACTGCTGGTCCTTCACAGGCTGGGAAATTCCTTAACCAAGCTGTAATGCTTTAAAGTAGAAGTATAGGCAAAACTTTTGTCACATTTTGGAAAGGATAAGGGAGGGTTATAACCTCTTTCAGAGTTTTTGCCCTCTGTGTCCCATCAGGGAAATTTTCCCTCATGTCTTGTCCCAGAGCCAAACCAGAAAGTGAGAGGAAATCTCTCCAAAGTGAGGGAATCCCTGACTGTCGGGTGATGAGCACAGCCACGTTCAGACGAGGATCCAAACCTACGCGTGAGCCAGGCAGAAGGCTGTCACCTGTACAGACTGGGCATTAACTGTTGTGCAGCTTCACCAATAAAAGGGGCATGTACAGTGGGGATCGAATGTTTGGGCACCCCAGCTAAAAATTTGTATTAATGTGCATAAAGAAGCCAAGGAAAGATGGAAAAATCTCCAAAAGGCATCAAATTACAGATTAGACATTCTTATAATATGTCAACAAAAGTTAGATTTTATTTCCATCATTTACACTTTCAAAATAACCGAAAACAAAAAAATGGCGTCTGCAAAAGTTTGGGCACCCTGCAGAGTTAATATTTTGTACTGCCCCCTTTGGCAAGTATCACAGCTTGTAAACGCTTTTTGTAGCCAGCCAAGAGTCTTTCAATTCTTGTTTGAGGTATCTTTGCCCATTCTTCCTTACAAAAGTCTTCCAGTTCTTTGAGATTTCTGGGCTGTCTGTCACGCACTGCTCTTTTAAGGTCTATCCATAGATTTTCAATTATGTTGAGGTCAGGAGATTGTGAAGGCCATGGCAAAACCTTCAGTTTACGCCTCTTGATGTAATCCCCCGTGGATTTCGAGGTGTGTTTAGGATCATTATCCATTTGTAGAAGCCATCCTCTCTTTAACTTCAGCTTTTTCACAGATGGCTTCAAGTTACCATCCAAAATTTGCTGAAATTTTATTGAATCCATTTTTCCTTCTACTCGTGAGATGTTCCCTGTGCCACTGGCTGCAACACAACCCCAAAGCATGATTGATCCAACCCCATGCTTAACAGTTGGACAGAGGTTCTTTTCATTAAATTCTGTGCCCCTTCTTCTCCAAACGTACCTTTGCTCATTCCGGCCAAAAAGTTCAATTTTAACCTCATCGGTCCACAGAATTTGTTTCCAAAATGCAACAGGCTTGTTTATATGTTCATTTCCAAAGTTCAAACGATTTTTGTGGTGAGGACGTAGAAGAGGTTTTCTTCTGATGACTCTTCCATGAAGACCATATTTCTACAAGTATCTCTTTATAGTGGAATAGTGTACCACAACTCCAGTGTCTGCCAGATCTTTCTGGAGGGATCGTGCAGTCAAACGTGGGTTTTGAATTGTTTTTCTCACAATCCTGCGAGCTGTTCTGTCAGATATTTTTCTTGGTCTTCCAGATCTTGCTTTAACTTCCACTGTTCCTGATGACTGCCATTTCTTAATTACATTCCGAACAGAGGATATTGACATCTGAAAACGCTTTGCTATCTTCTTATAGCCTTCTCCAGCTTTGTGAGCGTCAACTATTTTCAGTTTCAGTTTTCTAGACAACTGCTTAGAAGAACCCATGGTGCTGATTGTTGGGGCAAGGTCAGATGAGTCTGGGCATTTAAAACCTTTGAGATTGACATCACCTGGTCTTCCCAGACGATGATTGAGAACAATCCATGACACTGGCAGGTCTCAGCTTGGCAAAGGGGGCAGTGCATGCTATAAATTCTGCAGGGTGCCCAAACTTTTGCAGACGCCATTTTTTTGTTTTCTGTTATTTGGAAAGTGTAAATGATGGAAATAAAATTAACTTTTGTTGACATATAAGAATGTCTAAACTGTAATTTGATGCTTTTTGGAGATTTTTCCATCTTTCCTTGGCTTCTTTATGCACATTAATACAAATTTTTAGCTGAGGTGCCCAAACTTTCGATCCCCACTGTATATGTGCAGCTGTAGGGTAGGATATGCCTCAGACACAGAAGATTGGCAAGTAAAGGTAATAACTTCCAGGCAGGCTTGCACACCCAGGTTTGGATCCTTTCTTGAACATGTCTGAGCTGATCACTGGTTGTCACTAGAACTAGGGCCCCCATTGGAAGATTTCCCCTCTATTCACGTTTAGGTGACAACCCAATATTTGGGATTTTCTTTCACTCTTGGCGATTACAGCAAACATAACAAATTGATGGATTTGATGGATCTCCTTTTTAAGAAGACAGACAAGCAATAAAACCTGACAACAAGAAGGATGCACCAACCTCCTGTATTACCATGGGCACCATTTATTAATAAACGAATAAAGCAACACTCACATAAGTGTTACAAATCATGTGCATATACGTAACATCACTGAAACACCAGCCTGTGAACAGCTGTAGAACTTGGTTGTTGGATGACACTCTCCGGCACAAGAGGAGCGAATGCGTTTTGCTGGGTATATTTTCTCCAGGGCTGTGAGGAGGGTATACCAGGTTCCAGAGTTGTTCATTGGCCAGCATTTCAGTGATGTTATATACTCACGATTATAACACTTTTGTGAGAATTTCTTTTTTCTTTTATTAATAAATGCTGTCTAAGGTAATACAGGAGGCTGGTGCACCCTTTTTGTTGTTTTGTCATGTAGTACTAAGGAAACCCCCCAGTCCAAAGAGGGCAGCAAAGGCCTGAAACCTAACCAGACAGTGAACTGAAGTGTGAAGTCAGCAAGTCCTTTTGTTTTATGAATGTCTTATGCACTTTCCATCAGCTCACAACACTAACACTGATGTACGGTTACTTTACACTTTCAGTGAATTCAGCTACTAAAGAATTCAGCTACTTTGTAAAAAGTGCAGGCATACGATCAGTTAAGTCCAGGAGTTGTCATTCGCCTTGTTGGACCTCTCTCTATTTACAGCTGACAGGTTTATGCACCTCTCAGAAGACAGCCATCGCTAGAGTATTGGGAGCTCTGACAGTGGACCTTCTGGTCTCAGCTCCTTCAGCAGCAGAATCGATGCAGCTATTAGGCCCGCCTCCTGCCAGTCACAGAAGCCTTTGCATTATATGAACTCAATTAAAAAAATACAAAGGCTTCTGTAAATGGGCAGAAGATAGGGTTGCCACCTCATCCCTTTAAAACAAATTACACAGGTTCTGTGGCCCATTAAGGTGGTAATTAAACTCACTTAATACATTATCTGCAATAATTTGCCTCAGAACCTGTGTAATTTGTTTTAAAGGGATGAGGTGGGAACCCTAGCAGAAGAGGAGAGGGTGGGCACAGCTGCTGTGTATGCTTCTCTCCACTCAGAGCCCCGAGTGTCCCCTTCGGGAGCTCCATTAGCCTGTCAGATGTAAATAATCCAGATAAGTCCAGGAGCTGGCATGCACCTCATTGGACTTAACAGTATGCCTGAACTCCTTGAACTCTGTTTTAAAATAGCAATTGTAAAAAAAAAATGAGAAGACAGAATATACATCTGTATATGGCTGTCAGTGTGCTTTAGGGACAGTCTATGTACTTTTCATACCCAGTCACATAGTACATGGTGCATATAAGCCATCAGATTGTGCTGGGACACACTGTCACATAGTACACAGTTAGGGGATTTGATCAAAACTGGAGCAGAACAAATCCGCAGTAGCTGTGCATGGCAACCAATCAGATTCCATCTTTAATTTTCAAAGGTTAACCATGCCATGCACAGCTGCTTCAGATTCACTCTGCTCCGGTTTTGATAAACCCCCCACTGTATACAGATCAGATCATATCATGTGGACAAACAGCCATATAGTACAGAGTGCATATGGGTCATCAGACCTTGCTGGGACACCCAGTCCTGTAGTACACAATGCATACAGGCCATCAGACCGTGCTGGGACACCCAGTCATACAGTACACAGTGCATACAGGCCATCAGACCGTGCTGGGACACCCAGTCCTGTAGTACACAATGCATACAGGCCATCAGACCATGCTGGGACACCCAGTCATACAGTACACAGTGCATACAGGCCATCAGACCATGCTGGGACACCCAGTCCTGTAGTACACAGTGCATACAGGCCATCAGACCGTGCTGGGACACCCAGTCCTGTAGTACACAGTGCATACAGGCCATCAGACCGTGCTGGGACACCCAGTCATACAGTACACAGTGCATACAGGTCATCAGACCGTGCTGGGACACCCAGTCCTGTAGTACACAGTGTATACAGGCCATCAGTCCGTGCTGGGACACCCAGTCATACAGTACACAGTGCATACAGGCCATCAGACCGTGCTGGGACACCCAGTCATACAGTACACAGTGTATACAGGCCATCAGACCGTGCTGGGACACCCAGTCCTGTTGTACACAGTGCATACAGGCCATCAGACCGTGCTGGGACACCCAGTCCTGTAGTACACAGTGCATACAGGCCATCAGACCGTGCTGGGACACCCAGTCATACAGTACACAGTGCATACAGGTCATCAGACCGTGCTGGGACACCCAGTCATACAGTACACAGTGTATACAGGCCATCAGTCCGTGCTGGGACACCCAGTCATACAGTACACAGTGTATACAGGCCATCAGTCCGTGCTGGGACACCCAGTCATACAGTACACAGTGCATACAGGCCATCAGACCGTGCTGGGACACCCAGTCCTGTAATACACAGTGCATACAGGCCATCAGACCGTGCTGGGACACCCAGTCATACAGTACACCGTCCATGCAGGGACTATGGCCACAAATTATAACCTCCTTACTCTTAATTCTAGGCAAGGGGAGGAACATCCTAAAAGAGCATTTGTGTAACTGGTACAGCTTCCAGGACCAGCTGCCAACACAGGATCACCCCACATACCCTCCCTGCAGCACAACTTCAGCCCCTTGTACGGAACTCCTTCCATGTCCTCAGTGCCTCCACTCACCTGACCTCAGAGGTCACCTCCCCACCCCCCTCCTCCTCTTCTTCATCCGAGCTGGAGGATCTCCGTCTTCTGAAATTCTTCCCTGCCAGCATCTTCCTTTCCAGCAACTTCTCTACTGCATGTAAACACAGGAGACTCTTCACTTCCGGCGCCTACTGAGGACGTCGCGGTGCCCTTCTCACTCCGAGGGCTCCGCCCTGTCCCTGGCAGAGGTGGGTGGAGCCAGCAGTCAGCCGTCAAAGGCTGCAGAAAGATGGGGAAGAAGAGCCAGGCAGGCATAGAATAGGGAGGTAAGCATCCTTCCCTTCCCCCTCCCTGCACCCTCACAGCCTGCTACAAAGCTGCCATGTCACTATATACAGGTCTAGGTGGTGTGTTTATATAGAGACAGGGGAAAGAACAATTCATGTGTACACTGAGAGCCAGGACAATACCTACCTGTATACAGTGTGTGTATATACATACCCACTCTGTGTGCACCCACCAGAAGAAGCACAAAGAGATCCCCTTTAAGTGGTGCATGTACCATACCATGACTAGCAATTGGTAGGCAATGTTGTCACCAGAACTAGTGTCCCTATTGGGGAGATTTCCCTTCACTTCCTGTCCCAGATCCAAAACAGGAAGTGTGAGAAATTCCTTCCAAAGTGAGAGAATCCCAAGTTGTCACCAGAACTAGTGTCCTATTGGGGAGATTCCCCTTCACGTCCTGTTCCATATCCAACACAGAAAGTGAGAGAAACTCCTTCTAAAGAAAGCAAATTACTGGTTGTCACCAGAACTAGTGTCCCCATTATGGAGATTTCCCTTCACTTCCTGTCCCATATCCAAAACAGGAAGTGAGAAATTATTTCTAAATTGAGAGAATTCCTGGTTGTTATCAGAACTAGTGTCCCCATTTGGGGAGATCTCTCTTCACTTTATGTCTCATAGCCAAAACAGGATATGGAAGAAATACTTTCTAAAGTGAGAAAATTCCTGGTTGTCACCAGAACTAGTGTCCCCATTGGGGAGATTTCACTTCCTTTCCCAGATCCAAAACAGGAAGTGAGAGAAATTCCTTCCAAAGTGAGAGAATCCCAGGTTGTCACCAGAACTAGTGTCCTATTGGGGAGATTCCCCTTCACGTCCTGTCCCATATCCAACACAGAAAGTGAGAGAAATTCCTTCCAAAGAGAGCGAATTACTGGTTGTCACCAGAACTAGTGTCCCCATTAAGCAGATTTCCCTTCACTTCCTGTCCCATATCCAAAACAGGAAGTGAGAAAACATGAAGTGAGAGAAATGATTTCTAAAGTGAGAGAATTCCTGTTTGTCACCAGAACTAGTGTCCCCATTGGAGAGATTTCTCTTCGCTTTCTGTCCCAGATCCAAAACAGGAAGTGAGAGAAATTCCTTCCTAAGTGAGAGAATCCCAGGTGTCCCCACTGGAAGATTTTCCCTCCATTCCTGTTCTGGTGACAACCCAAAATTAGGGATTCTCTTTCACTTTCGGAGATATTAGTAAACAGGACAAATAGAGAGTTTAACTGTCCCTAATGGGGGTCACAGACAGCAATAAACACTGACAGGGATTCTAATCATCTCCACTCCATCCAACACTAGAACAAAGATTTGTCTTTAGATATACTATAAGGTGATCACACACTATACAATCTCATCTATAGAAGGTGATCGCAGGGTTCAGGGGTGTGCTATGTACAGAGTGCGGGGTTCAGGGGTGCGCTATGTACAGAGTGCGGGGTTCAGGGGTGCGCTATGTACAGAGTGCAGGGTTCAGGGGTGTGCTATGTACAGAGTGCGGGGTTCAGGGGTGCGCTATGTACAGAGTGCGGGGTTCAGGGGTGCGCTATGTACAGAGTGCACTGCTCAGGGGTGTGCTATGTACAGAGTGCGGGGCTCAGGGGTGTGCTATGTACAGAGTGCGGGGTTCAGGGGTGTGCTATGTACAGAGTGCGGGGTTCAGGGGTGCGCTATGTACAGAGTGCGGGGTTCAGGGGTGTGCTATGTACAGAGTGCGGGGTTCAAGGGTGTGCTATGTACAGAGTGCGGGGCTCAGGGGTGTGCTATGTACAGAGTGCAGGGTTCAGGGGTGTGCTATGTACAGAATGCAGGGTTCAGGGGTGTGCTATGTACAGAATGCAGGGTTCAGGGGCGCGCTGTGTACAGAATGCAGGGCTCAGGGGCACACTATGTACAGAATGCAGGGCTCAGGGGCGCTCTATGTACAGAATGCAGGGCTCAGGGGCACTCTGTGTACAGAATGCAGGGCTCAGGGGCACTCTGTGTACAGAATGCAGGGTTCAGGGGCGCTCTGTGTACAGAATGCAGGGTTCAGGGGCGCTCTGTGTACAGAATGCAGGGTTCAGGGGCGCGCTATGTACAGAATGCAGTGTTCAGGGGTGCGCTATGTACAGAGTGTGGGGTTCAAGGGTTTGCTGCATACAGAGTGCAGGGTTCAGGGGTGCGCTATGTACAGAGTGCAGGGTTCAGGGGTGCGCTATGTACAGAGTGCAGGGTTCAGGGGTTCGCTGCGTACAGAGTGCAGGGTTCAGGGGTGCGCTATGTACAGAGTGCAGGGTTCAGGGGTGCGCTATGTACAGAGTGCAGGGTTCAGGGGTGCGCTATGTACAGAGTGCAGGGTTCAGGGGTGCGCTATGTACAGAGTGCAGGGTTCAGGGGTTCGCTGCGTACAGAGTGCAGGGTTCAGGGGTTTGCTGCATACAGAGTGCAGGGTTCAGGGGCACACTATGTACAAAGTGCGGGGTTTAGGGGTGAGCTGCATACAGAGTGCAGGGTTCAGGGGTGCGCTATGTACAGAGTGCAGGGTTCAGGGGTTCGCTGCGTACAGAGTGCAGGGTTCAGGGGTTTGCTGCATACAGAGTGCAGGGTTCAGGGGCACACTATGTACAAAGTGCGGGGTTTAGGGGTGAGCTGCATACAGAGTGCAGGGTTCAGGGGCACACTATGTGAGAGTTTAAAGTGGAACTGCACTGCATCTGAGCACCACAATCCAAAAATGATAGGTCATTGTTTATTAATATTTAAAGCAAACTCACCCATCCATCCATCCATCCATGTCTCCCTCTCTCCATGTCTCCCTCTCTCCCTGTCTCTCTCTCTCCCTGTCTCCCTCTCTCCATGTCTCCCTGTCTCCCTCTCTCCCTCTCTCCCTGTCTCCCTCTCTCCATGTCTCCATGCTTTCTTTTGATGAGAAATCACTTTAACCCCTCGCCTACAGAGCACTTATACCCCCTTCCTGCCCAGGCCAATTTCCAGCTTTCAGCGCTGTCACACTTTGAATGACAATTGCGCGGTCATGCAACACTGTACCCATATGAAATTTTTATCATTTTTTTTAAGACAGAGCTTTATTTTGGTGGTATTTAATCATCTCTGGGATTTTTATTTTTTCTTAAACAAACCAAAAACCACTGAAAATTTTGGAAAAAAAAGTTTTTTCTTAGTTTTTGTTATACAATTTTGTAAATAAGTGATTTTTCTCCTTCACTGATGTGCGCTAATGAGGCTGCAGTGATGGGCACTGATAGGCTGCACTGATGGACACTGATAGGTGGCACTGATGAGGAGGCACTGGTAGGTGGCACTGATGGGCATTGACAGGCATCACTGATGGGCACTGAAAGGCAGCATTGATACATGGCACTGATAGGCGGCACTGATAGGCGGCACTGACTGGCAATGTTAGGCAGCACTGACTGGCACTGTCTGGCACTGATAGGTGGCACTGACAGGCGGCACTGACAGGCGACACTGACTGGCACTGATAGGTGGCACTGATTGGCACTGATGGGTGACACTGAAAGGCAGCTCAGATGGGTACTGATATGTGGCATTGATGTGCACTAGTATGCACTGATATGTGGCACTGATGGGCATTGGCACGTGGCACTGATGAGCACTGACCGCTGGCACTGATGGACACTGACAGGTGGCACCTTTGGGGCCACACTAATCATCAGGGCACACTGATCATCAGTGCCCTGATGATCAGTGTACATGTTTCCTCTGAGGGATACCAATTACCGGCTCTCCTCTCGAGCTGTCAGCGTGACAGCTCGAGAGGAGAGAAATGCCAATAACCAGCAGTGTTTACATGCAATCAGCTGTGATTGGACACAGCTGATCACATGACCGAGCCGACATCTTTGGCTCTTTC
Source organism: Staurois parvus (assembly GCF_062004578.1). Lineage (NCBI taxonomy): Eukaryota > Metazoa > Chordata > Amphibia > Anura > Ranidae > Staurois > Staurois parvus. The sequence goes on from NW_028317864.1 coordinate 4,940,712, forward strand.
CGTTATCCGCTGTGTCCGAGGGACACAGCGCACCGGCGATCACTGCGCTGCGCGCTCCCTGCGCTGCGCGCTCCCTGGTGAGAATGGAAGGACGTCATATGACATCCTATCAGAACGAGAGAACCACATTGTACTATATGGCGGGCGGAAGGTGTTTAAAAGACACTCCCCCCCCCCCCAGCATTTCTAGCTTTGGCCATTTTACATAGTCTGGCTGAAAAATAGACAAAAGTCCATCCAGTTCAACCAAAAAAGTTATAATCATATACCCATAGTTGATCCAGAAGAAGGCAAAAAACCCAGCAAAGTATGATCCAATTTGCTCCTGCAGGGGAATCAATTCCTTCCCGACCCCCTGAGAGGCAATCAGATATTCCCTGGATCAACTTTACCTATAAATGTTATATCCAGTTATATTCTGTGTCTCTAGGAAAGAATCCAGGATTAAAAAAAAATCACTTGTCTACCAGACACTTGTACCCCCATCCTGCCCAGGCCAATTTTCAGCTTTCAGCACTGTCGCACTTTGACAATTGCGCGGTCATACAACACTGTACCCATATGAAATTTTTATAATTTTTTTCACACAAATAGAGCTTTCTTTTGGTGGTATGTACTCATCGCTGGGTGTTTTATTTTTTTGCGGTATAAACAAAAAGAGCAAAGAATTTGAAAAAAAAAGTTTTTCTTTGTTTTTATTATAAAATTTGCAAACAGGTCATTTTTCTCCTTTACTGATGTGCATTGATGAGGCTGCACTAATAGGCAGCACTGATGGGCGCTGATGAAGTGGCATGGATAGGCAGCACTGATATGCAACAATGATGGGCACTGATAGGCAGCACTGATGGGCACTGATTGACGGCACTCACTGGTGGTACTGGTGGGTGGCACTGCTGTGCACTGGTGGGTGGCACTACTAGGCACTGATGGGCACAGGTGGACAGCACTGCTGGGTGGCACTGCTGGGCACTGATCATCAGTGCACTGATCATCTGGGCCGATCCGACCTCTGACAATTGCCGGTTATCGGCAGTACTGTCCTCACGCTGTGACAGCGCGAGGAAAGTGCAGCCGGGATCCCTTCTTCACTTATCTTGTCCTTCGCTCCCGCGATGTCCCCCCTGCAGCATCCCCGGCAATCTCCTCCGGCGGATGCCAGCATCTGTCATCTGGGTTCCGTTCCCTGCGACATCGGGATGTACGGGGGACGGATTGGCGGGAAATTTTAAAAGTGAAATTCACTAAGTACACTAAAATCACATAGTAAAACATTCCTGTATCAAACCATTTCACATACATTTTGTCCCGAGTGCTTTGTCCGGCGCCCTGCCTGCATTTTTAGTGTTTTTTCTGCCTGGAAACTTAGAAACGTCCATGGCATCCAAAAAGCGCCCCTTTAGGTCAAAATCGGTTTTAGACCGGCTAGAGAACAGCGATAGTAAATCAGAACTACTTGCAGAACTGAGTGACAATGATTTGTGGGGAAATTCGTCATCAGACACTGAAAACGATTTTGCGACTTTGCTCAGTGATGTGCGAACTTGGCGCTATATTTCAAATTTCAGTGTTTTTGGTTTGATTACATTATTGAATTAAATTTATTATTATTATATTATTTTTTATGATTATTGAATTACAATTTATGATTTCATGTTTCAAATGTTATCATACCCGGGATGCTTACTAGACTCTTGTTCGGGCAGATTTCAGTGAGTTATTCCTAAAAATTACAGCCTACAATAAAAAAACGACATATTTCCATGCAAAAAAATGTACTGCTTTGAGCACAAAAATATGGACATAATCAGACCGCTAGGGAGGCTACGATGCTAAAAATGGTATCCACGAAGGCAGCTAATACAGTAGAATCTGCTTTTATTCACCAAACAGCTTTAAAAATACATAAAACAACAAAAAAAAACTTTGATTGCTGTTGCATCCAACTGATCATCATGATTATATATGTAAACATTAATTTGAGAAAATGCTTCCATATAATCACTTTGACCCCTTACTTTACCACCATGTCATTTCATATTTAATGTTTGAAGGAATTCATTAATAGGATTTGTGATGGTGGAAGGGACGCAGTGTTCTCTTGATACATTTCACATCCTTTGCTTCCTCAGGAGATGACGGGAAGATATATCCATAATACCATATTAGAACAATGTACAAAGTGCCTTCATCTTGTAAATAATGTATCACTTTCTTATGTTGTGAAATGTATTTTATTTATTTATTATAGGTACTTATATAGCGCTGTCAATTTACGCAGCTCTTTACATATATATTGTACATTCACTTCAGTCCCTAACCCTCAAGGGGTGTACAATCTAAGGTCCCTAACTTACATTCATACATACACATACTAGGACCAATTTATACAGGAGCCAATTAACCTTCCAGCATGTCTTTGGAGTGTGGGAGGAAACCGGAGTACCCGGAAGAAACCCACACAGGCACACTCCAGGCAGGTTGTGCCGTGGTTGGGATTCGAACCAATGACCCTAGTACTGCCAGGCAGAAGTGCTAACCATTTAGCCACTGTGCTGCTCATAATTTGAAAAATTATGCTTTGGGACCCCTTTAATGTCTTCCCTCCCATTACGGCGCCCCTTCAAACAGTTCAGAATGCCTGGGGGCATGAAGGATTGGCGATCATGTGACTGTCACAGTGGTCACATGATCAGAAGCCAGCTACCGATCTGTAGCCGCAACCAAGAGCTGTCCGTGACAGCTCAGTCTTTGTGCTGAGAGCATGCAGTGGGTGTTTTCTCAGCACACAGTGAACAGCCGTTCAGCGATGCTTATGTTTGACAAGAGGACCTTAAAGGCCATCGTACAATTGTATTGGGTGGTTGTAAAGGGGTTAGGCAATGATGTAAGGAGTAACTTTGTCCTAAGTTATAACATTTTGTTAGCCTACTAAAAATGTGCTTTTGTCTTTTGTCAGTGTCCCCATTGCAAACATTTTCCATAACTTCCTGTCCTGACAGGAAGTGAAAGAGAATTCTCTCCCGTGGGACACAGACAGAGGCAAAAACCTTGCCAACACTCACAACCCTTCCCTTCTCTACCCAACAAGAGAAAGCGTTGTAGCTGGAGCCTTTACCAGCAGTGCCTTATTTCAGAAAGTATAGAACAATAGGGCCAATTGGAGGAAAAGGTTTATTGATCACAAACGTTTCCATTCAGTTTTTTCAGTAGCAGGATAGCTGATCCTATGTGTAATCCACTCTTAATATCATTCTCCAACAAAGGCTGCTACTATTTGCTTCCTTGTGACAAAAGACTGACCCTTGTCACAGAGTGCTTAGCCTGTAATGCTCATCATTGTTCTATTGACATAGAAGCTGTTTTGTAGACAATCAGAGCTACGCTTCTTTCCCTGAGCCAGTACTACAATTATTACCCTACTCCTAAAGCATAGCTTGCTATGTCTAGGGCATTGGTAATGTATTATGCACAGCACAAAAAACCAGTAGTATATATGGAACAGTATATGGCGGGCAAATGAAATGTACAACATACTGTACAGTGTGCAACAGTCGGGAGGACTACAAGTGCAACACAGGCAGCAGGGGTCCAGAGCGTGCAGAAAATTGCTGCCCGCTTTAGTGGTCAGTGGGAGGAATAATGTCCTTTATATTGGTGGTAAGTAGGGGGAAAAATGTTTTTTGTATTGGTGGTCTGTAGGGGGAAGAATGTTTTTTGTATTGGTGGTCAGTGAGAGAAGGATGTCATATATTGCTCAGTAGGGGGAAGAATGTCTTGCAGTGCACGTTGGTGGTTAGTAGAAGGAAGAATTTGGTTTATACGTTGGTGGGAAGGTGAACATCCCTTATATTGGTCAACAATAGGAGCAAGGATATTCCTCACATTGGTTTTCAATGGGGGAGCATATGCCTTATATTGGTAGGAGGAAGAATGTCCCTGACATTGGTGGTCAGTTTGGAGGAAGAACTTTACTCATATTGGTGGCCAGTTTGAAGGAAGAATGTCCCTCTTGTTGGTGGACAGTTGCAGGGAGACTGTCCCTTATGTTGGTGGACTGCGGACGGGAGAGAATCCCTCACATTGGTGGACTGTGGGAGGCAGAAAGTCCCTCACATTGGTGGACTGCGGGAGGGAGATCGTCCCTCACATTGGTGGACTGTGGGAGGGAGATCGTCCCTCACATTGGTGGACTGCGGGAGGGAGAACGCCCCTCACATTGGTGGACTTGGGTGGGAGAACGTCCCTCACATTAGTGGACTGCGGGAGGGAAAACGTCCCTCACATTGGTGGACTGCGGGAGGGAGAACGTCCCTCACATTGGTGGACTGCGGGAGGGAGAACGTCCCTCACATTGGTGGACTGCGGGAGGGAGAACATCCCTCACATTGGTGGACTGCGGGAGGGAGAACATTCCTCACAATGGTGGACTGTGGGAGGGAGAACATCCCTCACATTGGTGGACTGCGGAAGGGTGAACATCCCACACATTGGTTGACAGTTGGGAGGTTTGCTCTCTTACATTGGTTGCCAATAGGTGGAAGAATGCCCCAGCTATGGTGGTAAGTGGGCGGAAAGTCCCTTTGTACCGATTTGGAAGAAGAATACTTCCATATAATGGTGGTCAATTAGAGAAATGTCCCAGCTTTGGTGGTCAGTGAGAGAGAAAATATCCCTCACACACACACACGGTATTCACTGTATATAACAAACACATACACTCACCAGCCACTTTATTGGGTACACCTTGCTAGTGCCAAGAAAATATCCCCCACACCATTACACCACCACCATTAGCCTGAACAAGGCAGAATTAATCCATGCTTTCATGCTGTTTACGCCAAATTCTGACCCTACTGTAGCCTATCATCTTGAACCAGTATGCCCATTCTCCTTTGACATCTACAAGGCATTTTTGTCCACTTAACTGCCGCTCACTGGCTATTTTCTCTTTTTAGGACCGTTCTCTGTGAACCTTAGAGATGGTTGTGCGTGAAATCCCAGTAGAATAGCAGTTTTTGAAATACGCAGACCAGCCCGTCTGGCACCAACAACCATGCCAGTCAAGCCAAAGTCACTTAAATCCCCTTTCTTCCCCATTCTGATGCTCTGTTTGAACTTCAGCAAATCGTCTTCACCACATCTAGATACCTAAATGCATTGGATTGCTGTCATGTGATTGGCTGATTGGCAATTTGTGCTACCAAGTAATTGAACAGCTGTACCTAGTAAAGAGGCCAGTGAGTGTAATAGGCACTAAATAGAAAATCAATCATGTATCCAGAACAGAAAACCCAGGATGTAAATCATTAGGGTATACTTACTGAGGCTACAGTTAGTGGGTAAGGGTTAAAGGAAAACTGTACTGAAATATGTACCCTACCAATGTCAACTTCGTTCTAAAAATGTTAGTTGTCTGACTGTCTCTGGCATTAGCACTTTGAGTTATTGACCTGAAATAAATATGCAAATCAGAAAAGCCAGAGGGAATTTTGAGCTCAAGATCTGTGACAGTAGTAAAGCCACTGGATCAGCCAGGGAGCTAGTATTTTCTGAAAGAAAGGCCAGCAATGGTAGGTTCCTAGGTTAATGTTTCCTTTAAAGTGACCTTGTCAAAAAGTTAAAACCATTTCATCACTGCTTTGGTGTGTCGGATATTCCAAGATTCTTTTCAAAACAGTTGAGAAGTTGGGATGTGGTACCAAAATATGGGCACTCTAGTAGCCAATTTTGCAAGGAATTTTTGACTGAGATGTTGAATACCAGGCAGACGCTGTGTAATATCTTGAGCTGGATTTCTCTCCATGATTCTCCCACTATGACCCTGTGGAGACACCTCCAAGCCCCCCTTGGGTTAGGCACAAGATCGTTGCTAGTGGTTTAGGCATAACGAGTTTAAGACAGGAGATGTGCTGCTCCTGAAAAAATTCACAGTATAGAAAATGAGTGGGTGGGAGGTTGAATTTGTATTGTAAATGTAAAAATTAAAATAGATGGTTATGTGGGATCCTCTAGATGAAAGTTTGTAGAGATCCCTTATGCTGCTACATATTGAGGGGTAACTCTACTTTTTTGGGGAACAAAATTGAAAATTAAAAAAAATATATATATAGCATATAGAATTGATACAGTAACCCTTGAAATACAGAAAAATCTGCCTCTGGGGGAAAGCTGGAGTAGTGGTCAAGGACAGTAGAGGGGGGATTGTCCCTGGAGCACGTAACGGTTTTCTGGATTCCCTTCATGTAATAATAGAGACCCTCAAGAGGATATTTAGTTTAATGTAGCTGGATAAAAGGGCGTTTAATGTGTAAATACCCTCTGAAGTGACCAGGGTTGTATTAGCTGCACATCTAGGCCTGTAGCTGTATAAAACGAGGCTTCAGACATCCATTCTCTGACATGACTTAGAATACTGGCAAGGTTATATAATCTGATAACAGGAAGGTTCACCCCTGGGTTTTGTTTAGAAGCTTGCAGCTGTGTTAAAGCTATTCTAGGTTCCAAACAAAAGCAGGGGAGGCTGAATCCAAGCTTTAGGAGGGGTATGGAGAGGTAGAGAAGACATGAAAATCCCAACGTTTTAAAAAAGGGCATCTGTCCATCAGACTATATGAGGACCTACTCAGATAACCAATCCATTTGTGTGCAGTGAGGCAGACCCTTGCATTGTATAGCTGTTGGTAGATTTAAAAGAGATTGTATAGTCAGATTGTAATGTCTGTAGTTGCACAGCAGTCCCTAATGGTAGATTTTCCTCCATCTTTTGTGCTGGTGACAACCTTAGAATTCTTATATTTTCTGTCCTAGTGACAATGGTCACCAAGACATGATGGAGAGGGGGAATCTTCCCAGATGGGATTACAGAAAGGAATACAACCCTAACAGGAGTTCTTAATCATCTTCCTCCTATCAAGGACTCACATTAGGGCCCTTGTTTTGGAAAGTGGATTTTAACAAATCTGAATACCCTCTACTATAAATACTGTGAATTATATTAGCTTTTTAGCTCCCTTTAGTGCAAGGTGTGAAAACCATGGTTTCTTTGTGGTAGAGCTCAGAATTCTCTGGCTGTGAAAGATAGTAGTAGAAATGGACAAATACATAGAGACGTAAATATCATAAGATGCCGGTACAAACATCCAGCTTTTCTCAGCCCTCAAAGAACCCTGGTGGTCCCCATGCCAGCCTGCCTGTACAGATAACTGACGTTCTGAAAGTTGGAGTCCACACAGGTCTCCCCCTTCCCTTCAGGCTATATGGTAATGACCTGGTCTCTTAGTAGGTGATTGAGGCCCCAGGATTGCAAAGTGGAGGGACAGTTTTCAGAAAGCCAGCATTTGTATGGGCAGTTTGGGGGTCTCTGGGACATACCTGAGGGCCAACCAAAAATGGGGTGTATTTTGACCCAGCTCACCATAAATGGTTATTTTGCATCATGAGACTTACCCTTTAGATTGTATAATTTCCATATCTTGCACCGGTGAGCATTAATAAGTGCAAAACAGCAGAGTGGTAGTAATTTAGCAGCTGTGCATTCTCTGTAAAAAAAAAAAAAATGGAATCTCTCATTTTGTTGGTCCACAAAGATCAAACGCATTGTTTATTGTGCTTGATCTGCTTGTTCTCAAATCTTATGAGAATTGATCCTAAGGCGATGACATGCTGAGACCTATTTATATAGCAGTGGTGTACTAAAGGCTGTGCAGTGCACCTGCTGTCCTCCACAACACATATGAGGGATTGAACAGATTACCGGAGTACCAGGGACATGGTAAATTGATCTTGGAAAATTTTGATTAAAAGTGTCATATTTTTGAGAAAAATGTAGTATTTGTGGTTAAAAACAAAAAGAACACACGCTTGCCAAACTCAGAAGGGTGGGATGTTTTATCATGCTTTCCACATCGATAGTGCTGTACTAATTATGGAGACTTTTTGCCCTCACATTCTTGTACACCTCTTTCAACTGATGCTATGACAAAATTGTCAGTAAGAAATTAGCAATTGTCGAACTGGAAGTATAGAGAACTGACAGTTGATAAACAAAACCATTGAACATGTTTTTTTTATATAGGACCAAAATGAAAACAATAATAAAAATATTATTCCCCAAAAAAGTGGTATGTACAACTGTTTGACCTAAATAGCTCCTCTTGGCTCCTGACACAGTGGGGTGTACTCCAAGTCTACCCTGACACAGATACAACGTAGACACCTGGACAACTCAGTGATCCCAGCTTTTTTTTTTTTTATTGTTAGAATGCCATTAACAAGAACAATGGTCAAAACATTTGGCCAACAAGTCAAATTAGGCTGGGAGAGATCTAACAGTGTATATTAAAACACATTCAAATGGATGGTGGTTGGACTAGTAGGTAGCAAGCAAATAGTAGAAGAAAGTCATCAACTTTTAGAATTAGTCCAATTCAATTTAAAAGGGGTGTGAAATTGGAGGATCATTGGTTAGGAGTCTAAGTAGCTACCATTGAGTATATTGAAAGTCTTCAATATAGATTGTTGAGTTTCTACTGGCAAGGTTTGAAAGAAAGATTCCCAAATGTTGCAGAAATTGTAACCCGTAATTTCTTGTGCAAGTAGGCCTGCACCCATTCCGTGCAAAAAATGTAAGACAATTTAGCTATGAATAAAGAGATAGTAGGGGGGGTCCGGGTAGATCCACTTATGTAAAATAATTTTTTTCGTGCAAAGGTAAATGATAGGAAAGAATTGCTTGCAGCTCCTTGAGATTTTAGTGCCCGGGAAATTGATTAGGCCAAAAAGAGCCCATTCAGGCACTGAAGGCAGGTAGTTTACTACGTATGTGGTAGCATAATGCACTACAGAGATCCAGAAACGTTTAATCTTGGGGCATGACCAAAAAACATGGAACATGTCCGCATCTGGTTGTCCACATGCTGCAAGAAGAGTAGCTTAGGCCAATAAGGTAAGAACAATGTGGAGATATAGAAGAGTGATGGAAAAGCAAAGCATCATTTCGCGGTACATTGTGACTTTGATCATGCTCCAACCATCATCAACCGGAGTGATCCCAGCTCTTTAGGATAATTACAGGTATACAGTTGCAAGAAAAAATATGTGAACCCCTTGGGATTATGTGGAGTTTTGCATGAATTGGGCATAAAATATGCTCTGAACGTCATCTAAGTCACAACAATAGAAGAACACAGTCTGCTGAACATAATACTACACAAACATTAGATGTTGCCATGGTTTAATTGCACATAACGTAAACATTCACAGTGCAGGGAGGAAAAAGTATGTGAACCTTTGGACTTAATAACTGGTTGACTCTCCTTTGGCAGCAATAACCTCAACCAAACATTTCCTGTAGTTGCAGATCAGACCTGCACAACGATCTGGAGTAATTTTGGACCACTCCTCTTCACAAAACTGTTTCAGTGTAGCAATATTCTTGGGATGTCTGGTGTGAATCGCTCTCTTAAGGTCATGCCACAGCATTTCAATCTGATTGAGGTCAGGACTCAGAATACGCCTTCTGGAGTGGCCCAGTCAGAGTCCTGACCTCAACCCGATTGAAATGCTGTGGCATGACCGTAAGAGAGCAATTCACACCAGACATCCCAAGAATATTGCTACCCTGAAACAGTTTTGTGAAGAGGAGTGGTCCAAACTTACTCAAGATCGTTGTGCAGGTCTGATCTGCAACTACAGGAAACGTTTAGTTGAGGTTATTGCTGCCAAAGGAGGGTCAACCAGTTATTAAGTCCAAAGGTTCACATACTTTTTCCTCCCTGCACTGTGAATGTTTATATGTTACGTGCAATTAAACCATGGCAACATCTAATGTTTGTGTAGTATTATGTTCAGCAGACTGTTCTTCTATTGTTGTGACTTAGATGACATTCAGAGCACATTTTATGCCCAATTCATGCAAAACTCCACGTAATCCCAAGGGGTTGACATACTTTTTCTTGCAACTGTACATTAAAACCAGCACAGGTACCCAAAGGAAGGATCTGAAGTTCCTTATCAACTAGCTTACAATAAGTCCAAAATTATGATTTTTTTTTTTTCTTCAGTTTGTGAGATAGTGATGAATGCCTCCAGCAAGCCTTCTCTTGTAGTGGGGTCATTGGAAAAAGCAGCACTGTATATCATGGTTGGTCTCCAGAGGCAGTTTCATCACCAGCTGTGATTCAGCAGTTTAATGGCTTTAGCTAGAGCTACATACTGAAACCATGTATTATGCAGGAATATCTGTGTCCTGGATTCGAGTCCTCTCAACCCCCGCTGTACAAAGATCCTCAGATGATCTCCAGCACCTGACAGCGGTGCAGAATGGGTATTATTACTTTGTATTTACTGTTTATTTCTAACGCTCAAGCATTTTATGTAGTGTGAGTTTTATTACTGTTCAATAACAGAATTGCTGATTGTACATTACGCTGCTGCCTTCGTCCTAGCGGGAGAATTGCATCCTATCTGTATCTGTGAGCCTGGGTTCACACTTGAGCATGTACATGTGATTGTGGAGTGTTGTTTACGTGTTTTTGTTTTAGCCAATAAAAAGCTAGTTATTAGGAGGAGTAGACTGTTGTTAGGTGCCAAATCCTTCAAAAAACAAACAAAAAACAACAACGTGTTACCTGTATTTTTCAGGTGCTCCCATTGAAGTCTTTTGGGACAAAAAATGTGCAATACTGCCAAAAGAAGCGCCTGTACTTTTTCTAAGCACCACCGCATCCCTTAGATGTGAAAGGGCATACTAGAATAACATGAACATTTGGCATGTGACAGTTGAACCACTTCAAAAAATAAACATCATCACTTAAAGTTGGCTTGGAACTTTGTTAGCAATATTATGTCTCTACATTTGTATTTGCTGAAGCAAAAAATGGAGAAAGAAATTTAGTTTCATATTCTTTACACACCAGGAATGCACTGTTGAAACCCGTGGCTTGTTCTAAGCTAATCAAGTGTACCTGTATAAAGTAAGTGACTAAAGTGGAACAAGTGGGGTTTACCTGCCCATCGCATTTATGACACTATTTTCCTACGTGGTGTTTGGCTGCCCATAGAGGCTTCTATGCATCCATTCTGATATGTAGATAGTGAGTTTGTAAGACTAATTACAACAGGGTGGATTTGATTTAAATCAAACTGATTTAAATCCCGATTTAAATCCCTAGTCAGTAAGGCTTGATTTAAATCCTAGTTTTCTACATAGACTAATTCTTGCTGGTATAACTTTAATATGCAAGTAGATGAAGATTTTTAGAATAACAACTTTTCATATTAGTTTTTTAGTTATCCCCAGTTTAATAGGTTAATCATTCATATTTGGACAACTTTTCTGTTGTACTTAGGAAGGAGAAAAATAATCATTACCTTAATAATAACAATTTAAATAGATTTATTCAACTGAAACAATCACATTCCAGCATATGTGATTTGCTTAAACATCCATGTTTGTTAACTAATTTGGCTAAACAAAATCTATATATTTTAAGAAACTTAGACTGTCAGCCCCTTCCTCCTCACACTTAGTTTCACTTTCTTCTTGTGCAGATCTATTCCACTCCAAACAATCAGAAAAATATTGTTTCTATTCTATTCACTGAACTTCTTGAAACTTAGCAGTGAAGGGGTTGATTCTGTATTCATAGGTTTGTAGAAGTTAGGATGAAGGTCTTTTTCTTAACTCTGTTCATGTTATAACATTTTTGCTGTGAAGAAGAGGCATGTGATCTCCGCTGAGTCAAATTCAGTTTTGAGAACTGCAAAAGTAAACCAATCATCTGAGATAATATCTTGTAGGCAGAGAAACTGCCCAATTATCTTACAAAAACCTCTGGAAGAGCATGACATTGTGAATGGATTCATGGAATTTATTTACCAAAAAATTAAACATATACAGCCTTATTTTACATAATTAAAAAACTAATCTTTATTTCACGATGGAATAACCTTTGGATGGTAATATAATTTCCTCAAAAAGCATTTTATTCAAAAAAATCCGATTTAAATAAAAAAAATCAGATTTTTTTGATTTTTTAAAAAAAATCATTGATTTTTATCCACCCTGAATTACAATATGCCCAACAACACTGTGACATGCCTCACCCGGCTTTATTGTAGCATTGGTGCAGTAAAGGATTTTTTCAGGCAACTCTACCATGCAGCTCATTTTTGTTCACTTATAGCCGTATTGTGCTCCTTAGGACAACCACACCATCTTTTTCCAGATCAGTCTGTATTTCTCATGAGGTTACCTGTGGGGTTTTTATTGTATCCTGGACAATTCTTCTGGCAGTTGTGGCTGTAATCTTTCTTGGTCTACCTGACCTTGGTTTGGTATCAAAAGATCCTTGAATTTTCCACTTCTTAATAAGCGATTGAACAGTACTGACTGGCTTATTCAAGGCTTTGGTTATCCTTTTATATCTTTATAAAGTTATATTACCTTGTTATACAGGTCTTTTGACAGTTCTTTTCTGCTCCCCATGGTTTAGTATCTAGCCTGCTCAGTGCATCCACGAGAGTGAACACACTTATTGAATATTTATACACAGACATTAATTTCAATTTAAAAAGCCACAGATGTGGGAAATTAAACTTTAATTGCTATTTTAACCCGTGTGTCACCCTGTGTGTCTGTACCAAGGCCAAACATTCCAGGGTATGTAAACTTTTGATCATGGCCATTTGGGTGATTTCTTTTATCATTATGATGAAAAAGGAGCAAAACAACTATGTGATAATAAATGACTTCATATGATCACTATCCTTAAATAAAAGACAGTTTTTTTGGCAAGATCAGTCATATTTTTAATATCAATGCCATAATTTCATGATTTCTGCCAGGGTATGTAAAATTTTGAGCACAACTGTATATCACAGTAATTTAAATGAATAAGGGGAAAAAGCCAGAAAGGGTGCCATGACCTGTCAAAGCTATGTGACCACCCTCTCAAATCAAGAGTTCTCTTCTGTGTATAAACACGGTGTGGAGTAACACTGCATTATAAATTGGCCCGTTAGCTGGGTAAAGCATTGTGCATAGAAACTTGTTTTCAACTTTTTTTTTTATCCTTTATTGCATCTCAGTTCTGCTGTATCCCTTACAGTCTTTTTACAGCCACTTATTTTTATCAACTACTGTGATAGCTCAATGGCATGGCCCAAGACCAGTTTCTTAATAGTGGAAAGGTGGCAACAGTAGACCATGTCTACGCAATATTTGTTGACATGGCTATGTCACATGGCCCATAGACAAGGAAACAATGCAGGAGCACTACTGGGAGACAGGGACAAAACAAGAAGTGCCTAAATAAGGAACTTCAGAGGTCTACAAAACAAGAAGTGCCTAAATAAGGAATTTCAGAGGTCTACAAAGAGAATGAAAGATCATCAGATATTATTTTAATGAAAGCTGTTTTTAAATAGTTAAAACGTGCAAATGAGTTGAAATTGCATTCAAATGTTAAAGCTTTTGAGTTTTTAGTGATTGGGTTTACTTAGGCTTTCACTTTGCCCAACTTTAACATTTATTCAAGCCCATAGATGGTAAGCATCTCCTCTTCCAGGACTTAATATATCAATTCCGTTTTGTTGGGGGGGAAAACATAAATTATGTAAATGGAAATGATTTTTGTAGACTTTCTCTACCTTTTTCTGTTCTGAAGAAATTGCGGTTTGTGTTATCAAGTCCTTCCTCCAATTTTGAATAAGGGGATCATCCTTTCCTCTAACTCCTGGTACAATTTCAGTGCAGGTGTATCAGTATTTGATAGACTGACCATGTAGGAAATCACATTTTGCTGCCTAACAGTTTCCTTGTTTGTAAATATTCTGTTTTCTCAGGTTATTCAACGGCATTACCTGCTTATATGCTTATTCGGAATCCTGGTTGGGACTCCTGACCTTTTCTTCATAGATCCTTCACAATGGGGGAAATGGTAGACTTTTGTCCTCATCTGGATTCTATTGGAGAAGTCACCAAAGAGGACTTGATCCTAAAATCCAAGGTGAGGTACTTGTTAAGCCTGTTTGCACTAGCAAAGTAACCTTTCTGAGCATCTTAAGCAGTAATCTGTAGTGTTGGAGTGAACAATTACCAGGTAATTAATACTAAGATGAAAGAATAGAGGTTGCCCTGATGAAGTGCCTTTGAAGTGACTGTTGTCAGTGGTAGGAGGAAATGAGCCAGTGTCAGTTGGAGCAACCATGCCTCAGGCTTGAGAGTTAGAAAACTACACAGTAGTGGTCAGCAGGAGAAATAGTACCCCATCACTAAATAATTGAAGGAATAGTGCCCTATTGATGGTGTCTGTGGAAGAAATAGTGCCCCATCATTGGTGATACATTGCAGGAATAGTGCCTCATCGTTGGTGATACATTGGAGGAATAGTGTCCCATCATTGGTGTCAATGGAAGGAATAATGCCCTATCATTGATATCAGAGAGATTAATTGAACCCTACCATTGATGTGAGTGGGAGAAATTATGCCTCACTGTTGTTTGACAGTGGAAGTGGGAGGAATTATGTTCCACTGTTGGTGCCGATGGAAGGAATGGTGCCTCACTGTGGGTGTCAGTAGGAGAAATAGTGCCTTGCATCATTGGAAAGAATGGTTCCCCAAGGGTCGGATAAATGCTAGCAAAGTGCTGCAGTTTGGAAACCACTGATTTTGAGCATTGCCCCATTTGGCCAGCTCTTAGAAAACTACTATTAAAACTTTTAAAGGGTCAGTCCACCCTTGAACCAGTCAGGGTATTCTGCATTGTAATGTATATTCAGATTAACAATGGGAGATTGATGAAGGAAGAGGAGAGCAGAATGATATTTCTTTGTTTTCTGTTCAGCACACTGATGGCTGGTTGGTGACCAAGGTTTGTCGCTTAGCTGTAGGGGATAAAAGGTGAGGTCACTGACCTGGCTATGCTGGCTGGTGGGGGAGGGGGTAATCTGGATCACAAGACTGGTTGAAGAGAATTACAAATCTTTTGGTAAGTAAGACTACTCACCTTGATGCAGTTCAACTATGTATTCAGCTGTTTTACTTAAAGTTCAGCCTCAAACCACTTTACAGTGTCGGGGACTCACTCCATTTGGTGAGGTGAGATCCCAGACCTAGGCACACTCCGTTAGATTTTTATTTTTGAAAATGCTGTAGTGGAAACTCCCCTTTTTGTAACTGAAAGAGTAAGATTCCAAGTGGGTGGAAATGGAGCCTACCTAGAGATGGATAGAATGGAAAAAAAGAGAATAATACAGACTCCACATGAGTAACAATCGCAGGGGAAGTCACTGTGTTAAGAACAGAGTAGGGGTTGATCATACAAAAGCTAACAGTTGGCTCACGTCACAGTCCACATCATTCTAGATCCTGGTTCAATCTGTTTCCTCATGGGCAAGGGAATAAAAGGCAAAGAAGGGAAAAAGTAAGGAGGCTTTGGGGCTGTTTCCTGGGCAGGGAGTTATAAACTCATATCCACAGCTGTGGAGGGATCTTCCAACCAACAAGCCCAAACATTACAAAATTGTTTTTTTTCTGTCCTTGTTCCCATATGTATCCTGATATAGAGGAAGATTAGATTTAACTAAGCGTTTCCAAAAGGTAATGGAAGGAGCAGATGCTTTCTTTCAGTGCATTGTGTTCGATTTTCTGGTGTAGTTGAGTAAGAGGCTTTCCATAGCAGTTTACTCCTAGCTTGTGTTTTGTCTCATAGGAGTGCACAGCCTCTTCTCTTGTTCCATGTGAGATGATGAGAACTTTTGCCTGGATTCCACCGCACAGTATTTCCTACTAGTTTGATGTTTATTCTAAAATGTTGGTCTCTTTTCCAGCTTCTAAAAATTGACAGAGGTCATGATGCTAACTTTTGGTCACATTTTTAGCTCATAATAATTTTAGGGCCTATGCCTGTGTGCATTTTACATGTGAAAGGCAGGTCAGCAAAATTCTATGGACTTAGAGCAGTAAGTATGCAGTTCTAAGTAAGTATTAGACCAGCTTTATGTTGATCTGCATTCTTTGGACACTGCACGTCCTATTGAGCTTCATTTGAACTGCATGAAAAACAGTTCAAGTACAGCTTTTTCTAGTTAAGTTCCATAGTTGCCATTCAAATGCATATATTTGCGTTAGAATAGCAAGTGCAGAATTTGGTGAAGAATGCCTCCAACATGAGCCAACACTCTAATGAACTCCATATTGTTTGGTACCAAGGGTAAATTGTGAATGAACTGATCTGTGGCCTTCTAACCCACTGTGTGTCTATTTCTAAAGGGAACATGTGAATCATGCGGAGCTGGTGGACCCAATCTCTGGGCTTGTTTGCAGGTAAGTGGCCTGAGAAGAAAATTAAGATATTTTACAATGTGACAGTGTAGGTGATGTGTGACATAGTTACATAGTTAGTGTGGCTGAAAAAACACAAAAATCCATCTAGTTCAACCATAAAATTTTTTTAAAAAGTAAAAAAAAAAAAAAAAGATTAATTCTATACCCACAGTTGATCCAGAGGAAGGCAAAAAACACAGTAAAGCATGACTCAATTTGCTCCTGCAGGGGAAAAATTCCTTTCTTATCCCCCTAGAGTCAATCGGATATTCCCTGGATCAACTTTACCTATAAATGTTAGTGTCCAGTTATATTCTGTGTATCTAGGAAAGAATCCAGGCCTTTTTTAAAGCAATCCACTGAGCTGACCAGAACTAACTCTTGAGGGACATCTGTTTTATGTTTTAGGATGGCTGCCAATACGTGGGATGTGGAGAGTCCTATGCCGACCACAGTACTTTGCACGCTCAGGTGAGTGAATCACATACACTGTTAAGGCCAGCCAGTGACTTCCTAGGTTCTCAGCTCCCATGGCTGCCATGCTGAGGTTTTTGTCAATGACCCTGAACATTCATGCAGATGATGTGACAAGTTCCGACTTTCCTAATCTGGTTTCCTCTTCTAGGTCAGTGATTTAGGTACCTTGTAGTAAGGACATAAAGAATTGCAACCACTAGGTAAATGGCCAGGAAACTAACGTTTTCAGGAGGTCAATACTATATGCGCTATATTTTTTTGACCTGCATGGTGAAAGCAAAGGTTCACTTTAAAGTGAACCCATGAAAATGTATAAACATGACTAGTAAAGAGCAGGCAACTCATGTCTGTGTAAGACTGTGTATTTTAGCTCCTGGCTATAACTGTGTATTTTAGCTCCTGGCTATAACTGTGTATTTTAGCTCCTGGCTATAGCCTTGACTTCTCTGTAAGGTGAGATTGAACTTCCACTTCCTATCCCACCCACTGTCATTCGGTAGTGCAGTACCTGAACTTCAGTGCCTGTAGTAGCTGTGGTATGATAAAGTTAAATATCAGGAGTAAGGCTGATTGTCAGTATGTTGTTCAAGCAAAACCTAAACTGCAAGGTTTGGGCACCCCAAGTGCTCTTACCATAATGTGCAAGTACCCTCAGCATATATGGACATTATGACACTTGCTTTGCAAAACATCCTCCTCCAGGGATGTAACACCTGTCCATTTCCAGCTGATCACTCTGTCACTGCCATCTTCCCAGCCTTTTTCTGGGTTCAAAGTCTTCAGCAAGCTTGATTGTTGGCCTGAGATGACATAACTCCTTCTCATGAGCGTTACCTAATCCATTACCCAAGGCAGGCCGAGACCTCACCCTTGCGCACGTGCAGCTCATTATACAATTGGGGAAAAAAAGGCTGGTGGCAGAGGAGAAGCATTTATGGCAGAAGAGATATACAGTCTCTTCTGTCATAAAAAAAACAATTTTTAATCATTTTCTCTATTCTCTTAAATCATATTGAAACCCCAAACCAGAAACATAATGTATTACACCTTACCAGTCCTTAGATGTGGTGGCTGCATTGGTTTTCTTTTTTTAGGCTAAGAACATTGTCAGTAAGTACAGAAAATACCAGTTGATCTTGCCAGAAGTTCTTGTCACTTCCTGTGAGCTAAAAATAAGACACAAACATTATCATTTTTGTGTAAACTTCTAATCCCACCAATCCACCATGTAATGGAGATGAACAAAGGTGAACATGTTTGAAGTCCAGGCTGTGTGACAACAATGGCTCTTTCCAGAGACAGAATGGAGAAATGCGAGTGGACAAAAAGGTGTCAGGAAGCATGTTATTTGGAGCACTATCAAGTGTAAATAAAGGTTAAAACATCTGAAAAAAAATGTAATGCAGCCACCACATTTACCCCTTGTTCACATATCCGCGTTCCTGTGGTCCGCGTTTTGCACGGGCACAAGAGCCCATTCATTTGAATGGACTCCTGTGCCCTGGGACACACAGGGAAGATGTCCCTGCACTTCTTCTGTAAACGCAGCCCCTCACAGGAACCTTGGTTCCCAGTATGGTTGCTATTTCCAGTGTGAGCAGCGTGCCATTAGAATTAATGGAACCCGCCCGCGGTTCTGCATTCATCTGTGTGGGTGGTGCGGAGGCACAGATTTTTGTGCAGATCCGCAGCGGCACCACCTGCACATATGTGAACCTAGCCTTAGGAACTGGTTACATTTTTGTTTTTGGGTTTAGATACACTTTAAGTCAAGGCGTTGTTGGCAGCATGAACCTTTGAACCGAGAACAAAGAACTGATTTGAAGGCAAACACAGGTACTTACAGTACCTAAACTTTGCTAGCAATTTAGTTTGTTGTACAGCATGACAGGTTCCAAAGCGCCATCAGTTTGAAATACATGAATTTGGAGACTGAATTTGGTGAGGTTGCTTCTGGGGCAGCAGTGTATTTTCATGCTAGTAAATGCTTCCTGGCCAAGCTTAAAGTGATTGTAGAGTCTTTTTTTTTCCTTCATTAAAATGAGAAACATGTTATGCTTATCGGCTCTGTGCAATGGTATTGCACAGAGCAGTCCCTTACCTCCGCTTCTGGGATTCACTCCTCCTCTTCTCCAAGTGCTCCCTGAGCAAGCCATGTGCTGAGGGGTCACTCATGTGGGCGCACTTATGTGCTGGACTGTGTGCGCCCGTAGACACACAATGCGGCTTGGCCACTACCTCCTCAAAGGATTTGATTGACAGCAGCAGGAACCAATGGCTCCCGATGCTTTCAGTGTACCCTGAGAGTGCTGTACTGGTCGGTCTTGATATGATGCTTCCTTTCATAAATATATGAAACTCAAAAAGTTAGCTCTCTGGAGCCTATTATTTATTTAGTTTGTGTCAGAGCTTACACAGGGCCAATGATCTTTGCTTCCATTGTCACATGACAGTGCTCAGGCCTGGCAATAGGCAACTCTGACATGAGCACGGCAGGGGAAATGGCCAGATGCTCCCTCATATCTGGAGGTACTGGCTGAAGTACTGGCAGCACTGGTAGACATTTTAAATTTTGAGGGAGGAGCAGAAGTGGAAAGTAGAAAGGGTTTTGGGTTGTCTTGAATGGGCAGGTGTTCTTTAAGTCACTGAAGTAGGGAAACTGAATTTAATCTGGTGTTTTCTGGTTCTTTCAGGCTAAGAAGCACAATCTCATTGTGAACCTGACCACATTTCGTGTGTGGTGCTATTCCTGTGAGAAAGAAGTGTTCCTGGACTCTGGAGCGCCTTCACCTACCCACTCTCACTCCACGTCACCAAGGCGTAGCCACAGGGTATGTTGTGCAGGCCAGCATTCTTCCACCTCACCTGGGTGTGTTTCTAGATGCCTACATGTTTGTGTCATCTACAAGCATACCTCTGTGTGTTTTTACAGAGAGAACCTTTAATATTAAAATCTTCTAAAGCTTGCCACACATGGTAAAGCCTGATTGTACAATCTCTATACAGTCTCCATTACATTTACGAAGCACTATGTTGTGCAAGAACCTACTTGGGTTGTAAATCGAAAGAATACTATGCAATCAGATTGTATACATGTTATGACCCTGTAAAAGATTGACATAAATATGCACACACAATATATGCATAAATATTTTTTCAGTAAAAAAATAATTTTCTTGTCTGTAATGTTCATAGGTATGATTGCAAAAATTTGAGCTGTAGCTCATGTTTGAGGCTATTTCTCTTCCCCCTTCCCTAAACAATGAAAAAAGCTCAGATCTCTTGATGCAAAATAAACATTCTTGGCTTTGGACCTGCATACGCTATGCCATCAGTCAGCACAATGTAATGGACACAGATGCATAGATTGTGAGGATTGTAGCTGCTAGAATTTCATTTTGATTTGTTTCTTATCTGTTATTCCATGATTAGCAAAAGGTGTAATTTTGAAGCAAAATCCCAATATTGCTGAGAAAAATAACCATTCAGGTCAGGTATATGCATTATAAGGATTACTCAAACATAACTGCAGATCCTTTCCGCTATAGTTAGTTAGAAAGCTTAAGCCGACCATGGATAGTTCTAACCTTCCTGTTGAACCGGCCGGGATTGGAACCATCTGTGGGCAAGCTGATTATACCCTAGTCGATTGTTGTACAACCAGCATTTCAGATTTTACATGCAATTATTGTCAATGGCTATTATAAACACTATCAGTAATCACTGTTCTTCTGGAGGTGGAGCCTTCCCCACCAGGAGAACACAATAGCTCCCTGGGAGAGATTCCTTCTTCAACACTAACTGTGTTGATGGTGGAATCAAGCGATTTTCTTTCTTGCAACCCGGGGCTGCAGGAAAGAAAATCACATCGTGTATGGCTTGCCTTAGTCTAGTGCACCAGGAAGGTCTGCCATTACTGTAATCTCATGATCAATCCCACTGTTACACTAGGAAGTATATCTCCCCTTGCGTTTATTTAGACTAATAGTATTTCATTAAAGTATCTCGCCACAAGTAAAACCATTTAGTATATCTAAGGACATTGAATTGGGTTACAGTGCACCCTACAAAAGACTGCAGTGATATGGCCTCAGTCTTTGGGCAGATTGGTAGGCAGCCAATTGTACTGTAAGAACAGGGGGATAAGGATTCTGGTAAATGCTGTCTGTTAATCTGTCTTTTTTAGCATTGTTTGCTAGAAAGTAAATACAATAACTAGTCATCACTCCATAGGTCCAAAGCTTATTGTTCGATCTGAAGATAACCGTTTGCCTTCAAGGAGGAACCCTGTAATTCCCCATTTGTCATGACAAGTTTTGGTGACTTTATGTATTCATTGGATTCAGAACAGCACCATCCATTCAGAAATTACAGGTTCCAGCAATTATACTGCACTGCATAGTACTTCTATACATGTTAGGAAGAAAACTTTGAATTTTTTGACAGGTATAGATAGATGGTTGCAGGTTGAAATTGATAAGGTCTCCTAGATTGTAAACTCCAAGGGGCAGGGCCCTCCTATCCCTCTTGTATTGTTGCTGTATTGTCTCCCGTTATATTGTAAAGCGCTGAGCAAACTGTTGGCACTATATAAATCATGTATTATAATAATAATAAGAAGGTCTATTTCATGATATGAAAGACTAGCTATATTGGACAAGTTGTCTACTTGCAAGCATGCAGGGAGATGCCTTTTCCTTAAGGGCCTATGGAGAATAGTCTGCACATCCACAGTACTGAATAGGCCTTCGAATTCAGAGGTGGGGGGGGCACTCCACTTGGCATAAGCTGTGGCTCCTGCTGAAAGACTCACATGTACAGAGAGATGCTTTTTCCTTAAGGGCCTATGAAGAATGAGGTGCACATCCACAGTATTGAGTCTGCCGGTTCAGAGGTGGGGACCTAGACTGTGGCTCCTGCAGTGGATCACCGATGTATGTACAAGGGTTAAAACTTAGTAGGAGGAAGGCTGTTATGGCTCAAAGTATACTTATCATTTTATTACAGAAAGAGCTATTGGTAACCATACATGCAGCAGTTTGCTGACAATTTTAACCAGCTTTCGACTGCAAAAAATGATCTCATCCAAACAATGTACACGGTGTTACAATTTAATTCCTGGAATGCCCACGGTGCAGCACTATGGTGGTGAGCCACACAGCCATTCACACTAGAGCATGTTCTGACATGTTCTAGCTTGCATTTACCTGGGTATCAAACTATTTGACTCAGTCTTTATGGAGTAGTAGACAAAATAACACGTGTGGGCATTGCGCTGTTGGTGGAAAATGCGTGGCAGGAATCTGGAGCAACGGATTGATATAAAATTTTGAGTGAACATTTTGTGTGAATCTTTAGCTCTGTTACATCAGGCTTATGATGAACATTCCATGAAGAAATGAAGTGTTTGTGAATGGCATAGGCCGTTTAAAGAGGAGTGGCAAGATGTCCTTGATGACGCAAGAACGTGGTACAACCGTCAACCAATGTTGTTACTTGAAAATTGTAAAAATGTTACGGGAATCCATTCAGGGGAAACAAACAGAACTCTGGCCTGACAAGTCGATTCTCCACCACGACAATGCACCTGCACATGATGCTTTAAGTGTTCCCGAGTTCCTGGCCCAGAAATCCATTCCAAAACCTGACCAACCACATTATTCCCTTGACTTAGCACCTTGTGGGTGTTTTCAAAATTGAAAAAATGCCCTAAAGGATAAGTTCACCTTTGGGAACATGTTACACGTTCCACCCGTTTTTAGGGTGGAACATGTAACATGTTCTTGCTGCTGCTGCTGCAGCCGCCGCCCTCTGCTCTCTCTCCCTGTCACAGCAGTCCAGGAAGAAGTTCCCTGTACCAAGTGTCATTTTTTGAAGACAGTGTGGGGCTTCAACCACATGGCTGCATCATTCATTCACAGAGTTCTGTGAATTAATGAACTACAAGCTCAATATCATTTGCGGATGTCAGCCTGTACTTCTCAATGAACTGCCACAGCATTGTTGAGTGCCATGGTAGTTCCTTGAGTCTTCCTGCCAGTGTAAAGCTGTCTGCCCATATGAGCAGACAGCTTACACTCACAGTCTGCTGGATTCCTGCATGACACCAGGGATCTGCTGACCACTGGTATAATGCTTTCCAAACTCCTAAAAAAAAAAATGCAAATGTACATTTTTTTACCTGCAAAAAAAATTGGCATTTCCTTTTTTTTTTTTGGTAAGTGAACTTATCCTTTAAAAGGAAACAGATTTTATTACATTATGGACATCCAGCACACCATGACAAAGGTGAAGCATTCCAAAATACTAATTAAAAGAATGTTTCTATCAGTGGCACAGTCATCTAGAAAAATGTGTCACTTCAAAGGGACTACTTTCAAGGTGACAACAGCTGCTAGTGTATAGGTAAGAAAACATTTTTTTTTTTTATACAGTCCATTCCAGGAAGTAAATTGTCACATCTTGTATATATTTATATCTGTTAGGCACGCAGGTATTTGGCAGCAAGTTTCCTTGACATCTTAGATTGTTTTTTGCATTTGAAATGTTGAAATTGCCAGAAAATAGCCATATGACCAACATAAGCAATATGTGAATCTTTAAAGTATAACTCCATTTTTAGTCCCCAGTCCGGGATTGGCTGGGCATCATTGGCGCTGCACAGCCACTTGTCAAAATCTTTTGTGCCAAGAGAGTCCTATAGGCAGTCCATACTCAGCCAAGTCTGCGCAGCTGTTATCTTGCTGGATTGGAGACAGGTGAGTATAAGGCTTGGAGGGAAGCCTAGTGATTGGGAGAATATACCAATAGTCAATAAATTGTACAGTGGGGATCGGAAGTTTGGGCACCCCAGCTAAAAATTTGTATTAATGTGCATAAAGAAGCCAAGGAAAGATGGAAAAATCTCCAAAAGGCATCAAATTACAGATTAGACATTCTTATAATATGTCAACAAAAGTTAGATTTTATTTCCATCATTTACACTTTCAAAATAACAGAAAACAAAAAAATGGCGTCTGCAAAAGTTTGGGCACCCTGCAGAATTTATAGCATGCACTGCCCCCTTTGCCAAGCTGAGACCTGCCAGTGTCATGGATTGTTCTCAATCATCGTCTGGGCAGACCAGATGATGTCAATCTCAAAGGTTTTAAATGCCCAGACTCATCTCACCTTGCCCCAACAATCAGCACCATGGGTTCTTCTAAGCAGTTGTCTAGAAAACTGAAACTGAAAATAGTTGACGCTCACAAAGCTGAAGAAAGCTATAAGAAGATAGCAAAGCGTTTTCAGATGTCAATATCCTCTGTTCGGAATGTAATTAAGAAATGGCAGTCATCAGGAACAGTGGAAGTTAAAGCAAGATCTGGAAGACCAAGAAAAATATCAGACAGAACAGCTCGCAGGATTGTGAGAAAAACAATTCAAAACCCACGTTTGACTGCACGATCCCTCCAGAAAGATCTGGCAGACACTGGAGTTGTGGTACACTATTCCACTATAAAGAGATACTTGTACAAATATGGTCTTCATGGAAGAGTCATCAGAAGAAAACCTCTTCTACGTCCTCACCACAAAAATTTTTGAACTTTGGAAATGAACATATAAACAAGCCTGTTGCATTTTGGAAACAAGTTCTGTGGACCGATGAGGTTAAAATTGAACTTTTTGGCCGGAATGAGCAAAGGTACGTTTGGAGAAGAAGGGGCACAGAATTTAATGAAAAGAACCTCTGTCCAACTGTTAAGCATGGGGTTGGATCAATCATGCTTTGGGGTTGTGTTGCAGCCAGTGGCACAGGGAACATCTCACAAGTAGAAGGAAAAATGGATTCAATAAAATTTCAGCAAATTTTGGATGGTAACTTGATGCCATCTGTGAAAAAGCTGAAGTTAAAGAGAGGATGGCTTCTACAAATGGATAATGATCCCAAACACACCTCGAAATCCACGGGGGATTACATCAAGAGGCGTAAACTGAAGGTTTTGCCATGGCCTTCACAATCTCCTGACCTCAACATAATTGAAAATCTATGGATAGACCTTAAAAGAGCAGTGCGTGACAGACAGCCCAGAAATCTCAAAGAACTGGAAGACTTTTGTAAGGAAGAATGGGCAAAGATACCTCAAACAAGAATTGAAAGACTCTTGGCTGGCTACAAAAAGCGTTTACAAGCTGTGATACTTGCCAAAGGGGGCAGTACAAGATATTAACTCTGCAGGGTGCCCAAACTTTTGCAGACGCAATTTTTTTGTTTTCTGTTATTTTGAAAGTGTAAATGATGGAAATAAAATCTAACTTTTGTTGACATATTATAAGAATGTCTAATCTGTAATTTGATGCCTTTTGGAGATTTTTCCATCTTTCCTTGGCTTCTTTATGCACATTAATACAAATTTTTAGCTGGGGTGCCCAAACTTTCGATCCCCACTGTAACTGTACTGAAAGTGTAATAACACTTTAAGCTGGAGTTTTCTGTTATTAGCAGTGCAATTTTTCTGTATATGTGTTCCCCATTGTGGTGATTGTAGTCAGCAGCTAATGATAAAGACATCTTGCCAGAACTCTAGCTGTCTTCTATTAATTTTAGATTTGTAATGTAGCCTCACAATTGAAATCTGGTTACAAGCTGTGGGAAATAGTTCATTTTTGTATCATCCTAGATGTATTCACACCTGGCTTGTGTCTGTGAACATTATAAGCCTATTAATACACTGCTAAAAAAAAATTAAAGGAACACTTTGAAAACACATCAGATCTCACTGGGAAAAAATCTCCTTCTGGATATCTATACTGATGTGGACTGGGTAATGTGTTAGGAATGTAAGGATGCCCCATCGTTTGAAGAAATGAAAAAAATCAAACTACAGAGGACTGAATTCAAAGACACCCCAAAAATCCAAGTGAAATAATTGTGCAGCAGGCTAGTCCATTTTGCTGAAATTTAATTGCAGCAACTCAAAATGGTCCTCAGTAGTTTGTATGGCCCCCATGTGCTTGTGTGCATGCCTGACAACGTGAGGGCATGCTCCTAATAAGACGACGGATGGTGTTCTGGGGTATTTCCTCCCGGATCTGGACCAGGGCATCACTGAGCTCCTGGAGAGTCTGAGGTGCAACCTGGCGGTGTCGGATGGACCAAAACATGATATTACAGAGGTGTTCTAGTGGATTTAGGTCAGGCAAGCATGGGGGGCCATTCAGTGGTATCAATTCCTTTAACTTCCTGGAACTGCCTGCATACTCTCGCCACATGAGGTCGGGCATTGTCCTGCACCAGGAGGAACCCAGGACCCACTGCACTAGCATAGGGTCTGACAATGGGTCCAAGGATTTCATCCCGATACCTAATGTCAGTCAGGGTGCCATTGTCTAGCCTGTAGAGGTCTGTGCGTCCCTCCATGGATATGCCTCCCCAGACCATCAGTGACCCACCACCAAAACGGTCATGCTGAACGATGTTACAGACAGCACAACGCTCTCCACGGCTTCTCCAGACTGTCCTTTCATGTCTGTCATATATGCTCAGGGTGAACCTGCTCTCATTTGTGAAAAGCACAGGGCGCCGGTGGTGGACCTGCCAATTCTGGTGTTCAATGAGAAATGCCAGCCGACCTCTATGGTGCTGGGCAGTGAGCACAGGGCCTATTAGAGGACGTCGGGCCCTCAGGCCACCATCATGAAGTCTGTTTCTGATTGTTTGGTCAGAGACATTCACACCAGTGGTCTGCTGGAGGTCATTTTGTAGGACTGGCAGTGCTCATCCTGTTCCTCCTTGCACAAAGGAGCATATACTGATTTTGCTGATGGGTTAAGGACCTTCTATGGCCCTGTCCAGCTCTTCTAGAGTAACTGTCTGTCTCCTGGAATCTCCTCCATGCTTTTGAGACTGTGCTGGGAGACCCAGCAAACCTTCTGGCAATGGCACCTGTTGATGTGCCATCCTGAAGGAGTTGGACTACCTGTGCAACCTCTGTAGGGTCCAGGTATCGTCTCATGCTACCAGTAGTGACACTGACCCTAGCCAAATGCAAAACTAGTGAAAAAGAGTCAGAAAAGATGAGTAGAAAAAAAAATGTCAGTGGCCTCCACCTGTAAAACATTCCTGTTTTGGGGGTTGTCTCATTGTTGCCCATCTAGTGCACCTGCTATTAATTTCATTAACACCAAAGCAGCTGAAACTGATTAACAACCCCCTCTGCTACTTAACTGACCAGATCAATATCCCAGGAGTTTAATTGACTTGATGCTATACTCTGATTACAAAGTGTTCCTTTAATTTTTTGAGCAGTGTATTATGATAATACTGCTGAGTGGTGTATGGGCTGCTGACAAATAATCTTGAACTGTCTGTTTATAGGATGTGCCCTCTGCCACTCACTCACTGAAATCTGTGCCGATCGCAGTGGCAGATTATGGCGAGTCAGAGAGCGACGAGGATGACTTGAAGCCTAGAGGTAACTGTATGTTAGGGGTCCCATAACCAGATGGGGAAACTGCTGTATTTTGGGTTTGGGTCAGTTATATTTAGAATTTACAAAGCAATATATATTTTCTTAAAGCAGGGGCCCCCAGGAGCTGTTAGCCATAATGTGCTAGTATGCATCACATTATGTCAGACCTACTTGTCAAATTATGCCCTCCAGCGTTGAACTGTCAGCACTCCTGCTGGTCACGGGTGCTTCCATATTTTCTATGTCTTCCTTACAGGTTCCGTCTGTTTGAATGGTCGGGTCAAGATGACATCACTCCCACAAACACACAATGGAGTCACATAGTCACATCATCATGGCACATAGGGGGTCCATAAATGTACGCTGAGCTGCGCATGTGTTGTTCGCTGTATATTACTGCCAGCAGACAGTGAGAAGCAGTTATGACAGAAGAGACCAACAAGGTCTCTTGTGTCATAAAACCCTACCTTTCAGCCATTTTAATTGTGTTAGGCTCAATTCCACTTTAACAGAGAGCACAGCAGAAGCTGCTGGCCTTCAGAACCTCTGTCTCTGATTAAATTCTTTTAGAGGACTGTCTGAGGGCTCGTAGAGGAGTCACTGCTGTGAGTCATTCAAGTGCATGCAAATTTTCAACCCAAAACCAAAAATATCATTTACTGTACTTTACCAATCCTTAGATGTGGTAGCTGCATTAGTTTTCTTTTTTTAGCCTTTTTTCCCTTCACCTGGCCAGTAACACCCCTCCTCCTGCCTACATTCTGGAAGAAAGAGAAAACAGAGACACCTTTGCATAGCATCATTGTCAGTCTGGGAGGAGGGTAGTGCTGGATGTACTAGCAGAATTAGATACAGTAACAAATTGAAGCCAAACTCCAGCTAACAGCAGTTACAGCAACAGTTTTTTCCTTTTTGGATAAAGGTTTTACATAAATTAATAAAAGATGATCATTGTAAGCACCCCTGTCAGTTTTAAATGTTTTATGGGCAGCACAGTGGCTTAATGGTTAGCACTTCCGCCTGGCAGTACTAGGGTCGTTGGTTCGAATCCCAGCCATGGCACCACCTGCCTGGAGATTGCATGTTCTCCCTGTGCCTGCGTGGGTTTCCTCCGGGTACTCCCGTTTCCTCCCACACTCCAAAGACATGCTGGTAGGTTAATTGGATCCTGTCTAAATTGGCCCTTGTATATGAATGTGAGTTAGGGACTTTAGATTGTACGCCCCTTGAGGGTTAGGGACTGATGTGAATGTACAATATATATGTAAAGCGCTGCGTAAATTGACAGCACTATATAAGTACCTGAAATAAATAAATATCTCAACCATCAACTGCTATTTCTGCAGGACAGCTTGTTCTATTGAAAAAAAGACTTACTGGCTGGATCACCAGGTAAAAATAAAGTAAAGAAAGACCAAAAAAGAAAACTAATGCAACCATCACATCTAACAATTGGTAAGCCACAATATAACCAGTGTTTGCTTTTGAGTTTATTACCCCTTTAAGCTATTGAGCTATGTTAAAAACAAGCTTTTTTCAACAAAGCAGATAAGGATAGCTTGCAGTACATATGAAAGCGAGACTATGCCTCCATCCTCCGGCTGATGAGATCAGATACAGAAAACTGACATGAGAATACAGAATATTCATAAGCAGTATTTCATATTTGCGTGAACAAAACAAAACCTAGTTTTCTATATTTTTGTATTTTTTTTTCTGACCATAATAAAAAATAAATGCAAAACAAATATACAAAATGCAAAAACACATTTGTTTTATTTATAGCAACAAAAAAGTTTTTTTGACTCAAAATAATATTTGAATTGGTCGAGTGTCCTTCTCCCCCTATCTCTGGTCTCCTTTCATATTCCTATTGGCCCATCACTATGATGGTAATTTTCATTGGCCAATAGGAATGTGTGGGAAGGAGTTGTTACGCTCCATCACTACCAGGAGGTACTAGCTACAGTATTTACCTGATCAGGATGGGTCAGCAGTTGAACTAAAAACTGCTGCAGGTATGTTCTGGCAGATCTAAATGCCAGTGCCTTATACCTTCTAACTGTTTTAAAAGCTGCGCCTTAGGACAGAGGCTCTGTATAAAATACTAAATTTGGAGAGATGATTTACC
Source organism: Staurois parvus (assembly GCF_062004578.1). NCBI lineage: Eukaryota > Metazoa > Chordata > Amphibia > Anura > Ranidae > Staurois > Staurois parvus. The sequence goes on from NW_028317864.1 coordinate 4,970,102, forward strand.
TCTTAAGACTTAATCTAAAATGCCACCCTTGGTTCTGAGTGGAGCTCACAATGAATCCTGTTGCAAATAAACTGGAAAACAGGTAGCTTATGTGTCTTCCTATCTCAACCATTGCTGCTTCATTTCAGGCCTTACCGGGATGAAGAATATAGGCAACTCATGTTATATGAATGCGGCTCTACAAGCTCTCTCCAATTGGTAAGTCACCAGTTTGCTTCATGAAAGGTTCATTCTATACCTATGGCCATACTGGTATGAACAATTTCCAGCTTATTTCTGATCTGACCTGCATTTCAAGATTTTAAAATTGCTGAGTGACTTGAAGATGCATGGCAGCATCTGAACCATCAGATCCACAGAATTCACCTTCAGCCATCTAATACCTAGATGGAGGTCACTTAAGTGCATTGTTCCAGCAGGCATTCACACTGCATAGTTGTGACAGGTCAACCAAATGTATTAACATCAAAATCCATTTGAGTGTATTAATATTATAAGGCTTTAAAGGAAAAGTACAGCCAAAGCTCGTTCTGCACTTCTGTGACCCGTTTTCAGCCAACAGCAGGTCGTCGGCTGACATCATAGATCCCAACCATATGTTCAGGATCCACCCAGGAGCCTGGACAGGCACCTGACTCAGGCTCTCAGCAAGCCGCTAGGAGCCTGAGCCAACTGCTCCCTCTCCCTCCACAACCCAGTGCTTGGGGAAGGGGGGGGGGGTAGGGGTGCAGAGCAGACCGCAGTGACTGACAGTTGCCACTGTGTGCTCAGAGTGGTTGGGAGAACTGAGCGATCAGCAGTGTTTGATCGCTCAGTTCTCACCCTTAGAGCCAAAATCGATGCTGCATCCACCTAGGTAAGTATGATTTAAAAGAAAAAAACAAACAAACATATTTTAAAATATAAGCACAAAGTAATTTTCTAAATACTTTATACTGTTAAGCACTTTTTATTTATAAATATATATAAATTATCATTTTGCATATGTGCTTTTAATTGTTTATAATAAAATTATTGAATTTTTAAAATACATGTTATGTTCCTTGTGCTGAGCTGATAAAGTCTGGTTGTTTTGTTTGGGAGAGTTTCATACCCAGCCTGTACCTTTTCTGCACTATTTATTTGTGGTAGTAGGGGGGTGTGTGTGCAAAGCATTAAATATAACTATTCTTTGTCTTTGCAGCCCTCCATTGACTCAGTTCTTTCTAGAATGTGGGGGGTTGGTGCGGACGGACAAGAAGCCAGCACTTTGTAAGAGTTACCAGAAGCTCATTTCTGAACTTTGGCACAAGAAGCGGTAAGGACGATTCTTTACTCCTGTAGGCCACACCGACTTGTTGATTGCAGATGTGATTGATTGATGTGTCTTTAAGAGTTTTTGGAAATCAGTTTCTAGTACTAACACTGATTGAGTACCAAATACAGGTAGAGAGATGTCCAGCAATAGTTGTATTCAAAAAGCTTTTTGGTAAAGATTAACGAATATATATATATATATATATATATATATATATATATACAGTGGGGCAAAAAAGTATTTAGTCAGCCACCAATTGTGCAAGTTCTCCCACTTAAAAAGATGAGAGAGGCCTGTAATTGACATCATAGGTAGACCTCAACTATGAGAGACAAAGTGAGAAAAAAAATCCAGACAATCACATTGGCTGATTTGGAAAGAGTTTATTTGCAAATTATGGTGGAAAATAAGTATTTGGTCACCTACAAACAAGCAAGATTTCTGGCTCTCATAGACCTGTCCGGGGTGAGATCTTGCGTGGAGCCCCAGATCGAGGGAGATTATCAGTGGTCTTGTATGTCTTCCATTTTCTAATTATTGCTCCCACAGTTGATTTGTTCACACCAAGCTGCTTGCCTATTGCAGATTCAGTCTTCCCAGCCTGGTGCAGGTCTACAATTTTGTTTCTGGTGTCCTTCGACAGCTCTTTGGTCTTCACCATAGTGGTGTTTGGAGTGTGACTAAGGTTGTGGACAGGTGTCTTTTATACTGATAACAAGTTCAAACAGGTGCCATTGATACAGGTAATGAGTGCAGGACAGAGGAGCCTCTTAAAGAAGAAGGTACAGGTCTGTGGGAGCCAGAAATCTTGCTTGTTTGTAGGTGACCAAATACTTATTTTCCACCATAATTTGCAAATAAATTCTTTCCAAATCAGCCAATGTGATTGTCTGGATTTTTTTTGCATTTTATCTCTCATAGTTGAGGTCTACCTATGATGCCAATTACAGGCCTCTCTCATCTTTTTAAGTGGGAGAACTTGCACAATTGGTGGCTGACTAAATACTTTTTTGCCCCACTGTGTATATATATATATATATATATATATATATATACTCATCTACACTCACTGGCCACTTTATCAGGTGCCCCTTGCTAGTGCCAAGAAAATATCTCCCACACCATTACACCACCAGCCTGAACCATTGATACAAGGCAGGATGGATCCATGCTTTCATGTTGTTTACGCCAAATTCTGACTCTGTCACCTGAATGTCGCAGCATCCAGTCTGCCCATTCTCCTCTAACCTCTGACATCAACAAGGCATTTCCGTCCACTCAACTGCCGCTCACTGGATATTTTCTTTTTTTCCGGACATTCTCTATAAACTCAGATGGTTGTGTGTGAAATTCCCAGTAGATCAGCAGCTTTTGAAAGACTCAGACCAGCCTGTCTGGCACCAACAACCATGCCACGGTCAAAGTCACTTAAATCCCCTTTCTCCCCAATTCTGATGCTCAATTTGAACTTCAGTAAGTCATCTTCACCACGTCTACATGCTTAAATGCATTGAGTTGCTGACATGTGATTGGCTGATTTGCAATTTATGTTATCAAGCAATTGAACATGTGTATTTAATATAGTGGCCAGTGAGTGTACTGTATATAGCTGCAGCTGTCCCCCGCTGGCTCTAAGACCAAGAGCTAAGTGATCACATGGCTGCTGAATTCTTGGTCTTCACTGAGCAGAGAGCAGTGACTGTCAGTCATCAACCTCTGCTCTGCCCCTCCCGCACTCTCTGGAGTGCTGGGTTTTACAGAGGGCGGTAGTGACTTGCCCAGGTTCTCAGCAAAGCACTGAGAGACCGAGCAAGCTGCTGGTCAGGCATGTGAGTGGCTCCTGACATTTAAGTCAGGATCCTTTCAGGGTCTGGATAGGCCCTGTGATGTCATCTGACAGCAAGCTTTAGCCCACTGTTGACTGAATCTGAGTCACAGGAGTGCAGAAATAAGTACCCAGAAGTGAGGTATGGCCAAAAAAGCTTTGTCCATACTTCTCTTTAAAATGTAGCAAATAGAGAAAACACTCAGCTAAAAAATAAAATTATGTACTATAAAAGTTAAAAGGAACAAGTCCACACAAGGGTAAAGTGAACATCAATCAGTGTGTTCTTTAAACAACTATCATGAATCAAGGAGGGCAGGGGTGCCATCTTTCAACACCAGTGAATAAGGATTTTTACCTTCTTATGACGGTGATTCTCTTGGAGTTTTGAATGTAAATCAATTGACACATTTCAGGACATAGAAATATACTGTATATTTGTGGATTTACAGTCTGTTGGGAAGGGAACAGCACTATTTGACCACATTGTGGTTGTTTTTCTTGATTTACTGGGTATAGTTTCTCCTCTGTTTTTCCCTATCCAAGGGGCCATATGGAAGGGTACATCTATAAGATTTTCTGATATTGTGCTGTTGAAGGGCTTGAGTGGTACATATTGATACCCCTGAGATACAGCCAACTATCATTTACACATACATAAAATGTTGGCGCGAGTCCTGAAGAAGCGAGCAGATTGCAAAATGTGTTGATCTAGAACACCAACAACATTCAATGATGTGGTTGACGTGGTTCATGATAGTTATTTTAAAAAAAAACCACAGATTTATGGTCACTTTATACTTGTGTGGACTTGTTCCCTTTAACTTTTGTAATAAATTATTTTTCTATTCTTCTCTAATTGGTACATTTAAAGTCCCCAATATTTTGCTTTCCATCTCCTCCCTCGCCCTGGTTCACACTGAATCTGACTTTGAAATTGAACTACTTCACTTGAAGTAGCGCAAATTCAAAGCTGCAGATCAGTGCGATTTGTACCTCCGATTTCATTGTAGCTTTTGGCTTCATTTAACAGAAGTCAATACAAGTCAAAATGAAATCAGAAAAAAGTAGTGCAGGGACTATTTTTGAAATTGCACTGATTAAGACCATGGAAATGCATTAGATGTGACTTCAGGTGCAATTTGTAAATTGCCAGTCGCACCTGAAGTTGCACCGGTGTGAACCATGGCTAATCTGCATAAGTTGTGGTACCAATAGTATACAAGATATATGGTTATGAACCCGCCCTCTAACCTTTTGATCCAATACAAGTCAACAACATGCTCCCCATAACTAAATAAAAATAAAAGTGCAAAACATAGAAATAAAATAATTTCACATAGGTAAAGTTTTCCTATAAAACACAATACGGGAGACATAAATGTTAAACAATGAGGTTGTACTAACACAAACATAAATCTACAGCACCCCTCCATTGGTCACAAATATCGGGAGGGTTTTGAGCAGTTTGGCAAAAATAGTCCTTCCCACACTCTGTTTAATTAGTAGGTGAAGGGTAGAACAAAGCTTCATTTAACAGAAGTCAATACAAGTCAAAATGAAATCAGAAAAAAGTAGTGCAGGGACTATTTTTGAAATTGCACTGATTAAGACCATGGAAATGCATTAGATGTGACTTCAGGTGCAATTTGTAAATTGCCAGTCGCACCTGAAGTTGCACCGGTGTGAACCATGGCTAATCTGCATAAGTTGTGGTACCAATAGTATACAAGATATATGGTTATGAACCCGCCCTCTAACCTTTTGATCCAATACAAGTCAACAACATGCTCCCCATAACTAAATAAAAATAAAAGTGCAAAACATAGAAATAAAATAATTTCACATAGGTAAAGTTTTCCTATAAAACACAATACGGGAGACATAAATGTTAAACAATGAGGTTGTACTAACACAAACATAAATCTACAGCACCCCTCCATTGGTCACAAATATCGGGAGGGTTTTGAGCAGTTTGGCAAAAATAGTCCTTCCCACACTCTGTTTAATTAGTAGGTGAAGGGTAGAACAAAGCAAACATCTAATGTAACCACATTAGGTAGTCTTTACACCCTCAGGGAGCTAGCCTATGTCTGTTACATACTCCACATAATATGGCAATTATCAGCCCCAGGACTATGAATGAAAGGGAAAAAGGGAAAGAAACCGTAAAGTAAAAAAGTATAAAAAGAAAAGTGCACCCTACCAGTCGAAATATGGACTGTCTGACTCAATTCATGAGGCATCCGTAAACGTATTTATTCCAGGGATTCCAGATTTTTTCAAAGGCGGCAAGTTTATCATGCAGAATTGCCAAAAGGCATTCGTTAATAATAATCCATGACAACTTGGCCTTCAGTACATCGAATGAAATTGTGGGGGATTCCCATAACCTGGCAACAGCATTTATCTTTGTAGCAGCCAGAATTTCTATTAGTCTCCTCGTGTATCTCGATGTCCCCTCCCCTGGGCATCCCAATAGTGCCTGTTGTGGAGATTTATTGAGGATCACCGGGGAATGGAGGTAAATAAAATTGTATATGCGGATCCAGAAGCTCTTCACTTTTGGGCAGGTCCACCACATATGGAACACTGTGCCTTCCAGGCCATATCGCATACCGCAGTTTTAATTGATTTTTCACGTGTTGAAAACCTTCCCTGGTAGTGTGTCATAATCATTCTCTCATCTATAGAAAATGGTGAATGACTCAGGGGTGGATTCTAGAGCTATTTCAAGGAGGGGGCGCAGATACCTCACTGCCTGTTTATGGCCAGATTTAAGTATATACAATATAAAGTCGTGCTTTGTTTGACCCCCTTCCACACATAACATTTGAGATGAGTTCTTCTCTAATAGCTGGTTCATAAAAGCCATTATTTCCCTCAATGTAATTTTTGAGAATATTAAAACCTAATGATTTATAGTGGAGTATATTATAGCATTGTAATATACCTGGTTCTCACCTACAGACACATTGGAAGAATACAGCATGAAATCCAACTAACAATTCATTTTGCTTTAAATGGAGAAAAATAGGACCTCAGGAAAATATCACTGTGTTTACCTAGTGTCAAGTCAAGTCAAGTCAGCATTACGAAGCTCGTCCAGCTATATTCTCCACTCACTGCTGCAGCCTGTCTAAGGTGTCAAGTGGATTCTTCACTGAGGTCAAGTGAGGCCAACACTAGACTCGAGAGCCTGGTGTACACCGTGAGCAGCTTGCGAGGAGGTCTCTGTACTAACTATTCAATGTTAATAGAGCGATCTCCCTGCTGTGCTATTCTGACCCCCCGCCAGAATGCCAGAACACACTGGTCAGCACTCGCAGCCATTGGCTGCAAGCGCTGATTGGATGCCAATCAGCTGCTGGTTTACTAGCATTCTTGTTCAACAGAAGCTGGTCATGAGATTTGCTTCTTTCAAACAAGAACCTGTACACACTGGCCACATGTTGGACAGTATTGGCTGTAACAGCTGATTTTGGCCGATATTTGGCCTGTATGTACGGGATTTAACATATGTGGCCAGCAAGGAGTGTTGTTTGCTGGAAGACCATTAAAGCTCTGGCTCTAGTCTAGGCAGTAGAGAAGCAAAGGTGTAAGTGTATATGGGGCTGACAAGGGTCACTTGAAATCCACGCCGTTGGCAAAAAGAAATGGAATACTGCTTTTGGTGAACACTGTTTATTATACATTTTATTGCATTTTTATTTTGCTAACTAACTGTACACACTCAGTCCTAGTTACGTGGTGCCTTCAAGTCTGTACCATGGGATAAAGCTGATTAACCCCTTGTTCCGTGGATACGCCCAGCAGGTAAGTACCCAAATTTTGCTTCAGATACGTAGATGTCTTTATAGAGACCAAGGTGGAACACATACTTTCATCTGCTTGCTATTCTGGACTTTTCTAGGACACGCAAGAGTTTCTCCGATGTCTGATGGACCAGTTACATGAAGAGCTAAAGGAACCATTGCCCACTGAAAGCCAAGAGCAAGATGAAGAGGAGAGGGAAGTGGAGCGGGAGCCGGAACGTGGTATCACAGATGATGACTCCATGACATGTGACTCTGGAGTGGAATCAGGTGACAGGGATGGGGGTGAAGGCTCTCTGGCTGAGATGGAGCTGTTGATACGGGAAGAAGCAGGACGGTCAATATCAGAAAAAGAAAAGCTGAAGGAAAGAAGTCTTTCATACTGCCACCGCAGAACCAGTTCTGAGCAAGCGGATGAGGATGCTGATGTGGACACGGCAATGATACCTGGTAAGACCTGCCTGAAACAGAGCTTATTCATTGTTCACAAATTATTAGGCACTTATTAAAGTGGCTCTGTTGTTTTAAAAACAAAACTTCTCAGTGCGCACACTTTATACCTGTAGCAGACTCCAAAACTTTCACTGCGATGGACAGCCTCAGTGGCCATTCCACATTGTAATCAAATATATCGTTTCGTAATATTAGAAGTAAATAAAATGACAATGACTGCCGAATAAAAGAAGGTACAGATATTTTTAACTTCTCTATTTCTTTTCCAATCCATCTAGAGCCTGACAATGAGGCCTACATGAATTGCTCCTCTCGCCCCTGCAGCCCTCACCCTGCTGAAACACACCCCAAAATCTCCAGCAGTCCACCCCGTTCCAGCCCCTTGCGTTCAGCACACTCTTATGTCTTAAAGAAAGGTAAGCATGCCTAACGATGTCCACAAATTGGGATGAATAAACCATTCATAAAGTGGACTTGCATAAAAATGTAACACTTTCCTATTTCATTCTGCCTGATAAAAATCTAAAACAAAAATAAACTGCTAGAAGGAATAAATAAAAAATACCTTGGACCCCAGCTTCCAGCCATTTTCTGAAGGTGCCCATGCCATGCCTCACTGCTGTCTTTTGGAAAAGCTACCGAGCATTGGAAATCTAGCAAAGAATGCCTTCTAACATGGTACAAGAGCATATACTCCCCTTATTTCGTCTTTTTTTTTTTAATCAGTGACTTTGATCTTAGGGGTTGGGGGTAGGAAATAAGCAGACAATTTTCATGCAAAGTCTTCTTTAAAACTAGAGATATGAGCCACATGGAGAGTGCAATGTTGGTTGGTCCAGTTGGTTGGCCAAGTCATAGACCTGCATTGTAAGAAGGAGCAGTAGTGCACAATTGGAATAAGTGGAACATTGAAATGAAGAAAGAAGAGCTTGTCTGGAACAAACATGACTACCACCATGTACATATGTAATTGAAAACTATACATAGAAACAACACATTGAACATTATACATTGAAAAGGCTGTAAAATACCCTTTAATAGTTGAAATGGTTTAACTTTCGTAATTTGCTTTTACAGCGCAGGTTTTGAGTGGAGGAAAGCGCAAGTCTGAGATCAAATACCGCAGTGTCATCTCTGATATCTTTGATGGGTCCATTCTTAGCTTGGTCCAGTGTCTCACCTGTGACAGGGTATGTGACCTGCTCTTGCTTACTGAACCAAAGGTGAAGCTGAACCCACTTGGTGTAAAGAGTGCTCTTCCAGCATTCAGCCAGTGTTAGCTGCATATCTGACACATAATGCATGGCAAGTCTCACAACTTCATAATGTAGCTAATCTAAGAGATTTTATAAGTTTCCCTTTATCCTTCTAGAACAGGGGTGGCCCAACACAGAATTCTAAATCGAACACCTAGAGGGATGCCGTGTTTGGCATAGCATGCATGGCTGTGGCTGGCACAGACAAGCGGGGCCCAGGCATGTCAGGAGGGATGCTGGGGATGCTGTTTTTGCTACAATACGGGCAGCACATGAAGGAACTTCCACTAGCCAAGAGGGTGCCATATGGGGGTGCTGAGGTGGGCTGCAATCCCCCTAAGATTTAGTGTTTCTAAAGGCTCAAGGGTTCTTACCTTTATGCATTCCATGCATGAAGGTAAAAAACCTTCTATGTGCCGCATCTCTGAAAACAACAGCTGAAAAAAATTACTTTTATTGATACAAAAAATGTATCAGTCCTTATGGACTTTTTTATTTTTTAATATTAATAAAATATCATAGGTAAGTTTAATCAGCTGTCATTATTATCACTGGAGGCATAATTAAAGTGCCATTGGTCTTTGTGTTCACATGTGGATGATGCCTCCCACAGTGTAATTTCAGCATATCATCTATATACAACACTCCACCTATCTGAGTATTTGCAACAGTGTCAAATATCGCACTAGTTTTATGTTGCTCTCTTTTACTTTTATAGTGATCTTCCCAATTTTTTTTGCTCATCATCTATTGTTAGTGTATTCTATGGGTGGCCCGAGACAATTCCTCTTCTTCCAATGCAGCTCAGGAGAGTCAAGGGGTTGGACACCCTGATCTAGAACATGTTGGTCTTCACTACGTATGGTTGACAAGTGTTGCTTAAAGTGTTACTAAACCCACAACAGTAAAATCAATCTGTATATGCAGTAAAGCATGCTTGTTATACTCACTGTGGAACCTAAGAGGTTAATCCTCTGCGTTGTGAAAAAACGCTGTTTGATCCTGATTTCTCTGATCCTTCCCTTTTTCCAGTGCCCCTCTCTTTTCTCCTGACAAGACATATCGTGTGGAGTCACTCTGCACATGCTCAGTTTGGTGTGTATCCTAGACAGGTTTTTTTTTTCTTCTTGGGAGAGTGCATGTGATCAGCAGAGGGCCAATTAGCACTGTCCAGAGACATACGTCAGGGGTCCTGCATTTTCCTAGAGCAGAATGAAAACGCCTCCTACAAGTTTTAACCAGTGCTCTGCTGGTACACTGATAGAAGTCACAAGACTGCTCTAACTGCTGATGAGAAAAGGTATTTAGCAGTTTATATTTACTAAAATAATTGCAATTCCATGCTCTGTGTAATGTGGGAGACTGGATATAATGAATGCACGGTCTGGTGTTTAGTAACACTTTAATGCAAGCCTGTCCATGCAAGGCAAAGCAACAGATTTGCATTAATTCCACCCCTACCTGTCAACACATTATCACCTCTCCTTTGCCTTAAGCAGCACTGTTCTGCTTAATTACCAGAAGTGATAAGATATGTCCAAATAACAAGCAGCATGTGACTCTCACCCATTTCTCCTATATACCATTGTTGATGCTTGGTAATTGGTCCATGGGAATGGGAAGCCCGTCTCAGCCCTGTGTAGGCCTAGAGTGACACAGAACTTATACAGCGGTTCCTATACTCACTTTTGGTGGCTGTACAGAGTGGAAGTGCTGCTGGGGAAAGCAGCATTAAAGAGAATCTGTTGCTTTGTCCTACAGTTATTTGGAACTAACAGAAGCAATTAATATAACATACACACTGAATTATTTTAAACCGTTTGTATATTTTGGTCAGGTGTCCACCACCATCGAAACCTTTCAGGACCTGTCTTTACCTATCCCAGGAAAGGAGGATCTGGCAAAGCTTCATTCCACCATTCATCAAAGTGCTGTCTCTAAAGTTGGCCCCTGTGGAGATAGCTACAACTCTCAGGGGTGGCTGGCCTTCCTCATGGACTACATCCGCAGGTATCTTCACCAAAAGCTTATCACAGATCACTGCTTTATTAACACATAGTGTGCTGTCTGACCTGAATTAAGAATGATCCACTGAACTACACATCCAAGATGCCCAGAAACTGTAAGTTATCTTGGCCTTGTGCAATCATCCTGCTTCCCTGGCTGTAAGAAACCTAGTGTTCTGGGAACACCTAATCTTGAAGCTGCGCAGGGTATGGATTTCCAAGGAGTCATTCTGGAATTGTACATTCTCCAGGAGAACCTGATTCTAGTTATGCCACAGTTATTAAAAAAAAAAAAAAGATACACAGTCACAGGGTTGTAGATTCCTGGTGGCATTGTGTATGTATGGGAAAAGTCATTTAGAATCATTGACAAGATGGGTTAGGCTCTCTATAGATCTATGCTTTCTTTGGCTGCCAGAGATCATGGGGAGGTTATGTCATTCTTACACTCATGTAAGTTGAATGAACATAATTGATTTTACCAAGTAATTCGTTAGATTTCACCTATACAGTAGGAAAGTGTTACCCAAAAGCAACAAATGAGGTACCAGCTGTCTTTTTTCCAGGCCACATCTAATTCGTAGCTTAAAACTCCAGTTTGTTTAAGTTGTATTGCTTCAGAAATTTTAAATCCTCAAAACTAACCTGTTAACATTTTTTACCTCCTTATCTTTTAATGGCAGAGCATCTAATGTGCAACACAGTTCCTGACGACCCTCATAGGGTATAAAATACCAAATTGCAGATCACCGAAACGTGTTGGGGCATGGCCTAATTGGTGGGCGTGTACAGGCTGTCAGACAGAGAGCAGGGACCAGAGATTCAGCTTAGTGGCGGCTATAGCCACTAGCTGACCAAAGTGTATGTACGGAGTTCTCGGTGATTCTGTGAGTAGGACTTTTCTGTGTGGTACAATAAAGCTCATATGTTTTTATAGAATTACACAATTGTGCTGCTTTTTTTCTTTCTGGAGAATGTGATGTCCACATGTTAAGTGAATTACCAGCTGGAGGGAACGAGCAAGCAGCTCCATTGAGAAGTGTAGTGAGCTCATATTGCCGATCTGTTTATCAGAAAGGCAAAAGGCTTTGGTGAGTGATGCCCTGAGGGGAGTGGGTCAGAAAGCATGGATATATCACCATATATTTAATTGAAGTGTTAAAATAAAGCACACTGAGTACTGTTTGGGAATGGGCTCTCTTGAATGGATTAATTAGTGACTGTTTTCAATTTAAATGAATTTTGCACAATGAGAATTTATAATGGTGCACTATATATCATCATGATAGGAACATTTGGATGAATAATGATATGCTTTTTTGGAGGTGACATATTTAACAATATTCGGTGTTGTATATGTATTTATTATATATTTAATTTGTGTGGTATATAGGGCTGCAAGGCATATTTATATATTTTTGTGATCTGAATTTTGACGTTTATGATTTGGGTGTATATTGCAGTAGCAAAGGTACTAATTGCTTATTTGTTTTATATTCAGTCCCTTTTTTTAAAAAATATTGTGGAGTGGGGTTGAACTTAACTATTTTGGACCATTATTTATTGTGCCCTAGAATACATCATGGTCATTTTTAATGCATCTCATTCTGGTTCAGTGCAGGGAAAAAAGCCCATTGCGTCACTGAAGCTGACATTCTACTTTTAAACATTAAGGGCCAGCTCACACTACATGCGTTTCAGTGTGCTTTTTTCTGCATCCAAAATGCACAGAAAGTAGGTTATATGGTTGTCAATGTTATAGGTCACATCAGTGCTTGCAGCTCCAGTGCTTTCTGGATGCAGAGAAAAAAGTAGAACAGGCTGCATTTTTCCTGCACAGAACTGTACTGGAACGCGGTAAAACACATAAAAAACGCACCACAACACACCAAAAAGTTCTGAAACACACGTCCCTATTTAAATTGAAGAGAAAGAGAGGGAAAAAAATTAACTGGAATGCATCAAAAACACACTGGAACGTGTCAAAAACGCCCATGCAAGAACGCACCTGGACTGCGTTTCTATAGTGTGAACCGGCCCTAAAAGGAACAGTGAGTGGATAGCTATGTATGACATAACTTGGTGCCCGGGTCTCTTTATACAGGTTTGTGGTTTCCTGCATTCCAAGCTGGTTCTGGGGCCCAGTAGTCACATTGGAGGATTGCCTAGCTGCTTTTTTTGCTGCCGACGAATTAAAAGGTTAGATAAAGGTTTTTTTATTAGTAAAGATTTTGTATAATACCTGGGCAGTCTATTGTTTTCTAGCCTCTGTAGAAAGGTATGCTTGGGAAGGTGCAACTAAATGAAAGCTGCATCTGATCAAGTATGTACTCCAAATACAACTGCTTCCATTGTCCGCTGCATGATATGGGTTTTCCATTGTCCCCTGCATGATACGGGTTTTCCATTGTCCCCTGCATGATACGAGTTTTCCATTGTCCCCTGCATGATACGGGTTTTCCATTGTCCCCTGCATGATACGAGTTTTCCATTGTCCCCTGCATTATATGGGTTTTCCATTGTCCCCTGCACATGATATGGGTTTTCCATTGTCCCCTGCACATGATATGGGTTTTCCATTCTCCCCTGCACATGATATGGGTTTTCCATTGTCCCCTGCACATGATACGGGTTTTCCATTGTCCCCTGCACATGATACAGGTTTTCCATTGTCCCCTGCACATGATACGGGTTTTCCATTGTCCCCTGCACATGATACGGGTTTTCCATTGTCCCCTGCATGATACGGGTGTTCCATTGTCCCCTGCATGATACGGGTTTTCCATTGTCCCCTGCATGATACGGGTTTTCCATTGTCCCCTGCATGATACGGGTTTTCCATTGTCCCCTGCACATGATATGGGTTTTCCATTGTCCCCTGCACATGATATGGGTTTTCCATTGTCCCCTGCACATGATATGGGTTTTCCATTGTCCCCTGCACATGATATGGGTTTTCCATTGTCCCCTGCACATGATATGGGTTTTCCATTGTCCCCTGCACATGATACGGGTTTTCCATTGTCCCCTGCACATGATACGGGTTTTCCATTGTCCCCTGCACATGATACGGGTTTTCCATTGTCCCCTGCATGATACGGGTTTTCCATTGTCCCCTGCATGATACGGGTTTTCCATTGTCCCCTGCATGATACGGGTTTTCCATTGTCCCCTGCATGATATGGGTTTTCCATTGTCCCCTGCATGATATGGGTTTTCCATTGTCCCCTGCATGATATGGGTTTTCCATTGTCCCCTGCATGATATGGGTTTTCCATTGTCCCCTGCATGATGCGGGTTTTCTATTGTCCACTGCATGATATGGGTTTTCCAATGTCCCCTGCATGATATGGGCTTTAAGCTCCAATTCACACTTGTCCAGTGACTGGCATTTTACTGCACTGGTAGAATGCTAGTCACAGCTAGGACTCACAAAAAACAATTGTTTTCTTTGTGCCATATTCACACTGCAATGCAGCCCTGAGCTGCGATATAATGCAGGCATGCTGCGTTTTATCTCAGCATACCGTACAGCAGCGTTATGTAGTACAGTGACATGAATGAAGTATCGCTTTTGTGCACTTTAAATAAAGTTAATTTGAATAAAAAGGGAGCTGTGTGATGCGCTAAGTGGCACAACACACCACCTCCTACCACCAACACCGCAAAGCCGGAACAAAGCACTGCCCACATGCTAAACATGTACGCTGTACATATAGCACACCTGAATGGCTCATAAAGCTGCCCTTCCCTCTCCAAGTGTGAGTGCTGCTGTACAGTTTATTACAAGAGGCTGATATTCATATTATGAGCTCTCTGGCCTCATCAATACCACGTCAGGACCAGAGCCTTGCAAAAGCTGCTTTTAAAAATACATTATATTCAGATTTATGGCATATTTTTAGTGCTAGAGTCCTGAGTTTAATCCCCACTGAGGACATAGTTTGTATATTCTTCTCCTGTTTGTTTTGATCTCCTTCAGGCGCACATAAACCCATAATAGCCCATAATCATGCTGGCAGGGTACCTGGAGTCCAGGCAGAGTTACTCTGGGTGTGCATTAGATATATCTGACATTAACCAATGGCAAGATAGAGGATTCTCTCTACTCTGTAGAGAAGAAAAAATGTCAGCGCAAAATTATTAAATTTTCCTTTGTCTCCTCCTAGGTGATAATATGTATAGTTGTGAACGCTGTAAAAAGTAAGTGAACCTTCCACTTTGTGTGCTTGTTCAAATTGCAATGCCTAACAAAAACACTATGGATATCTGTTGTATTTTGTGTTTCCTGAAGGCTACGGAATGGTATCAAGTACTGTAAAGTTTTACGACTTCCAGAGGTGAGTGCTGCCCTTCACACCATGTTCTAGATCTCAATGCCCTGCGCACTGTTATCTATATTTCTTTCTTTATTACATATATATTAAAATTACTTTTTAGAAGTACACTATCATCCATACGTTAAATGTTTAAAAATGTAAATATGATATTCCTCCACCACTTCCTAATTCTATTAGTTTACCCTGGAGCACATCATTATATGGCTGCAGTAAAAGTGCTTATACATACACATCAGTTATCAGTAGAGGAGGGTTGTTTTAGGTCTAATTTGTGGATAATAAACACATGAATGGACTGCTCCAAACTATCCCACCCTATTATTATCCATTTTAGTATTGTTTTGGTTGGATGTTAAATTGTATTACATGACCACATCGGCCTGTGCGCGTGATTATTGTGTAGGTTTTTATTTCTGAGCATTCTGGAAGTTTGGCAGGAATACTGCAAATCCAGATCACACCAATGTGGCCATATGTAATTTATTAATATGTTATTAGTATTATTAAATTAAAATCCACAGTTTTTATAAGCCTGTATCTATGTTATATAGTGTCCTTGTACATACTGTAGATGGTAGTAGCACTCAAATCAAAGAGATCCGCCTGGGTGCTCCACACAAAGTGATATTACCTATAAAAGAAAGTTTTAGCTGTTCTCAGGCCTTCTAAAAGAGAAAATATGCAAATAGGTTCTATTACACCAATGTTTCGGGTCACAGCCCACCTTACTGTATACACCGTATATCATATTAGTAAGATCTTCGTTTCAGGCAGGGTGCTTGAGCTTTGTATCAAGGTGTGTGTATTTATATATAATTCTTATGGTCTTCTTCCCTCAGATTCTCTGTATACACTTGAAGCGCTTTCGCCATGAAGTAATGTATTCTTTGAAAATCAGCAGCCATGTCTCCTTCCCATTAGAGGGGCTAAACCTGCGTCCATTCCTGGCTAAGGAATGCGTGTCCCATATCACTACATACGACCTATTGGCAGTTATCTGTCATCATGGCACAGCAGGAAGTAAGTATATGAAGCTCTACTGATGAACCAACACACAGAAATTCATTAAAATTATCCTGTCTCAAGGTTGAGCAATTTAAAATGGTCATGTGATTAAAATTTGCATAGGCAGAGGTTACCTTCAGCAAAACATCAAACCTCAAAATGAACAGAAGATCCAGAGATGTGAAATTCTATGTAGGTCCTAATTTCAGTAAAAGTCAAATTTGTTTTCAATTATTGTAAATTTTTATTGAAGGCCACAGCCCATTTTTTTTCAAAAACCAGGTTACAACAACACTTTAGGTGTGAACGTTGCAGTGAAAGAAATCCACAAACAATATAAAAGAGAGCAAAAACAAAAGAAATATGAACATATTTAGAATGCATGGTAAACTGTACATTACAAAAACACAAAACAACATAAACCTGCACATTATTAGGTTACAGTAATTGTCAGAGGTTTGGTAAGTAATGAGGTATCTGAGCTATATAAGGGGGGGGGGGGGAGAGGGAGAGAAAGGATTTCTACCAAAGGGAGAGTTGTCCCATGGTTCCCAAATAGATCGAAAATTACCTGAATAGTAACCCACTAGGGCTGTAAGATATTCCAATTCTCTGATTTCAGAGATCGCTCTTAAAAAATGAGTTAGTGTGGGGGCATCGACTGATTTCCAGAGTCGTGGTATCACCTGTCTAGCAGCCGTCAGAATATGTATTCCCAACCTCTTAGCTTGCTTAGAAATACCCCTAAATGGTAGCCCCAAAAGATAATGTAGCGGGTCTAGGGGAAGGTTAACATTGCGTACTTGCTCCAAGACCATTTTAATCATAGTCCAATAACCCACAATCTGTGGACAGAACCAAAAAATGTGTGCCAAGGTGTCTTCTCCTCCCATGCACCTCCAGCACTTGTCAGACAGATTCGGGTTGATCACATGAAACACTACAGGGGTCTTGTACCAATGCATCAATATTTTATAACCTCAAAAAATTTTGCAAATAACTTCAGATACTTATTTTTCTGGATCTCCAGGTCACTTTTATTTGCTCCCTTATACTGTATGTGGGAGTCAAAAGGAAAGCACTCAGCAAACACAGAGCTCCATGAGATTCAGAGTGGCGTTAGTACTGGGGTAGTACAATTGCACACTTAGCTGTGGACTGTAGTGGATGTGCCATTGTGTCTGCTAACAAAGTTAGAACTTGCTCAGCCCAGCGGCTTTTCTCCATGACCACACTACCCACAACAGTGCTGATATTAAGACCTTAAAAAGAGACTCTAAAAGTACATAAGCCAAGTCAAAAAAATGTTATATTGCCTTCCCTCCCCTTGCCTTCCTACCCATGTCCTCCAGGAGTCGGATATTGCCTTGAGATATATGCATAACCACCTGCATTACTTAACGTTCTCAAATCTTCATCTGTTATTACTGTTTCATTAGGCTGTTTACTGACAGCCTCCGCCCTACTATTGTGTACAAAGTTTACTGAGGACAATTATATCTCACACTGATATTTCCTCTGTTTGTATATAATTCTTTTTTTTCCAATAAAAATGATTGAAAATGAAAAAATGTAATATTAGTTTAAAGTTAAGCTCACCTTTTAGACCATGTTACATGCATATTTAGGGTGTACCATAACATGTTTGCAAACAGAGGTCTGCGAATGAATGCTTGTCACCAACACAGCCTTGTAGATTTCAGTGGAACACAAGTGTGGCGCCTTGCAGTATATTGACACTTCCTTTAGCTCAGTAACTGAAAGTCTATACCTTGGTAGATCCTGAGTTGGAGGAAAAGTCTGCAGAAGCTTGGCATTGCACCCACAATCCACTGATCGTACTTCCAGTGCTTTGCAGGCTCGTTTGCCTAACGAATCTAAATATAAATTTTGTTTGCTGCAAATATGATTGCATTTATTTTTTATTTTTTTGCAATAGGTGAAGTTGGCCTTTAAACTGAGTTATGTAAATAGCTACAAAAAATAGATTTTTTTTTACAGTAGGGGAGTACTTGTTACAGTGTTTCCAATAAATAAATCATTACATCAGTTTGCCACTGAGTATGGGAATCTCTCAGGATTTATACTTTATAGTAAAAATTAACCTCTCTGTCATATCATGTTATATTTCAGGTGGTCACTACATATCATACTGTCAGAATGTGATTAATGGTCAGTGGTACGAGTTTGATGACCAGTATGTCACAGAAGTTCATGAGACAGTGGTTCAGAATGCAGAGGCCTACGTCCTCTTCTACAGGTGAGAGGGAGATAACAGTTATTTTAGCATTATTATTATTAATAAGCGGAGTTCCACCCCAAAAGTGGAAGCTCCGCTTTTCTGCCCCCCCCCCCCCCCCCATGCGCTTTTTTGGCACATTTTGGGGGGGGAAGGGGAGCAGATACCTGGTTTTGATAGATACCCGCTCCCACTTGAGGCTCAGTTCGCTGTGGGGAACTGAGCAGGAAGTTTGGTTTCCCCCGCAGCCCTGTGGGACATTTCCAAGGTCCCAGAGGACTGCAGCCCATTTCCAAACCGCAGCAGGCTTCGAGTATGCGTAGTAGGAGACCGGCGGTGAAGCTGCAAGGATTCACTGCTGGTTTCCCTTAGTCAAGATGGCGGCAACAACAACCGACAGCCAATTGAAGAATTGGCTCGTGGTGAGGATGCATGGACAGGTAAGTGCCCTAATATTAAAAGTCAGCAGCTACAGTATTTATAGCTGCTGACTTTTAATTTTTGTTTTCTAGGAGATGGGGGGGGGGGGGCAAAACTCCACTTTATGTGCCATCAACTGGAGCCCGAGTCCTTTTTCCAATTTGCATAGAGTCAGGGAAGGTTATACCTGTCATGGTTTTTTTTTTTCCTTTTGCCATTTGTGACCAATTGCGGAGATTTCCCTTCAGTTCTTGTCCTGTAGCCAAAACAGGAAGTGAGGGGAAATCCCTCCAAAGTGAGGGAATCCCAGGGTGTTACCAAAACTGGTGTCCCCATTGGAAGATTTCCCCTCTATTAGTGTTCTGATGTCAACCCAAAATGTGGGATTTTCTTTTACTTTCAATGATAACAGTAAACAGGACAAATAGAAAGTGTGGATCTCCCTAATGGGGGCACAGACAGCAATACAAAGTGGCAGAGGTTCTAATCCATCTCCACTCTATCCAAATTTTTTTTTAAATGTTGCCTTTAGTAACACTTTGGAGGAGATTCACTGGTGGGGAATCTTTTGACTCTCAGACAAGCAATACCATAGATGGATGAAAATTCAGCCAGTTCAGCGGGGACCAGTCAAATTTCAATTGATCAACTCGTAATGATTGACTCCTCTCAAACGGGACTGTTGGTATATTTTCATTCAATCAGCTGCAGCTCTAGTCAGTGTATTCTGACAACAGAGGAGTCCCGCTGACCGAATAAAAAGACATAGCAGGGAGGTATTCCCCATCCATAGGAATCCATTCATTTTTTTTGATTAGTCCTCTGTTTACTAAAGTTTACTTTAGATTTTCAGAGGTAGATTTTATATCCCTAATTTGGGTTATTATGTGGGTCCATAGATCACACACTTTTGTTGTTCCTTCAGCTGTATGTAAACCTCCTTCCCTTACACTTGACATCTATTCTACCTACAGGAAGAGCAGCGAGGAGGCAGAGCGGGAGCGGCAGAAAGTCATATCTTTGGCAGAGATGAAGGAATCAGGTCTGCTGCAGTTCTACATCTCCCGCGAGTGGCTCAATAAATTCAACACATTTGCAGAGCCCGGGCCAATCAGCAACCAGAGCTTCCTATGCTCACATGGAGGTATGCCCATGTAAATGCCAATTAGTATGGCACATATATGGAATGCATTGGTCATATAATTTGCATCGGATTTATAGCTTGGGCTGTTCATGTGGGGCATTGAGCATTAGTATGGACACATCCACAAATTGCTGCATTTTCAGTGTAAGAAAAAAACACAATAATCATTATAATGAATGCACCTTGTTATGCAGTTGAACCCTCTAACCTGTGTTCAGACTTTTTATATATTATTTTTTTGTAGGAATTCCTCCTAACAAGTATCATTATATTGATGACCTGGTGGTAATTCTTCCTCCGAATGTTTGGGAATATTTGTACAATAGGTAATTGTGCCACTTTCTTTATACTCAAGTAATACTATGTGGCTTCTAATACAGTTTCATTTGTAATTATTATGACTTTTTATGTTTGACTGTGAACAACAGTATTTAAAGTGAATTATACATTATTACAGTTTGCAAACACTGTTTGATGTCAACCCGAGATGTAGAATGATTACTTTATTGTAGTATTATATAGTTTATATGTAGTGGAGTTGCACCTGCATTCCAGCAGTGGTACATTCCTGGGTGCTGTCATTAAAGGAGAACCATAGCCAAAAGCTTTTTTGGCTATACTTCTCCTATGGATCAAAGGAGTGCAGTTAGTTCTGCACTCTTGTGACCCGTTTTCAGCCAACAACGGGCTGAAGCCCTCTGTCTGCTGATTTCACAGAGCTGGTCCAGGCACTGAAAACCCTGGACAGGCACCTGCCTAGGCCTCTCAGCGATCTACCAAGAGACTGAAGCAGCCCTTCCCGCCCCCTCCACAGCTCAGTGCTCAAGTGAGCGATGGAGGG
Organism: Staurois parvus; assembly: GCF_062004578.1. Classification (NCBI taxonomy): domain Eukaryota; kingdom Metazoa; phylum Chordata; class Amphibia; order Anura; family Ranidae; genus Staurois; species Staurois parvus. The sequence continues at coordinate 4,990,743 of NW_028317864.1, forward strand.
GCAGAGCAGAGAGCCAGAAACCAACAGAAACAAACCGGCTCTCTGCTCAGAGCGGAGGGGGAGAACTGAGCAATCACGGTCTTTAATTACTCAGTTCTCTGTGCAGAGGCAGTGGGGGACAGATGCAGCATCGGATTGATGCTGCATCCACCGGAGTATGTTTTTTGTTTTTTTTTAATTGGCCCATACTTCTCTTTTAAGGGTATGTATATTCCAGTGTGATAATAATAGGCACTGTTCTGCCTCTCCATATCAAGTAGTTCAAGTGTGATCTGATCCAGTTCTTCATGGTAGCTGTAACTTACGGTCTCAGTAGAATTAGCAGACAGTGACTCAATCCAAATGCCATCCTGCAGATCATTAAAAACGTTTTAATCCAAAAACTTGTGCAGATCATAACAGATAGACATCACGTTAAATAGCATAGTGCCTAGTTGCTGCATAATACAGTACATGTGGTGAATGGAGGCTAAGAATGAAGAGGGGTGGGACTAACTACATAGAGCAGCGGTCACTAAATGGAGGTCTGCGAACAGCCCCAGCAGCACTGCCACCCGGACTGCCAGCACGCAATGACAGATCCGCTGCTGAGCAGAGCAGTCATCACGGCACCATGACATCACGTGTTGCTTGGAGGGTTGCGCCTCACTGAAATGTAAGACCAGCATTAAATTGTTTTATGTTGATGATCAGCTATAACATCATGACCATCTACCAAAATCTGTTGGGGAATAGACTCCACTAGACCTCTGAAGGTATACTGTGGTATCTGGCACCAAGCAGACAGTAGCAGATCCTTTAAGTCCTGTATGTTGTGAGGTGGGCCCTTCATGAATCAGACTTTTTTATCCCACAGATGCTCGATTTGATTGAGGTCTGAGGAATTTGGAGGCCAAGGCAACAACTCAACTTGTCTTCCTAAACCATTCTTACATTCATCAGGCCAGACCAGCCTTCTTCCATTGCTCTGCGATCCAGTTCTGATGCTCACATGCCTAATGTTGACACTTTTGCCTGTGGGTCAGCTCGGGCACCTTGACCAGTCTGTGGCTACACAGCCCCATACACAACAAACTGCGATTCACTGTGTGTTCTGACACACTTTCAATTGGAACCACCATTAACGTTTTCAGCAATTTGAGCTAAAGTAGCTCCTCTATTAGATCAGACTACACAGAACTTCAGGGACAACATGTTCACTTGCTGCCTAATATCCTGTATACCACCCACTTTTAGATGCTACATTGTCACAAGATAATCAGTGTTATTCAGTTGTCATAATGGTATGTTTGATCGGTGTACACTGTTAGAGGTTATAATATTCCAAGACAAACAATCGGTGAGTCTGTGCCTTGACAGCTTGTGATTGGATGAGATCTGCCTTTGGCACCTTGGCAGCTCTGTGACACCATCTGCTGATTTCTTTGTAGATTTGGAGGCGGCCCTGCTGTGAACCATCTCTATGTTTGCTCAATATGTCAGGTGGAAATTGAAGCTTTGGCAAAACGCCGGAAAACCGAGATTGACACCTTTATTAAGGTAAGAGACGGCTGCGAAATGTGATGTCCCCTCTGTGTGCACATTTCATGGAGCTATTTGCAAATCTGCTAAAATCCTGTGTGCATTCAATGTGTACTGACATTTCCTTAGTACATCACAGCTGTCATTGTGGCAGAATCCTGTATCCTTTGTCCCAGTACTATGCAATCTCCAGAGGTTGTCAAAGCTGAATTCCAAACAGATATAAAAACAAAAAATTGAATGAAGTTGTCCATTGCTTTAGAATTAGTAAAAGTGTATCTAAACTCAAATACAGAATTATAAGGAATGATAACCTACAATAGATTACATGTGGTGACTGCATTATTTTTTTAGAATTTTCTTCTCGTATTTTTTCCTGGTGATCCTTCCAGTAACACACTTCCTGTCCTAGAATGACAACGTTCACTCACTGTACTGTATCTGTAGAGGAGCAGTGTTGTCACCCCAGGCAGGATTACAGAACACCTCCCCTTCCATCTCCATTACATAGAAAAGGTGTTCTGTAATTTACAGAAATCACTGGGAAAGTAGATAACATTGTTAGGATTTAAGTTCCATACAAAAGAAGTTACAATGACTTTGGAATTCTCTCAGGATCAGCAGTTCTTTTTCTGGTATTAGGTGGGGCCCTCTTCATTTTGCTATTATGTTATTGAATCACCTTCCGGCAGCTTTGGATCGGGTGATGTGGCAGCATTGACTGGCCACCAGGTTCACCTGACCTGACAGCTATGACCTTTTTTTTTTAAATGGGGGAAGCCCCACCAAGTGGACAAGATAAAGGAGTTCCCCTGACAAGTATTTATGGATATTGATGTTAAATTTTTGTGTTGCTATGTGTCACAGTTCTAGGGATGTTTCAAACATTACCCAGTCAGTAGTGTGAACCTATGTTTGGCCATATTGTTCTCAATACTTGAAAAGCTAAAGATATCAGAAATAAAATAATGAAAAATAAGTAACGAATAAAATAAAATGCCATAATCCTATTAGTAGTATATACCTACTAAAAAATGGCAAGATCTGACTAGGAATATACTGTATACTTACTATAAAATGGCAGGATCTGATCAGGAATATACCATATACTTTCTATAAAATGTCAGGATCTGATCAGGAATAGACTGTATACCGACTATAAAATGGCAGGATCTGACCAGGAATATACTGTATACTTACTATAAAATGGCAGGATCTGATCAGGAATATACCATATACTTTCTATAAAATGGCAGGATCTGATCAGGAATAGACTGTATACCGACTATAAAATGGCAGGATCTGATCGGAATATACTGTATACTACTATAAAATGGCAGGATCTGATCAGGAATATACTGTATACTTACTATAAAATGGCAGGATCTGATCGGAATATAATGTATACTTACTATAAAATGGCAGGATATGATCAGGAATAGACTGTATACTTACTATAAAATGTCAGGATCTGATCTGCAATAGACTGTATACCTACTATAAAATGTCAGGATCTGATCAGGAATAGACTGTATACTACTATAAAATGGCAGGATCTGACCAGGAATATACTGTATACCTACTATAAAATGGCAGGATCTGATCGGGAATATACTATATACTGTGAGAATTAGCATCAAGGGTAGAGCTTTTGAAGCACACAGCCACTCACTTTCTTCTTTTTAAAGGCTGTTTTTGCCCAATTTTATTCAAAAGAAAGTTCCATACAATATAGGTTTCCCACGCAGGGGTATCCACCATCAATGCAAACAAAACAAAGATTCAGCCTCCTGGCTCTCTTTAGCAGCACTGCTGCTCAGGCTTCATGCCTCATCCTCTTAATCATTCACAAGCAACACACTGCACCTGGGTTAGAACCCTTTCCCAGCACTCCTGTTTCTCCAGCCCACAGACTTGGGCCCTGTCTGCTCTGTTTTACTATACTGTGCCACCATGCACACTTGTGGCTTCTCCCTTGCACCCACATGAACTGCTTGGGAGGGTGGAGCCCAGAAACCTGGTCCTGACTTTAGAAGAGACCCACACACACCTGACCAATCAGTCTCCTGGCCATTCCCAAAACCTGGTCCCAGGATTAGAGATTTCATCCCTCCCAAATTACTTTGAAATCTCCAGGCTCCAGGTCCCAAAATGGACTTTACAAACAAATGGGGAAAGTGAAAAGCCAGTTTCCTCTGCATTACACAAGTACCCTGGAGCCCCTCAACCTGCCTTGTTGAGAATCCTGGGTAAACTATCTTTTATACATTGTGAGGGCTTGCAACACTGTCACAATACCTACTATAAAATGGCAGGATCTTACCAGGAATATACTGTATACCTACTATAAAATGGCAGGATATGACCAGGAATAGACTGTATACGTACTATAAGATGGCAGGATCTGACTGGGAATATACTGTATACGTACTATAAAATGGCAGGATCTGATCGGGAATATACTGCATACCTACTATAAAATGGCAGGATCTGATCGGGAATATACTGTATACCTACTATAAAATGTCAGGATCTGATCGGGAATATACTGTATACTTACTATAAAATGGCAGGATCTGACCGGGAATATACTGTATACCTACTATAAAATGGCAGGATCTGATCGGGAATAGACTGTATACTTACTATAAAATGGCAGGATATGACCGGGAATATACTGTATACCTACTATAAAATGGCAGGATCTGACCGGGAATAGACTGTATACTACTATAAAATGGCAGGATCTGATCGGGAATATACTGCATACCTATTATAAAATGTCAGGATCTGACCGGGAATATACTGTATACCTACTATAAAATGGCAGGATCTGACCGGGAATATACTGTATACTACTATAAAATGGCAGGATCTGACCGGGAATATACTGTATACCTACTATAAAATAACAGGATCTGACCAGGAATATACTGTATACCTACTATAAAATGTCAGGATATGACCAGGAATAGACTGTATACGTACTATAAGATGGCAGGATCTGACTGGGAATATACTGTATACGTACTATAAAATGGCAGGATCTGATCGGGAATATACTGCATACCTACTATAAAATGGCAGGATCTGATCGGGAATATACTGTATACCTACTATAAAATGTCAGGATCTGATCGGGAATAGACTGTATACCTACTATAAAATGTCAGGATCTGATCGGGAATAGACTGTATACCTACTATAAAATGTCAGGATCTGATCGGGAATAGACTGTATACCTACTATAAAATGTCAGGATCTGATCGGGAATAGACTGTATACCTACTATAAAATGGCACGATCTGATCAGTAATGTATACCAACGTTTGGCCCACTTTGTACCTGTATATTACATTTTGTTCTTGGGTTTAGATATACATTACATTTGTTTTACATACAACTAGCATACATGTCTGAATCTCTTTTGATATAAGCTGCTGTCATCCGCTGCACGGCAGCACATAGCCCTGGTTCACACTTGTGCGGACACGGCATCCCACTCATTTGAATGAGCTGGCCTGCTTGTGTTTTCCACAAAAAAAGGTCCATGCACCTTTGTGGAAACGCGGACACAGGGAACTCGCATGGTCTTTTTGACCATGCAATCTCTCATGGTCTTTTTTGACCATGCGATATCCCTGCGGTTCCCGCCCCTGCAAACAGGCTGTGGACTGAGATGCATGAGGGTGCCATTCAGAATGATTGGTAGCCCCGCACGTCTCGCAAGACCAGTGCGATTTGTCTGTGGGTGGTTGAGGGTGCGGGAACAGATGCAATTCCCACACAGTGTGAACCAGGGCTTAGACTAGGAGGAGAGGCAGCATTAGGATCCAGTTAGGCTCACCTGCATGTACATGTGCTGACACGGGACATGCTGACAGGAGGAGAGAGCAGAGCTGATGGCTTATTAGTGTGTTGCTGCTCTTTCATTGTCCAAGCAGTAGTGGGAGGTTTGCCAGGAGTTTAGCTGTAGTTATATTTTTTTAATTTGCAGCAAGTGCAGGTACCAGCGGCGGACCGACCATTTGGAAACTCGGGCACTGCCCGAGGGCCCGGGGTCAGTAGGGGGCCCTATGAGATGCCCCTGGTACCTTTTTCATAGGCTTTTTTGAGTTTCAGCAAGGACACAGGGGCCCCATGATCCCCTATTGCCCGGGGGCCCCATGAGTTGTCCTGGCAGGTACCAAAGTTTGTCCTTATGTCAGTGTAATAAAATCTCCTGCGCAGCCAGGCTCAGTTCAGACTGATTCAAGTACCAAACGTCAGTGGGACTCTTCTACATTGCACCGTGCTGCCAGTCTAACACAGAAAGAATACAGACAGTAGGAGAGGGAGTGATTACCTTCTTTTCCATCTTGCCTGTACAGGATGTAGAGGTATCTAGATTGTAAGCTCCGAGGAGCAGGGCCCTCCTCTCCCTCTTGTATTGAACTGTATTGTTGCTGTATTGTCTCCCGTTATATTGTAAAGCGCTGAGCAAACTGTTGGCACTATATAAATCCTGTATAATAATAATCTACTCACCATTCAGAGCAATAGTCAAATTCTGAATCCAATTGGTGACTGTGGATATCAAGAAGGTCCTTGTTCAGTACATCAGGATGAATGAGGATGAAGGCATATATGTGAACATTGCAGTGTCAGCAATTTGTAACTGTAGATATGTCAGAGAGATTGATGCAAAGTGCACCACTAATGCTCCCATGATGCGTTTCCTCTCTCTCATAGCTAAATAAAGCATTCCAGGCAGAAGAGTCCCCCAGTGTCATCTACTGTATCAGCATGCAGTGGTTCCGGGAGTGGGAAGCCTTTGTCAAAGGCAAGGACAATGGTAAGGTTGTGTCACATTTCATCCAAACCAAAAGAAGTCCAGAAAGTGAGTTCATTTGTGACAACTGCTCTTGTGCAAAGGCTCATTCACACAGGCACAGAGGCCCATACAGCATGCAAGAGCCCTTTGTTTATGTGTCTGGAGCAGTGTGCAGGCAGCCTATGTTAGTCAATGGAGAAACAGCTGTATTGACTCGTGAGTATGACATACATGCACAGATGGATGCGTGTTCCCCAGGGCACATTGTCTGTGTTCTGGGCCACACATCCATCCCTGTACGCTTGTTGGATGTGCAGGTGAGTTTGTACAATCGTCACGTCTGTATCTGTGAACATAGGTGGTCTGCAGGCAGTTCCTCACTGCTCAGAATACATGAACAGTTCTTCAAGGATAAGTTCACCTTTTAACAAAAAATAATAACTGCACATTTTTTTGCAGGTAAAAAATATGCATTTATTATTTTTTTTGTTTCTGCAGCCTCTAAAGCATTGCACCAGTGATCAGATCTCTGGTGCCATGCAGGTCTCCTGCAGACTGTCAGAGTATTTGTGTTACTGCAGGTAGATACTCACTGACAGGAAGAATCAATGAACTACCACTGCACTCCACAGCGCCATGGTAGTTCATTGAGAACTATAAGCCGACAGCCACTAAGGCGGTTGGGACTTGACGTTTTCTCATTCACAGAACACTGTGAATAAGAGACGCGGCCAGGCAGGCAGAGCCCCAAGCTGCCGTGGTTTTTTAATATTTTGACGGGGGGGGAGAAGATCCCCCCGCTAGCTGTCACATCGGGGGTGGGGTGGGGGACTTGTCTGTTCGTAACATATTACATCCTAGATATGAATGTAACATCTTACCTTTAAATGCTGTACAGGCCTCTGTTGCTTAGACAGCGGGGGGGCATGTGAGACCACCGCTGTGCTTTTTTTGATGCACAGTGGTATACACCTGATTGACACCGTTTTCTCACTGGGTGGAGGAAGGGACTGATCACTGTTAAATGGAGATTTTTAGTAATTGGAGACATTGGAAGTTCCCGTTCACACACCCTAGGGTGGCATTAAACAAGCAGGTCCTCTCTCCAGTTTTGCAGGACGATTTTGGCAACCCTTAACCAGTAAGAAGTATTTCTGTGGCTCTTCCTCATTCTTGTTGTTTCTTTATGTCCTAGACCCTCCAGGTGCAATAGACAACAGTAAGGTGGCATTGACGAAGAGCGGAGGATTTGTGCAGCCCAAGCAAGGTGAGAGTGTTCATTGATTATCCCATGTCTGATTGTTTACCATTACATCTGAACTGATCACATCATGATTATAGGTCAGTGTACCTGTATTAGGACCAGTACGGGGCTGCTCCTCCGTATCACATGTTCTGCTCCCACAGTACAATAGGCATCTCTTCTGTTTGGAAGCCATGCTGTCAGTACACCTTAGAGCAGACATGGAATGACACATTTTTTAGGATGTCAAATCTCTTTGTAAAAGTGGCATGGGGTATTCATTTGTAACTATCAGTCCCTAACCATATAGCGCCATCAATTTCCATATATATTGTGCATTCACGTCAGTCCCTAACCATATAGCGCCATCAATTTCCATATATATTGTGCATTCACGTCAGTCTCTAACCATATAGCGCCATGAATTTCCATATATATTGTGCATTCCCGTCAGTCCCTAACCATATAGCGCCATCAATTTCCATATATATTGTACATTCACATCAGTCCCTAACCATATAGCGTCATCAATTTCCATGTATATTGTGCATTCACGTCAGTCCCTAACCATATAGCGCGATCAATTTCCATATATATTGTCAATTCACATCAGTCCCTAACCATATAGCGCCATCAATTTCCATATATATTGTCAATTCACGTCAGTCCCTAACCATATTGCGCCATCAATTTCCATATATATTGTGCATTCACGTCAGTCCCTAACCATATAGCGCCATCAATTTCCATGTATATTGTCAATTCACGTCAGTCCCTAACCATATTGCGCCATCAATTTCCATATATATTGTGCATTCACGTCAGTCCCTAACCATATAGCGCCATCAATTTCCATATATATTGTACATTCACATCAGTCCCTAACCATATAGCGCCATCAATTTCCATGTATATTGTGCATTCACGTCAGTCCCTAACCATATAGCGCCATCAATTTCCATATATATTGTCAATTCACGTCAGTCCCTAACCATATAGCGCCATCAATTTCCATGTATATTGTGCATTCACGTCAGTCCCTAACCATATAGCGCGATCAATTTCCATATATATTGTCAATTCACGTCAGTCCCTAACCATATAGCGCCATCAATTTCCATGTATATTGTGCATTCACGTCAGTCCCTAACCATATAGCGCGATCAATTTCCATATATATTGTCAATTCACGTCAGTCCCTAACCATATAGCACCATCAATTTCCATGTATATTGTGCATTCACGTCAGTCCCTAACCATATTGCGCCATCAATTTCCATATATATTGTGCATTCACGTCAGTCCCTAACCATATAGCGCCATCAATTTCCATATATATTGTACATTCACGTCAGTCCCTAACCATATAGCGCCATCAATTTCCATGTATATTGTGCATTCACGTCAGTCCCTAACCATATAGCGCCATCAATTTCCATGTATATTGTGCATTCACGTCAGTCCCTAACCATATAGCGCCATCAATTTACATATATATTGTCAATTCACGTCAGTCCCTAACCATATAGTGCCATAAATTTCCATATATATTGTGCATTCACGTCAGTCCCTAACCATATAGCGCCATCAATTTCCATATATATTGTCAATTCACGTCAGGCCCTAACCATATAGCGCCATCAATTTCCATATATATTGTACATTCACATCAGTCCCTAACCCTCAAGGGGCGTACAAAAGTCCTTATCTCACATACATACTAGGGGCAATTTATACAGGAGCCAATTCACCTTCCAGCATGTCTTTGGAGCGTAGGAGGAAACTGGAGTACCCAGAGGAAACCCACACAGGCACAGGGAGAACATACAAACTCCAGGCAGGTGGTGCCGTGGTTGGGATTCGAAGGTGAAGTAAAAAAAACAGTCTCTCGCCTTTTTTCCTTTTCCTGTGAGTGGCGTGGATCTGACAGTCTGAGACATCCTGGATTCCTCATTATGCAATCCCTAGTGACGTTTTCTTTTGGTAAGGAGTTTGTACACTTGGGTTTTAGTTTGCTAAACTGGAGCATGCACAATCTTCTGCACTTCTGGATAGAAACCAATCATCTTCCAGGTTTTATTGCCAAAGCTTAATTGAACAAACTGGTACAGCTGCGCATGGTCGCCAATCAGCTAACTTCAGATTCTCCAGTTTTAGTAAATCTACCCCTCTATGTTTTGATTATGATTGATATTCATATATGATTGATGTTCTTTTGCACACATTTATTGGATATTTTTTATTTTGATGGTCTGATGTTTAAAAGGGTAACACACCCATTTTTTTTTACGAATGTTTGTATAATGCTGACAGTGTCATAGCATAGATCCATTTGTATACTAGGGGACAGTTTGGGAGGAAATCAGCTGACCTCCCAGATTGTGGTAGGGCATCCACGGGACACCCAGACAAACACATGGAGAACATACAAACTCCTTGATGACAGGCCTGCAAGGCAGAAATGCTGAACACTTAGCTACATCACTGGCCATGTAGACAGAATCTCCCCGTGAGAGCTGCAGGACACTATAGCTACATCACTGGCCATGTAGACAGAATCTCCCTGTGAGAGCTGCAGGATACTATAGCTACATCACTGGCCATACAGACAGAATCTCCCTGTGAGAGCTGCAGGATACTATAGCTACATCACTGGCCATGTAGACAGAATCTCCCCGTGAGAGCTTCAGGACACTATAGCTACATCACTGGCCATGTAGACAGAATCTCCCCGTGAGAGCTGCAGGATACTATAGCTACATCACTGGCCATGTAGACAGAATCTCCCCGTGAGAGCTGCAGGATACTATAGCTACATCACTGGCCATACAGACAGAATCTCCCCGTGAGAGCTGCGGGAGACTATAGTTACATCACTGGCCATGTAGACAGAATCTCCTCGTGAGAGCTGCAGGACACTATAGCTACATCACTGGCCATGTAGACAGAATCTCCCCGTGAGAGCTGCAGGATACTATAGCTACATCACTGGCCATGTAGACAGAATCTCCCCGTGAGAGCTGCAGGACACTATAGTTACATCACTGGCCATACAGACAGAATCTCCCTGTGAGAGCTGCAGGACACTATAGTTACATCACTGGCCATGTAGACAGAATCTCCCTGTGAGAGCTGCAGGATACTATAGCTACATCACTGGCCATACAGACAGAATCTCCCTGTGAGAGCTGCAGGATACTATAGCTACATCACTGGCCATGTAGACAGAATCTCCCCGTGAGAGCTTCAGGACACTATAGCTACATCACTGGCCATGTAGACAGAATCTCCCTGTGAGAGCTGCAGGATACTATAGTTACATCACTTGCCATGTAGACAGAATCTCCCCGTGAGAGCTGCAGGACACTATAGCTACATCACTGGCCATGTAGACAGAATCTCCCCGTGAGAGCTGCAGGACACTATAGCTACATCACTGGCCATGTAGACAGAATCTCCCCGTGAGAGCTGCAGGACACTATAGCTACATCACTGGCCATGTAGACAGAATCTCCCCGTGAGAGCTGCAGGACACTATAGCTACATCACTGGCCATGTAGACAGAATCTCCCCGTGAGAGCTGCAGGATACTATAGCTACATCACTGGCCATACAGACAGAATCTCCCTGTGAGAGCTGCGGGAGACTATAGTTACATCACTGGCCATGTAGACAGAATCTCCTCGTGAGAGCTGCAGGACACTATAGCTACATCACTGGCCATGTAGACAGAATCTCCCCGTGAGAGCTGCAGGATACTATAGCTACATCACTGGCCATGTAGACAGAATCTCCCCGTGAGAGCTGCAGGACACTATAGTTACATCACTGGCCATACAGACAGAATCTCCCTGTGAGAGCTGCAGGACACTATAGTTACATCACTGGCCATGTAGACAGAATCTCCCCGTGAGAGCTGCAGGATACTATAGCTACATCACTGGCCATGTAGACAGAATCTCCCCGTGAGAGCTGCAGGACACTATAGTTACATCACTGGCCATACAGACAGAATCTCCCTGTGAGAGCTGCAGGACACTATAGTTACATCACTGGCCATGTAGACAGAATCTCCCTGTGAGAGCTGCAGGGAGATTTAATGCCACTACCACCATAGTGCAGACACACAAACTAAGGCTGGCCATACATTATACAATTTTCTTTAGATTTTTGGTTTAGTTTTACCAAAAACCATATAATATGAGGTCAAACCTAACAACACTTTCAGCTGTTTCCAATTAGGCAGGCTCTTGCACTACATAGTTGAAGGTAAATCTAAAGGAAATTGGGCAGAAATTGGACGGAAGAGTGTATCATGTATTGCCAGCCTAAAGCCAATTTAGGTAGAAGGACATTCATCTACTGTGTAGGAAAAACAAGCAACCAAAAGAATCTGAGGTAAACATGTAGAGAACATACAAACCCAGTAAAGATAGAGTCCCTGGTGGTAAATGATCCCAATACACCAGTGCTGCAGGGCGACAGTATTAAACACTGGCCCCCTTCTACCAATGAAAGGCAAAAGTGATATTGAATGGACTCCAGCCCTCACCTGATCTGCATTTCTTGCTTTTTCCAGGTGCTGATTATGGTCAAATCTCTGAGGAAACGTGGAATTACCTGTTCACTATTTATGGTGGAGGCCCAGAGATAGCCATACGACAAACCATTGCACAGCCTCAGGAGCTGGACAGTTTACACGGGGAGCAGAAGATAGAAGCAGAGACACGGGCTGGCTAGCAACGTCCAAAGTAACGACTCTTATTTTATGTTTTAAACAGATCCTAAAAGATTACTCTGCCCAGCTATAAAAGAACTACATTAAAGCAGAACTTCACTGCATCTGAGCATCACAAACCAAAAATGCTATCCAATTAATTTTTCATTTTTAAAGCAAATTCCCCCATCCATCCATGTTTTAATTTGTTGAGAAATCACTCTGAAAAACACCCCTATAGCATTTCTGACTGAGGCCATCTTCAGTAAGGGCAGATGATTCATGTAGCATTTACTTCCTGGAATCCATCTGCCCATGGCTCAAGCAGGAGGGTGTGCTTAGCTAAGAATGCCCCTCCTCATCTCCTCTCCAACACCTTCCCTCTTAATTCACCTTTCATGATCTGCTTCCTTTTTCTTGCAGGTTCCTGTGGACATGGAACCCTAGTGGTAGCATTGACTGCTGTGCCAGATCACTGCACTCCTAGAAGCACCTTCAGATGAGCTGTGCGCACAGACACTGTTTTATCCTTAGTATTGTTTGGATCTAATGTTACGGACAAGAACTTCCCAGGTCTTAGTTTACCAAACCATGGGTCAATATAGGCTGAAATTCACCAATGTAATAAGCTATTTATGCAGATCTTTAATGCAGGGGAAGGCAGAACGGTAAGATTAGCATGCTGTCCATGTGTCAGAGGAGGAGAGACAGCTACCATTGTGACGGCCTTGGAAGTGCTTCGCCCTGCAGCCAGCTTATCTTACTGCTAGTATTGCCTTGTTAATAAAACACTGACAGAGAATAGATACAGTTACTGTGCTGGAGATCACTTGCCGGCATCTGTGCTGTAGGATCAATTCACAGCTTGACAGTGAATGTTAAAGAGGACCAGTCTTGCTGGAAAGGAGGAAGCTGGATTCTGAGCCTGGTCCCTTCCTACCCTAGTAAAGGCCCTCCCCTCCCTCTGTATTGTATGCAACTTACTATAGCCGAACTAGGAGATCAGTTTGTGGGAGAGTTCTGACAAAGAGGCAGGAAAAAGGAGAGAGAGGACCATATGAGGCTCCACTGTTTTTGTCTTCAAAACCTAATTCTCCTTCAACCTAACCTCTTAGTGTTGCTGTGGTAATGTGCATTTAAGAATGGGGGGATGACAACTCTAAAATAAGTAGAGGCTCCCCCATATACCTCCCCAACACAGCCCAGCACAGGTGGCCTACACATTAAAGGAAACAGCGACTTGGTGGGCACCCCTAAGCTGTTATCATTGAAGTGGTAGCAATACCTGATTTTTACCCCAACACTACAGAACGATGTACTCTATTATTAAATGACTGGTCCTCTTTAATGGGTCATAAAAAGGATTTACACAGCACTCCACCTGGAAGAATATAAAGGAAGATGCACTTTTTTTTTAGGAAGCAATGGAAAATGTTATGACCATATATGCCATCTGCTAGCAGGGGTGGAGCTGTGTAGAGTAGGTCCGCATCTGAAGCAGAGGTGCCCTGATTATTTCCCACCTTGATGACCATGTATGGAATTTAACAGCGGGGGTGGAGCTGTGTAGAGTAGGTCCGCCTCTGAAGCAAAGGTGCCCTGATCCTTTCCCACCTTGATGACCATGTATGGAATTTAACAGCGGGGGTGGAGCTGTGTAGAGTAGGTCCGCCTCTGAAGCGGAGGTGCCCTGATCCTTTCCCACCTTGATGGCCATGTATGGAATTTAAAAGCGGGGGCGGAGCTGTGTAGAGTAGGACCGCCTCTCAGGTATAGCTGACCTGATCCTTTCCCACCTTGATACGTAGACCGTGTAAATCCACTAGACTGCCTTCTTAGCTTTAAACCATGTGCTGTAATCTGCCTCATGTTTATGTTTTCTTCACTGTGAAGTGCATGCTGCTGTGTTCTAGTAATACCTAATGTACAGTATTACCCAGCCTGTGGGCTGGTGGGATCTTCAATAAATTAACAAGTCTTGCTCGGTTTGGAATGGGTCTTTTTTTTTAGCATGAAGTGATTTTTCTGTGCAAAGCTGAAATATTTCAATGTGTCCATTATTTCATTTGTTTTGGTTGACACGGGCTTTTTGTTTGGTTCCCTGTGACAACAAATAGGCCTTCTCCCATACATGGGCCAAGTGCCTTCTCCATATGTTCCTACTAGCAAAACTTTGCCTCTTCATTGAACGGGATAACATTGGGCTCACTTCAGTGGAATCTGTTATTCCTCTGCTTGTAATTAGTAAAATGGACCAATGGCTGGCGTTTGTTGTGAAAAGCGACGCCAATATAAAAAGCACAAATGCCCACCTGTATAACAACAGTATAAAAGACTTTATTTGAACAAAAAAAATAAATAAACCAACAGTAAATAATAAAAAAAAAAGAGTAAAATCCGAAGCCTTATACCCACATCTGCTCCATGTGTAGAAGAACCAGGTTGTGTGAAGTCTTCCCTCACCTATGTTGTATTTTTAGTGCTTCCCGATTTGATTTGGCCATGTCCCTTCTCCACTGCCATGACTATCCTGTAGATCATTGAGGGGCTGAAGAACTCTGTTCAGCATGGTATGCATTCCTCACCATCTGGAAAGCCCTTACATTGCCCATTACCAGTGTGAACAAGGTAAAAGACTGCTTTACCAATATATACAATCAGCCTTTAATAAATCCTCTGGAAGCATTGTGTTAAAGGATTCATTTGCCTGTTTAAGCTGCCATGACACATCTCTTACTAAACATGATAGCTGTCTGGTTCTAATGCTCACTGACTGGCAACTACACGGTCACTGTCCTGCTGTGCTGACTGGTAACTACACGGTCACTGTCCTGCTGTGCTCACTGACTGGCAACTACACGGTCACTGTCCTGCTGTGCTCACTGACTGGCAACTACACGGTCACTGTCCTGCTGTGCTTACTGACTGGCAACTACACTATCACTGTCCTGCTGTGCTGGCTGGCAACTACACGGTCACTGTCCTGCTGTGCTGGCTGGCAACTACACGGTCACTGTCCTGCTGTGCTCACTGACTGGCAACTACATGGTCACTGTCCTGCTGTGCTGGCTGGCAACTACACGGTCACTGTCCTGCTGTGCTCACTGACTGGCAACTACACAGTCACTGTCCTGCTGTGCTCACTGACTGGCAACTACACGGTCACTGTCCTGCTGTGCTGGCTGGCAACTACACGGTCACTGTCCTGCTGTGCTCACTGACTGGCAACTACACTCTCACTGTCCTGCTGTGCTCACTGACTGACAACTGCACTATCACTGTCCTGCTGTTCTCACTGACTGGCAACTACACTCTCACTGTCCTGCGACAAGTAAACAAGTCCTTGTACGCCCGCTCATTCAGGTCAGTGACGTATTGCTATAAAAGGGTCAACATAAGAGTTGGGTAATGTTTCAAGCCTAAACCAGGTCCTGCATGTAACACACCTCCCGCCCCCCAGTGACAACCCTCACTCACTGTACTGTATCAATGGAGAACAAGTGTTGTCACTAACCCTTTCTAGCTGGTGGGAGTTGTTTTTTTAGAATCCACAGTCATGTGATCACTGTGATTGAATGTGTTGTATACAGTGAACACATGATCAGGAGCCCACCACCAGCTCTCGATCATTAACAGTGACTGGGAACTCTCAGTGACAGCACAGTTACTGTGATGGGGGAGCTGAATGAGCACTCTCTGCGCACAAACAAGGGCTACTGGCTGTATGCATTTACAGTAAGTGGCAACTCAATGGTAAAGCCCTCCACTGTGTTGCCACATATATGCATACGGCTGGGGTTAATACAGAACACTTAACCTCTCCTCATTTCTATAACATAGGGGTAACATATTCTTTAGTTCACAGGGTTAATAGCTGCTTGGGAATTTTTCAATGCAGCAAACGAGGAAAGAACAGAGTTGACAGCTCACTGGGTTTTTGGCAGGATCAACGGGTGTTTTTTGCACTTATCACGCAGGTATTTCAAAATGCATTCAATGGTGTATATAACAGACTAAAAGGGCTCAACTAAGAATTAGGCAGCCCCTACTTGATTCTTTTTTTTTGCTTCCACAATGGGAATGCCTCCTGCAACACTATTATGTTCTGCCGGCGGGGAGGGGAAGTTGTGTGCTGTGAACCTTGCTGGCTGGCATAACACAATGAATACTGCTAGCAGCTGTAGCCACTGGCAGTAATTGCATGTAGAAAAATCCAATAGGGTGGTTGTGCCCTATTGGATTAATGGATCACCTTGCGTACAATCAGCCTGCCCATACATAGTTCTATCCTCAGCCAGTCCCTACTGATCCAAACAAATTTCAATCCACATACGGCCAGCTTTAGTTGTTGTGGTTTACATTCACTTTAAGAACAAATCAGCAATCGCAGCCGTGTTTCTTCCATAAACTGAATTGTATTAAATGGAAGGTCATTGTCTTTTAGCTATACATGTAAAAGTGATTAAAATCATCTTATCCATGTTTACTATTGTTCTGTATAATGTTCATCTATGTCAACAGGGGCAGCCGTATTTGCCTATTACATAGGCAGGCTCTGCTTCCTTGTGCAGCGATTGTACCTTACTCTTCTCATCAGTCACATCTAACTGAACATAATCTGCCACGGCTGCGATTTTATTTCAGGAGCTTTCAATTAGGGCGATGATTGCAGTGAAACACATTTGGACAATTTCAGTTAGGTAATGGAAGGATGAAAAAAAAATTCTGATAAGACTCCATGGGATGAAATCATCAATTAACCACAAATTAGTCAATAGCAAAATATACACATTTCTTAATATTGTTCCTCATATCAGACTATATTTCAAAAGAGAAAAGGCAATGTGCAGAGTGAAATTAGAATTCACTTTGCACTAATCCGATCCCTGGAAAGTCAAATCTGATTGGATACTATGAGGGACTGAACCCTGCACATACCTGCTTTTTTCCTACCTAATTAGTGAATCCAGGCCATAAACAAGGTTACGTGCTGAAGAATGGGGCAGAATGGAGGAGCTGGGGATAAGTATGGGTCAGCATGGAGGAGCACGGGAGAAGAATGGGTCAGCACGGAGGAGCGCGGGAGAAGAATGGGTCAGCATGGAGGAGCGCGGGAGAAGAATGGGTCAGCATGGAGGAGCATGGGAGAAGAATGGGGCAGCAGGGGGAGAAGGATGGGGCAGCATGGAGAAGCAGGGGGAGAAGGATGAGGCAGCATGGAGGAGCAGGGGGAGAAGGATGAGGCAGCATGGAGGAGCAGGGGGAGAAGGATGAGGCAGCATGGAGGAGCAGGGGGAGAAGGATGGGGCAGCATGGAGGAGCAGGGGGAGAAGGATGGGGCAGCATGGAGGAGCAGGGGGAGAAGGATGGGGCAGCATGGAGGAGCAGGGGGAGAAGGATGGGGCAGCATGGAGGAGCGGGAAGAAGAATGGGGCAGCAGGGAGAAGAATGGGGCAGCATGGAGAAGAATGGAGGAGCGGGGAGAAGAATGGGGCAGAATGGAGAAGAATGGAGGAGCGGGGAGAAGAATGGGGGAGCGGGGAGAAGAATGGAGCTGCATTGAGGAACGGAGTATAAAACAAAGACAACATGGAGCTGCCAAGATCAAACATGGGCGTCAAAGAAGAGCACAGGAGATGTGGATTCACAATGGGGATGCATTGAGGAGAACAGGGGAACCCAAATCAGAAGAGAAGTGGGAAATGCACAGGATAAGAAGAATATGGCAGAGGTTGCCGCCCCTGAGGAAAAATGGTCACCTTTTTGAGGTAGGATTAAGAATACCTTACACAGTTTGAACATAGGTGGTTCTACAGTACAGCAGTCCACCTCATTCCCTTAAAATGAGTCTCTGCAATGTTGACTTTGCCTGGAGTATATTCCTAACTAATCCAGCCTGGTACCTCAGTTGCAGATTTTCTACAGAGCCTGTCTACTACAGTGGCCAAGGTTTGGTCATGATGGCAGTGAAGAAGTTCCTTGGGGCTGATAGGAGGTGTAAAGCCTGAGTCAGTTGCAGTGCTCTAAATCCTTTTCCTGAGACAATAGCTGAATTGTATACACCTCCCAACACACCCATTAAATAACATCCCAACTTCTGGAGGGACTACAAGTTCTAGATCATCCTGCCAGTCACTGGTTCATTATCTTATGACAGGAGTCATGACACCTGTAGGGGTAAGATTTAAATCCAAGAACTGGTTGATATATCATTTTATTGACTACTGTTTTCCTGCAAAGTCTAGCACATTAGGAGTGCAATGCCCAACAATGATTCACCAGGCTGCTTTTAGTATTCTGTTTGCTCTGTGCTCTTGACTTCTGCTTGTTTTGGGTTGCAACACATTGCTGTTCACGGTGCCTTATTGTATACGCAATTGAAGAGGAAAAGTTAAGTAACCCATATCAACCAATCAGAAATCTTGCACTTTTCTAACTTGCTAAAAGCTGGGTGGTGGCTAAGGCTTAGCACACATCATAGCACCTTGCATTAAATAATATCATTGCCATTCCTGTGTTCTTCATCAAGATATATTGGGCTTCCATCACAGAAGTGGCAATAGCACCAAAGGATTGTGATGACCTCACCAGTGGAGGACAGCCTTTTGCTGCTGACAGTTGTCTGGTCATCATACTTGGGTTGGCACCCCATAAACTAGTAGCTGGTAGTGCCAGCAACCCACAGTCAGGACATGTCAAATAGTGATACTGGCTTCGAGTATAAAAATATGTTTCTAGAAGAGGAGGTTCAGTGTTTGGCTGGCTCTTTAGTTGAAGTTCAGAACCTCCCACCATTCCTCCGAGTTTAGGTTTCAGTCTCAGTATGGATATGGTGATACAGAGATGTAGATGATGAAGACGCTCTGGTATCGCACCCCTTGCTGTTCAGTATGAGTCACCGCCTGTACTTTTATCCTGTATACTCCAGAGGTGTCCAGTGACCGCAATGTATAGATGAGGCCATGACCCCCTTCATCCCGGATGGCAAACGGGCTTCCTGAGTCTTGCTCCAGGGCCGTGAAGCTGGTTCGGTTTTGTAGAAGCCCCCCTTCCGAGAAGGCGCTAAGACGAATGACATCGTGATTGGGTGGTATCCCATACGGCAATGTCAATAGCTTGTACTGCAGGGTGTATGGACCTCCAGAGCTGCAGTCTGTTAGACATCGCCGATAGCAGGTCCTGTAGAAGACAAGAGGTCATAATGGCAATCAGTGCAAAATCATTAGTAATGCACTGTAATTGTGCTATCATTATTTCACTACACTAAATCGGATGTACCGAGCTGTCTCAACCTTTCCACATTTGAACTTGTTCAGTTGCATAATATGTAATATATTGAATATTATCAGTCCTTAGATATGGCGACTGCATTCGTTTTCTTTAAGGCTTTTTTCATTTTGTAATCCTGCTAATAACACACTTCCTGTCCTAGGATGTAAATGCTCACTTGCTGTTGCCACCCTAGGCTGCTCGCTCTTGACTTAGACTACAGAACACCCCCACCCCTTCTTATCTCCATGATAAATGGGGGAGAGGGTGTTGACAGTGCTGTTTGGTATTTTAGAGCAATGAAACAATGAAGTTAAGAGCTTACTAGAGTTCTGGTGGATCAATGTGCATTTTTCTGTAGCTGCTGCATTTTTAAAAGAGAAATAAAAGAAGAGAAATGTACATGTACTGTAGAGATGTACTGAATATTGAATTGTGTAAATTTTGATAATTTGAGCATCTCTGATGTGAAAATTATCACGCGCTAGTAAAAATAACTAACGGCTTTATGAACTGAATCTTCTGTGTTCTATATGATTCCTAGTCATACCTACTCAGTCTCAAAAAAATGTGGGGTCTGTGTGGGAGAGGCTCAGTTTTTGACAAAGATCTTTAATGTGGTTGTAAACCCTCACATACTGTATACCCAGTGAATTGACTGGCCTCAGGTGATAAACAGAGATGAAACAATTCCTCCTATATAAGTTATACCTGTTTATCTGCTGTCTTCTCTACATCTGTTCAAAGTCCAGTATTTATAAAGCTTGTCTAAGAGTACAGAGAAAAGGAGGTGGAGAGCTGAAGTTATGCTCTGCAGTGCTCAGTGAGAGCTCCAAGAGCTGATTGGAGGGAAAAGACACAACCCCCACTCCTCCGTACATCTTACAAAACCAGAACTGAGGCTGACAATCTTCTGGAGGACACTTAGTGCTCTTAACTGGGACAATTACACACTATAGAGGGATATATACTTCATATTTCATGTCTGAGGTTTATAACCACTTTAACAAACCAGATTCCGCCTTTTTCTAAAAGTCATATTTTGTGCTGAGCAGTCTTGGCTGACTCTTACCCTGGGCTGGGTCCCTTCACATAAGAGGCAGGACACGGCGTATCCAGACACTGAAAGCCTCCTCTGGTGTTGAAACACATCTGGTTGGTTCCGCAGGAAATTCTTTGCTCTACACATTCATCTATATCTGTGAAAAAAAAGGGCAAATATCTAAATCCATGAATGAAATACATAAAACGGGACTGTTTTACCTGCAATAGGATTTGTAAACAGCCCTCCCAAACAGTACAGCCAAGGTGGCAAGACCAACTAATATGAGACCTTCATCTAATGTGTCATCAAATCGCTGAGCAAACTGTTGGTGCTATATAAATCCTGTATAATAATAATAATCAAATAGGACACTTGATTCTCAAAAGACGACTATATCCACATCCCCAGCATTCTGCTTGCGGCCATCTACACCTGCCAAAGGTTAGTACCTCCTTTCTTAAGTAATGAAGCAGGAGGTACGAGGAGAAGACCCCTGACTCACTGCCACAAGGTGTGTGTGTGTGTGTGTGTGGGGGGGGGGGGGGGGGCAGGAGGAGAGGGGTAAGAGGCTGAACATGTTACATATTACACCTTAAATATGGGTGTAACATGTTCAAAAAGGTGAACTTATCCTTTAATGCTGACAGACCTATTACATCCAGTTGTCTGTATCCCGCGTTTGGCACAACATGGTCCTGTACGTGCACCATGAATATTATCGATGGATGCTGAAAAGGCCTTTGATGGTGTCAATTTCCTCAGACCCTAAACTCCCATTTGACCTTAAGTATGGTGCCTTACTGACTGGTGTCCTGCAGGATCTGCAGCAGTGGAGGGTCCGTTCTTTGACTTGGTTTAGGAGGGTGAATGCCCTTAAAATGATCCTTCTGAGGATAACATATATTTTATATGCAGTCCCAATGCCCTTTCACAGACTTTTCAAAGGCTGCATAGAGCCTTTCTGACTTTTATCTGGCATGATAAGCACTCTAGGCTAGTGTATGATGTCATACATCAACAAACAGGATGGAGGAGTTGGGCTCCCAGATGTCACCCTTTAGTATAAGGACATGACTCTTGTATGCATATTGAACTGGTATCACGTCGCTTCAACTAAATTGTGGGTCCCTCTGGAAAAAAATCGATGGCAGGTAGGAACTTGATGGGAGCTCCTTGGATACCACATGCATATAAAGGACATTCTGACTGGATCTCTCCTTTCACCCAGATCATCCTCATAGTTTGGGATAGACTAAATAGGACTGGCCTATACGCTCTCCCAATGTCTCTGTTAGCACCCTTAGGGTGCTATCCTTGGTTTCAACCGGGAGAAGACTGAGGGTTTTTTCACTCCTGGGGAGCAGATGGGGATACTTCCTGTGTGAAACTAGCCCCTCAGGGGAATCTCTTACCCCTTCGGGACTTACAGTCCTTTTATGGCACCTACCCCCTTAAACATTTGAGGTACTGCCAACTGACCGACTTTATGTCCAAACTAGATTGTAAGCTCGAAAGAGCAGGGCCCTCGAACCCCTCGTGTATCACATTGTATTGTTATCGTACTGTTGCATGTTCTGTCTCCCATTGTAATGTACAGTGCTGAGCAAACTGTTGGTGCTTTATAAATACTGCATAATAATAATAATAATAACTGGAGCCTAAGCCTTGTCCTAAAAATGCCCTTACACCATTTTAATCTATGTGCCAACAATTTCCTGATTCCAGGCATCTGTTATCCCAAATGTACAAGCTTGTCTTAGGCACTCATTCAGGGACTGTTCTGTATTACAATAGGGAATAGAAGAAGGAACTTGAACTGGAGTTTACTTCCCCGCAGATTCAACGGATTACCAAATTGACATATACCTCATCTATTAGTTCCCACATTCAGGAGTCCTCCTACAAATTTCTCACTAGATGGTACAAAACCCCCATGCCGTTTGGCACAGATATTCCCTAATGCTAATGAGCAATGCTGGAGGGGATGTGCCCAACGTGGCACATTCCTTCATAGTTAGCCCAAAGATCAGAGTTTATTGGGAAGCCATCATGCCCTGGATAAAGAAAACATCTCTCAGGACGATAGATGCTTCCCCCTTACAATTTCTTTTTCATGGAATCCCATCTTCTATGAAGGTCTATAAAAAGAGCGTCACTCCCCACATGCTGAATGCAGCAAAATCCCTTATCCCCAGATTTTGGAAGCAGACTACTCGCCCCAGAAGTACAGTAGATATCATTATGGAAGCAGAACTTTGGGTGTATATGGTTAAGAATCAGCAAGAGAAATGTAGGGATATATGTATGGGTTAGCTGAGATACCAGATGATTAAATACACCTCCTCATAACCTATAGAAATTTCATTAACCGCTTTGAACCAGATTACTATTCTGTTTTATCTACATTTATTGCACTCTTTCTTACTCAGGTGTTAGCTAGTAAGAAATGTTTTTCTGTCCTTGCTTTCCTATAGACCATGTATTTATTTTTATCCCCTCCTTGTTGCACCTTTGTTATGTATTACAGTCAGTGAGATTCTCCTGACTGTTTCAGCTGCTTGTACCATTTTTATTAAGCTATCATTTGCCTTGGACTATGATGTGACATCTGAATCAATTTATTTGCCGTTTCCCTCTTATCTTACATGTCAGGGGTCTCCAAACTATGGCTCTCCAGCTGTTGAAGTCCCATCATGCCTCTGCTTCTGGAAGTCTTGCCTGTGGCTGTCAGAGTCTTGCACGGTCTCATGGGACTTGCAGTTCCTCAACACCTGGAATGCCATAGTTTAGAGACCCCTATTATATGTCATGCTGTACACGGTCTGCTCCTTGAGTATGATTGATATTGTACTGCTACCCTTCTTTTATTTTGTACTGTTTGAAAACACTCATTAAATTTACTTATAAAAGAAATACAGTTGTCTGGTGCATACTGGAAATGGTCAGCTAAACCACCTTACTCCCTCAGAGATCGGCGTAAAAAGCAGAGCACCACCACATTAATTTCTCTAAACTCCAAGGTAATGCCCCATCACCAGTACAAGCCTTACCCTGGCAATTTCTGTTGTTGGGGAGCAGCCGGTAGCCTGCTGGGCAAAGACACTGAAAGCTGCCCTCTGTGTTTCTACATTCATGTTGGCAGGGGTTGCGCTGCTGGCACTCGTCTATGTCTGGAAAAAGAAAGCAGAATTCAAGAATGGGTCAAAACCAAATCATAGAGCCACACCAATTAACTAAGCATCTACGAAATGAAAAGAATGTGCTTCCCATAAGGAATGTCCCATAATCTTAAAGAGGAAGTACAGAATATCTTCAATATGTACACACTATTAAGCTGATTTGAGAATCCTGACTCAAAAGAAAAAAAAGGTATTCCAAGCGAACAGGAATTTTAATTTTACATGATTGAATAACTGATGTGAATATTCACACAATTTGTTTCCTTTTGTAAATCATTTTCCATGAGTCAATATGTAAGGTCTACCAGAAGGTCATTTTTATTGCAACTTTACAGTTGTACTTGCGTCTTCATATTCTAATAGCTGTGTTTTATATGTATTTGAAGATTCTCCCGTCACTAGCTTTCAGTATATCAAGTAGTACAGCAATAAATATAAAAATATTTCTGGGGTTCATACACATTTTGTTAGTTAGATGTCATTTGTTGGCCATCCTGACCACTTCAGACACCCAGCAAACAGGTGTGAATGGGTGCATAGATCTGAATGGTTTGGTTCACACATCAGTGCTCTGTGGATAAATGTTCTATGTAACTACTATATGTTGTGACTCAACATACAACTGCTCCACGTTGGAGCCATGGCATCCCGTTGCTTCTTTAATGCTTCTCTTTCCAGTTGGAATGCTGCCTGAAGAACATCTGTCATTTTTTGTAATGTAATTAAATAGAAAAAGGTGTCAGGTTCCTCCCATCAATATCAGTTTAGTATACCATGATTATGGAAATACAGTCAGTAGCAAAGATATGTAACAAGATATTAAGTAGGCTTGTCACTAGACAGTATTTTTCTCTGAATGACTGAAGGTTCTAGTTATAAATGACAGCATGGAAAAGAAACTATGGGAGTTTCCCAGAACCCATTTATCTGATGACTACATTGTACAGAATTTAAGCTCAGGACTCATGGAATGAGCTTGGATTAATTAACTCTTTAATACAGTGTTGAATGGATGAGCTCAGCCCCCTCTGGGGCAGAGTAGATATGAAGGACATTTTGACGATCATTGCCAGGCTGATGTTCTATCCAGTTGAGGACCAATATTTAAGATGTCTCAGAAATACTGCTGTACGGCATACAGTTTGGGATCTGTATAAGAGGTAACCCACACACTTACAGGCCTTTTGCTAAGGAGATACTGCCCTGTATTCCAGATATCCAAGGCTAGTATTGTTGAGGGCCTAGACTTTTTTAAAAAAAATTTCATATATCTGCAGACGTACTGTGCACTAGTCACAACTCAAACTTCTCTGTAAAAAATGTTTTCCATTCTTTCTCCGTTTCTCTTTTTTTCTGCTCTCTCTTTCTTCACTATTTCCACTCGGTTTTATTTAAGACAAAGAAAATGCGCAGCAGTGTCACACATTGACTTTAAATGAGGTGGTCTTCTTCAATGGTTATGTCCTATGAGGGGTCCGAGTGTCTCTAGAAGCGTGTCCTATGTTATTTATTATTTACTGATGTCATGCTAATACATGCTTTTTTTTGTTATTGGGCCATCATTGCCTATGCCTGACTGTTCCTATAGAATTAATGGACATCCGCTGTTCTATATAAATAAAGAATTTGTTTAAAAAAAAAAAAAAATGATTATATATATTTTCCAAACCAGAAAAATAGAATATAAGGCAATAAATGTCTTGGAAATGAAGCAATTAGATCATGGATAATCCTTCTTACCTGTGCACACCCCGTGTCTACGCATGAAGCCTGGAGGACAACGGCCAGGACTGCTTTGACCAATCATGTTGCCATTTTGACTGAAGGACAGCCAAGTGTATACATTGTTTCCATGAATGCGACCATTAGTGAGAGGTTGCTGGAACTGGGCGCTTGTGGTTCCAAAGGTTGAGTTATACCCGAGTCTCTCCAGTCCTGCACATGAGCGCCCATCTCCCAAAAGTTGCTTCCCAGGTGGGCACAGGCATTTATAGCTGCCAGCCAGATTTTGGCATTGATAGGCACATGGTTTAGATGCCTGCTGGCACTCATTAATATCTGCATAAGGAGGAAAGAAAAATAGTTATGGGATGCAGGTTTTCTAAAAAACTGCTATGAAGTAACAGAGAGAACAAAATACTTGTAACAGGCTGGAACCGTTCATGACCTTTTTTAATTGAATTTGTCCAAACTGTTGATTAGAGGACAACTTCACTTTTAGTGTCCCCCAAAAACTGGGGCAAACAGCCTTGCCGAAACTATTTGTTCCACTCCAAAATGTTTTACTTCACTGCAATATATGTAAATAATCACTAGTTCTAAAGGACAATCCTATCCCTGGAAAGTAAACCCATTGTTTAATTACCCCCTCCCCGCCATATAGCCACATTTCCTTCTCTCCCCCACCACTATGTTGAATGCACAGGAGCCAGTACTTCCATGTATGGAGGAGCACACAACTCACTTTCCTTCCTATCCTCTGACAGTGCTGGTGCTTAGTGATTGGCCCAGCACTGTCACATGGGAGTGGAGAGAAAGTCCTCAACCCTGTGTAAGCTCCAGTTAGGCTAACACAGGGCCCTTTCCTCACTTCCAGTGAGTGAATGGAGTTGTGGGGAGTAAAGTAATGGCTCCCGCTGCTGTGTCTCAGCCAATGAGGAGAGAGAACTAGGACAGCCAAGGCTCATGTGCACATCGCTGGATCGAGAGGGGGCTCAGATGAGTATTAGGGGGGCTGTAGGGGTAGCAGAACACAGGTTTTTTACCTTCATGCATAGGATGCATGAAGGTAAAAAGCCTTCAGCCTTTACAACCACTTTAAAATGAATCCATTTACCCTGCATTTGTACAGGCTTGCTTTAGGTTTGACTGTACAAATGCAATCAAATAAAGATACCTCCAATCTTGCAATAACAAAAAATATTAATGCTTACCCAAGCATGGTCTCCCAACTCCTTGAGTCCTGTACCCCCGCGGACATGTACAGCGGTACCCACCCACAGTGTTCTCACACAGTTGGTTGTAACGACACATGTGGGAGCCATCACGACACTCATCAATATCTGAAAACGAAACACAATTCTTATTTATTATGTCTATGAGAGGCAGAACTGCCAGTTACTACTGATTCCTTTGCTTCATCTACAGACCATTAGTTTGCATATACATTATTGTATTAGAAAATCTATCACCATTTTGTTTGTAGGTGGAAATCGCCTATTTTAAGTTTATTTCACTTGCCATATAGGATTCATAGGCTAAATTTATCTTAAAAAAGCCTGAATAAAGTTAGATTCATGTATGCTAATTTGACCCATACAAGGAACCTGCAACCAAAGTTAAAATCAGAGCAAAAGCATACCATTAAAGTCAGGACTTTAAGCATTTGTTCCTTTGGAAGTCAGATAGGTATTAAATATTCACTTCAGCAGGACACTAAATGAGGATAAATCTCTTCAACGGAGTGCCCAGGATAGCTTAAAACAGTTTTTGGCTTGATATAGACTTTAAATCATATTACAGCTTAATTTCTGGTAACATTTATATTTCATTATGGAATATCCATGAAGGAAGCATAACATTATCTTGCCTTGTAATAGCTGAAGCAAAACATGAAATTCTTATAAAAGCAATACCCCGCTGGAGTCCTAGGAGATATTAGTAGCCAGTATGTGATTCACCTTGCCAGGACCAACCCAAAACTGCAATCCCACCTTTAAATAGAGTTGTCCTTTTATTACCTCATTTTTGCCTTGCCACAGTTTGGGTATTTTGCTGGTACCCAACATGACAGTGATCTTCATGAAGAAGTATTATTCAGAAAGCATTGTTGTTTGGAGCAGGATATAGATACTCAATGGCTATACTCACCATTACAGCCTCCAGACTCTGAGCGAATGGTACCTGCCGGACAGTTGTCTACACAATGGTAACTTCCAGGGGTGTTCTTACACTGCTGTGGGGGCTGGCATACTCCTCTTAAGCACTCATTAATATCTGTGGGTAAAGACAAAGTCATCCACATACATTCGCAGACACACATATATTAACTTATGAATCATGTCAATTTATCACATTAAAGATCAACTCCTTATGGGTCAGGTAAGAGTGTTTGATTGACAGTGTTATTGCAATTTACGGCAGGGCAGACTGGTTCTGCCCACCGCCCAAATCCGTTCAGTCCTGTGCCCTGGGACAAAAGCTTTTTTTTTATACACTGCTCTCCAATTTGATTTGGGGGGAAATTCTCAACCTAGATTTGTGAAAACAGCATTTAGGTTTACAATTGCTTCAAATAAAAGAATTTGGCCCCACTGTGCAACTGAGATGTTTCTGATCTTAGAATTCATACAAATTTGTTTTGTATAGATTGGAATTTTTCCTGAAAGGATAATGAGTTTTCAATACTGGACTGTGGCCTTTTATCATTGACAGCTTAAGCACCAGCAAACTGAAGTACATGCAAGGGGTTAAATGAGCTTGGTGTTAGGGGATTTAATTAATCTCTTAGGGTTTATATGGGTTAAATGCTAGTGTTAGATTTAGGGTTAGCGTTAGGACTAAGGGTTTGTTTTAGAGGCTAGAACAAGTTCAGGATTCAGATTGGGAAAGGGGGTTAAGTGTTAGGGTCTGCTTTATGTTAGGGTATAGGTTAAAGACAGCACAGAGGCTAAATGGTTAGCACTTCTGCCTGGCAGTACTAGGGTCATTAGTTTGAAACCCAACTATGACACCACCTGCCTGGAGTTTGCATGTTCTCCCTATGCCTGCATGGGTTTCCTTCCACACTCCAAAGACATGCTGGTAGGTTAATTGGCTCCTGTCTAAATTGGCCCTAGTATGGATGTGAGTTATGGACCTTAGATTGTATGCTCCTTGAGGGCAGGGACTGATGTGAATGTATTATACAAGTGCTGCGTAACATGACAGCGCTATATAAATACCTGAAATAAATACATAAATAGGACAGGGACACTTTAAGGATTTTTTACTGCAGATACTCTGCGACATTAAATGTTTGCTATAGCAATAGATCTTGGAAGTAGGTTTATTGTATGATTTGAAAGAAACCTTTACACTTCCCTCTGAATCCTACAATGATTTGTACAATGGTTTATACAAGTACATTTCAAATCTCAACCAGTTTAGAAATATTCAGGTTGTAGTCATGAATTCCTGGAATCCCATCACCCCTGCACCTGTAATCATTTGAATGCCTTTGAGAGCTACATAGAGCTTGGTGGAAAATGGCATCCCTTGCACCTCCCTTAAAGTGTTACTAAACCCACAACAGTAAAATCAGTCTGTATATGTAGTAAAGCATGCTTGTTTTACTCACTGTGGAGCCTAAAGGGTTAATCCTCTACATTATGTAAAAAAGCTGTTTGATCCTGACTTCCCTGCCCCTCCTCTTGTTCAAATGACCACCTGATAAGACAGACTGAACCCGTAGCCCTTCTGCACATGCTTAGTATAGTGTGGATTGCTAGAGAGTTTTTTTTTTTTCTTGGGAGAGTGTATGTGATCAGCACAGGGCCAATCAGGGGTTCTGTATTCTCTTAGAGCAAAAAGAAAACTCCTCATACAAGTTTTAACCAGTGCTCTGCTGAAGTCACAAGACTGCTCTAACTGCTGATGAGAAAAGGTATTTAGCAGTTTATATTTACTAAAATAATTGCACTTCCATGTTCTGTGTACTGTGGGAGATTGGAGATAGTGA
Source organism: Staurois parvus (assembly GCF_062004578.1). Classification (NCBI taxonomy): domain Eukaryota; kingdom Metazoa; phylum Chordata; class Amphibia; order Anura; family Ranidae; genus Staurois; species Staurois parvus. The sequence goes on from NW_028317864.1 coordinate 5,020,249, forward strand.
ATGTAGGGTCTTGGGTTAAGTAACACTTTAAGCTCAAACTTTGTGTGGATCAGTAGAAACCTGCAGAACTTTGATCCGTGTATGGCAGTCCCTATTTAACAGGATTTGATCAATTGGTTTATTTCTGTCAATAGGTACACAGTGGAAAATGTTTCCTCGATCAGTGGTCACAGCTGCAGATTGGTGTATTGTGACAGCGGTCGGTGCAGTTATCAGAATGCAACATCTTGCTGGATATTCCTCCATCCACCTTGTTTGTATGGATGAATTAATCAGTGTTTTTTATTTTGTTCAGCCTGCTGGCAGAACAAAAAAAAAGGAATCTATGGCCAGCATTAGGTTACTGCACTAAATGTTTTACCTTTGGCAATATGCTTGCAAAAGTGGCATGCATTTGGAAGAATGCTGGTGGTCAACATTGGTTATTACACTGTAGTGCTTAATAATGTGACTAATGAAAAGGCAGACTGGAACCATCTTAGCGCTCATTTTGAAAGATTTGAACCATTACAGCATCTACAGAATAGAAGTAGCTAAAGAGCAGCAATACAATTTGCTAAAATTCTTGCAGACTCAACATTTTACCTGGAAAAGTATTTTACTGATAAGAAATTTTCTAAGTAAAAAAGAATAGTGTTGTGACACCAGTAAGGTAGAGAAAATGCGGTTGACGTAATAGGGCAATATCAGTAGCCTACAAAATAAACACAGTGCATGTATGGAAGATCACAAACCGATACAACGTGTGCCTTTAAGCTCAAAACCTGGATCACATGCACATCTATAAGAGCCGATGGTATTGAGACACCTCTGCTGGCATGGAGAAGACTGGGCACATTCATCGACATCTAGGAGACAAGAATATCAAAGTGAATTATTGTGTGGATTACCACATCATCAGTATGCATATGTACAAAGTACATGCATGAAACGGGATCTTCACAGCATGAAAGGTGTTCCAAGAGACAGCACAGCAATGACAAATATATACAGAGTCCTACTAAGCACACAGAGGGAGAAATAGGTGACGATATAGGCAGGTGACGTTATAGGCAGGTGACGATGTAGGCAGGTGACGATGTAGGCAGGTGACGATATGGGCAGGTGACGATATGGGCAGGTGACGTTATGGGCAGGTGACGATATGGGCAGGTGACGTTATGGGCAGGTGACGATATTGGCAGGTGACGATATTGGCAGGTGAAGATATAGGCAGATGACGTTATGGGCAGGTGACGTTATGGGCAGGTGAAGTTATAGGCAGGTGAAGTTATAGGCAGGTGACGTTATAGGCAGGTGACGTTATAGGCAGGTGACGATATGGGCAGGTGACGTTATGGGCAGGTGACGATATGGGCAGGTGACGTTATGGGCAGGTGACGATATTGGCAGGTGAAGATATAGGCAGATGACGTTATGGGCAGGTGACGATATAGGCAGGTGACGTTATGGGCAGGTGAAGTTATAGGCAGGTGAAGTTATAGGCAGGTGAAGTTATAGGCAGGTGAAGATATAGGCAGGTGAAGTTATAGGCAGGTGAAGTTATAGGCAGGTGAAGATATAGGCAGGTGAAGTTATAGGCAGGTGACGTTATAGGCAGGTGAAGTTATAGGCAGGTGAAGATATAGGCAGGTGAAGTTATAGGCAGGTGAAGTTATAGGCAGGTGAAGATATAGGCAGGTGAAGTTATAGGCAGGTGAAGTTATAGGCAGGTGAAGATATAGGCAGGTGAAGTTATAGGCAGGTGACGTTATAGGCAGGTGAAGTTATAGGCAGGTGAAGATATAGGCAGATGACGTTATGGGCAGGTGACGATATAGGCAGGTGACGTTATAGGCAGGTGAAGTTATAGGCAGGTGAAGTTATAGGCAGGTGACGTTATAGGCAGGTGAAGTTATAGGCAGGTGAAGTTATAGGCAGGTGAAGTTATAGGCAGGTGAAGTTATAGGCAGGTGAAGTTATAGGCAGGGGAAATTATAGGCAAATGTGAACTTTTCTTGTATGTCGTCAAGCTTGGCCCTGCTTCACTCACCTCCACCTATCGACTCGAATTAAAAGACCAATGCAGAGGGTTAGGTGGTTGGTGGTCTCCACTGATCTATTTTAGGGATGATTCTGTGTTTGTCCGAACTAGGTTCGGGTCATTCTTTGGCTAATGGGCTGCTTGAGGACAGGAGGATTCCCTACCCTGCAACTATGTACAACAAAGGGGCTTGGGTGCTTGTGACATCTTTGATCTAATATGGTCAACCAGGTGAGCCTGATCCAAGCTGCTTCAGGAATCTGGAATGGAAGGAGGCCCTGTGAAAGACCTGATTGCTTAAGGGAATTTCATTTCTCCACTGTATTAAAATCCCCAAATGGAGACAAAGCTAGACAAAAGTAAGAGTGAATTCAATTGCTCAGCCAGCTATCCCTGCAGCCACCAATGTCATCAGTAGGAAATCAGAGAACAGCATAATCCTAATAGAGACAGACATCTTTTTATTACCTTCGCAGGCTGTTCCCTCGGCATTGGGTCGGAACCCAGGTCCGCAGCGCAGATGGCATCGGTATGTTCCGGGCATGTTGATACATTCTTGTCCTGATGGACATTGATGGGTGCCCATTTTACATTCATCTAGGTCTGTAGTAAAATGTTGGAAAGAAGGGAATGAATGTGAGTCTTCATTTTCCTATGAAAGCATTATCACCACACTTATAGCTGAATCCCAGGAACACTAAATACAAAGTAGGAATGCATATATTTAACCTATTTTATCTGCCATAGGATTTGTAATTCTGTTCGGCAAGTGTTGTGCACCAGATAGCACAGCCAGTTGCTTGATCTCAACTATAACAGCAGCATTACTGGGTCAAGAACACACCCCTAGAATTCTCACTGGACAACAAAGGAGCAGCAGCAGCACCCTGATATGTCATCACTCTGCTGAATTCTCCTGCAGTCACTAGTGCTGGCCTTCTTTTTACCAGCCTGAGATCTGCTGTGTGGGGGTTACAGGAGATCGATATTGAGACAAACACAGCCATGTTAGCTATAGTTAAAAAACAAATGAAGAAATTAGCTTCTTATTTGTGCCTGGAGTCCAGCTTCAAAGTATTTTGTTTTTCTAAACCTCCAAACAGTGTAGATGTTTTCTAGATTAGATACAATATTGATCATAGTGCCTACCTTTGCAGTTGCGGTTATCCATTGCCAAGGTATACCCCGATGGGCAGGAACAGGAATAACTGCCCAGGACGTTATGACAAGTGTGGGAACATGGCCTGCGAATCTCGCACTCATCCACATCTAGGATAGATACACACATGCATCGGGGTTCACGATGTGCCAACTTTATTCATACATTCTGTGTTAACTACACAAGGAGTCTCCAGAAATGCTGATGTAGACACATTACTGGCTCTTATACACTCACCTGTACAGTACGAGTCTGCAGACTGTATGAAGCCCAGAGGACATGCTCCTCCATTCAAGCCTGGTGACAGAAAACACTTAAATGTTTAACTGAATGAACAAAAAATGAGGATCATTTCAAGTTAGGTGCACATGTCTTTTTTCCTGATTGTAATCTGTAACTGTACCCACACTCAATGTTAGAGAATTACTTTTCATGCAGATCTTACAAACGTCTAGGGCAGGGTTTCCCAACCAGGGTTCCTCCTGAGGTTGCTAGGGGTTCCTTGGGTGATGAATAATTTCTGCCTCACAAATAAGTTCCACTGACACCATTCATCTTTTAGTTATCTGTAAGGGGGTAATTATTCCCAAGTGTAAGGAGTATTCTTCCCACTGACCATCACATTAATGTATCATGAGTAGATATAATAAACTTTTAGTAGAGGTCCCCTGAGACCGAAAAGTTATTTTAAGGGTTCATCCATGTTGAAAAGGTTGAGAAAGTCTGGTCTAAGGAATATAGTGTTTGTTGCTGAAGGGATTGCATTGCCTGTAATGGGTAATGTGTTACCTAATGCAGGTTTTGTTCCCTATTAGAGCAGGGCTCAACAAATCCCAGGCGCCAGGTCACCACCACGGTGAATAGAAATTACATCCTAGTACCTGGGTTCACACACTGCCTCTCACTGACTTTAATGCAAAATGGCATCCTATTGACTTCAATGCAAAATCGCCTCCCACTGACTTCAATGGCAAAATTGCCTCCCACTAACTTCAATGCAAAAATCGGCTCCCACTGATTTTTATTTATTTATTGCAGGTACTTAAATAGCGTCATCAATTTACGCAGTGCTTTACATATATATATATATTGTACATACACATCAGTCCTTAACCCTTAAGGAGTTTACAATCTAAGGTCCCTAAATCACATTCATACATACACATACTGGGGACAATTTTAGACATGAGCCAATTAACCTACCAGCATGTCTTTGGAGTGTAGGAGGATATCAGAGTACCCGGAGGAAACCCAAGCAGGCACAGGGAGAACATGCAAACTTCAGGGATTTGGTATTCAAAGCGACAACCCTAGTGCGACGGACGTGCTAACCATTTAGCCACTGTGCCGTCCCTATTCAGTGCAAAACCGCCTCCCACTGACTTCAGTGCAAAAATGCCTCCCACTGACTTCAGTGCAAAAATGCCTCCCACTGACTTCAGTGCAAAAACGCCTCCCATTGACTCCAGTGCAAAAACGCCTCCCATTGACTTCAGTGCAAAAACGCCTCCCATTGACTTCAGTGCAAAAACGCCTCCCACTGACTTCAGTGCAAAAATGCCTCCTATTGACTTCAGTGCAAAAACTCCTTTCAAAAGCAATCCTAGGTGACTGCATGCCACTGAACTCTATCACTTGCTAGTCTGGAACGCACTGCTACAAAACACGCACATGACCCTTTTCGCAATGGCACCCAAAATGCAATGTGTGTGGCTCGAATCTGTGGACCACCTTGATTGGAACACATAATATCTAGCTTGTCATGTGAATCTGTGAGTTTGAAAAGCATCCAGAATCGCATATGTGTGAACCAGGGCGGCTTCATTCACATCTGGGCATTTTGGGATCACGGCAGAATCGCTGCAATCACAAAACACAGGTTCAGGTGCCATTATTTTCAATGGCACCTAAAACGTGGTGCGGTTTTGTCATGATTGTTGAACAGCAAATCGAATCGCCAAAAGTGGCCTTGCCCCGAGTGCTGGCAACCAACAATACGCTAAAAAAAAAACTAGCTCCTAACTTTTTAGCTGGCTCCTAGATTCAAAGCAAAATTGTCAAGCCCTGTGTTAGAGGCCTGAAACATTGTGGAATAAACAAACTTCTAGTAGACAGGACATCCAAAAAGCAAAGGTTTGCAGGCCTATTGAGTTGTATGTTTTGCCTCGAGTATCCAATTTATAGGACTAGCTCAGAACAGAACACAGTGCCTAGAACATACATGTATTCTACGGCCTAAATCACTATAGACTACAATAGGAAGACAGTAAATCTTTCAAACGTAAGGAAAATCCCCTTTTAGACAATTGTCACAAGAACAAGTGTTCCCATTGGAAGATTCCTGTTCCGGTGACAACTGTTCTGATTTCCTATCACTTTCTGCTCTGGTGACAACAGTTACCAGTACAACTAGGGGGGGGGGGGGTGGTCTTCCCAGAGGGAACAGAGACACCAATAAATTCTATTCACATACACATACAGTGGGGATCGAAAGTTTGGGCACCCCAGCTAAACATTTGTATTAATGTGCATAAAGAAGCCAAGGAAAGATGGAAAAATCTCCAAAAGGCATCAAATTACAGATTGGACATTCTCATAATATGTCAACAAAAGTTAGATTTTATTTCCATCATTTACACTTTCAAAATAACAGAAAACAAAAAAATGGCATCTGCAAAAGTTTGGGCACCCTGCAGAGTTAATATCTTGTACTGCCCCCTTTGGCAAGTATCACAGCTTGTAAACGCTTTTTGTAGCCAGCCAAGAGTCTTTCAGTTCTTGTTTGAGGTATCTTTGCCCATTCTTCCTTACAAAAGTCTTCCAGTTCTTTGAGATTTCTGGGCTGTCTGTCACGCACTGCTCTTTTAAGGTCTATCCATAGATTTTCAATTATGTTGAGGTCAGGAGATTGTGAAGGCCATGGCAAAACCTTCAGTTTACGCCTCTTGATGTAATCCCCCGTGGATTTCGAGGTGTGTTTAGGATCATTATCCATTTGTAGAAGCCATCCTCTCTTTAACTTCAGCTTTTTCACAGATGACATCAAGTTACCATCCAAAATTTGCTGCAATTTTATTGAATCCATTTTTCCTTCTACTTGTGAGATATTCCCTGTGCCACTGGCTGCAACACAACCCCAAAGCATGATTGATCCAACCCCATGCTTAACAGTTGGACAGAGGTTCTTTTCATTAAATTCTGTGCCCCTTCTTCTCCAAACGTACCTTTGCTCATTCCGGCCAAAAAGTTAAATTTTAACCTCATCGGTCCACAGAACTTGTTTCCAAAATGCATCAGGCTTGTCTATATGTTCATTTGCAAAGTTCAAACGATGATTTTTGTGGTGAGGACGTAGAAGAGGTTTTCTTCTGATGACTCTTCCATGAAGACCATATTTGTACAAGTATCTCTTTATAGTGGAATAGTGTACCACAACTCCAGTGTCTGCCAGATCTTTCTGGAGGGAGTCAAACGTGGGTTTTGAATTGTTTTTCTCACAATCCTGCGAGCTGTTCTGTCTGATATTTTCTTGGTCTTCCAGATCTTGCTTTAACTTCCACTGTTGCTGATGACTGCCATTTCTTAATTACATTCCGAACAGAGGATATTGACATCTGAAAACGCTTTGCTATCTTCTTATAGCCTTCTCCAGCTTTGTGAGCGTCAACTATTTTCAGTTTCAGTTTTATAGACAACTGCTTAGAAGAACCCATGGTGCTGATTGTTGGGGCAAGGTCAGATGAGTCTGGGCATTTAAAACCTTTGAGATTGACATCACCTGGTCTTCCCAGATGATGATTGAGAACAATCCATGACACTGGCAGGTCTCAGCTTTGCAAAAGGGGCAGTGCATGCTATAAATTCTGCAGGGTGCCCAAACTTTTGCAGACGCCATTTTTTTGTTTTCTGTTATTTTGAAAGTGTAAATGATGGAAATAAAATATAACTTTTGTTGACATATTATAAGAATGTCTAATCTGTAATTTGATGCATTTTGGAGATTTTTCCATCTTTCCTTGGCTTCTTCATGCACATTAATACAAATTTTTAGCTGGGGTGCCCAAACTTTCGATCCCCACTGTATATGCAATATAAAAATTCCTTCTTTCTGGGCACTGAAAAGTTCCATGCTCAGATCTAAAGGTGATATAACTATCACAAACTACCAGAATGTTTTCTAAATGAACGTACATCATATTTCAGTCAGCGATAACCAGAAAGTGAACTGCCACTGCTGGGCTTTTTTGGAAAGGGCAGAAGTTTATGCAAACACTGAATTTTGGGTGCACTCTGAGGTCTCTTTTGCTGACAATCAGGACTAAATGTTGGGCAATTTTGTATTGTGCAGCAAACCACAGTACTCTTTGAGGGAAGTTCTACAAACTGTAAAGCCAAGGTTGTAGGATAGAAAATCACTCGATTCCCCCCCACCCATCAACACAGTAATTGTTGATTGGGGAATCCCTCTCACAAAGCGCTCTTCCGGTAGAGAGGGGGAGCTGCCCCAGTCGGGGGAGTAGAGTGATTACTGCTAGCGGCTAGCGATAGTCGCATGTAAAACCCGACTGGTTGTACTCAAGTTGATCGATAAGCCAGTTTGGGTACATTCAGCCTGCCCAATACAGATATTGAATCTCAGCCTGTCCCTCGCTGAACCGGCTGAGATTCAAACCGTCTGTGGCCGGCTTAACTGTACTTCAACTTCAATCCAGTAAGTCTTACCTTCTATGTGGAGCTTGTCCTGCTGGTAAAAGTGGAACATTTTCATGATTTACAAACAAAAAGCCACCATTTATAATTAGGCAGCTCATAGTAAAAAAGATCTCTGCTGTGATACCTGCTTGGAGGGAGGCCGTCAGCTGGAAGTGAAGCTCCTCTGATTCAGGAACGTACGAAGATCGAATGGCACTAATGTGCACTCGTTGGGTAGGTTTGGGTTGTCGTCCCAGCGATGAGTTGTACTCCACAGTGTGGTTACAGCGCAGTGTTAGGTAATTGGCACCATTGGTGAAAGTTGGTGAAGACCAAGCATTTATCTGTCCGCCTCCAGTCTGTACATAGGTCTCACTGAACTCCTGAACATGAAAAAGGCACATGGAAGAGATTAGAGAGGCAAAGGTGTAGCCATCTTGTGGACTTTTCTACACATGGGAATATAAGCACAGAGCATTCATCGTATAAATGTGCTGTGTTCAGATTACAATTTCAAGGAAAAAAAGGAATAATATGATCATGAAGTCTACTTCATATTTTTCTGGGAAGTAAATTCTCTACTTGATCTATCCGATGAGTGGTCCATGCGTTCATTTCTGAAACCTGCGGTTTGTAAACGCCCCATGAATGATGTCTGAACTCTGAAGGCTGCTGAAACTCTTTCCAACATATGGTCGCAGTGCTTACAACAAACACTGCCATAGTTTCAGACAGGAATTTCTATAAATTACCCCTCCTATGTGCCTTCTAACCTAAGCTGGCCATACACTAGTAAAAGTTTGTTTGAAAATCTTTATTTTAATTTTTCATTTGATTTTCTAATCGTCAATTGGACGTTCATTTTCAAACATAGTGATGAGAAGGCAGGTTGGAAATTTTTTCTTCAAGAAATAGATTTTCAACAGGAATTTTTTGGAACAATTGATTATACCTATAATGGTAACAAAATATAGGCACAGGCCTGCAATGTCTAATGGTAAATCTAATCTCATAGTAACCAATACAAACTGTCCCACATAAAGTCTTGAAATTACAGTTTATATGCATAGTATGATAGAATGATAGAAGCAGGGGCGGACTGACCAATTGGAAACTCGGGCACTGCCCGAGGGCCCAGGGTCAGTAGGGGGCCCCATGAAATGCCCCTGGTACCTTTTTCATAGGCTTTTTTGAGTTTGGGCAAGGACACAGGGGCCCCATGATCCCCTATTGCCAGGGGGCCTCATGAGTTGTCAGTCCGCCCCTGGATGGAAGTCCAATATAAAGACGGCTCACAAGATGTTACACATAGCACAGTTAAGAACTATTTCATAACTGTTCAATGAATATAATATACATGAATCATTATAATGAGGACACATGTACCATATATGACTTATAGATAAGACTATTTGCTTGTATTTTGCATTCCCTGGTTCCCCCTCGTTTTTTTTTAACCTTCAGCAATTTTCTTTTTTTGTTCTCAATAAAAAGGTTTTATTGAACAGAGAAACTGAAATATTACAGAATCCAGAGCACATCAAGAATGCATAGCTTGCTTTAGACATCATATAGTTAGCAGTATTTTTCAAGCCTAATAATATCCCCCATTTGGGAGCTTTATTTTTTCAGCATAGAAGGGTCAGCAGATATCCAGTGTCTCAAGATCAATGTATGGGCTTGTAAAAGTGCTCTTGCTATGGCCTGTTTAGGTATATCCTCAACAAGAAGATCACCAGGGATGCCTAAAAGACACTGTTTGGGGTCCTCCGAGACCTGGACCTAAAAAACCCTATTAATAGTGGCTATAACCTCCTTCCATTAAAGATGTAATTTTGGATATCTCCATAAACAGGTGAATTAGGTCACTGTGACCCCTACTGCAACAAGTGCAGGTAGGATCATCTTATATAGCCATGCGGAATAGCCTTGCTGGAGTAAAATGGACCTTCAAAAGTAAGTATAATTGGGAGAGGCATTGAGCCACACTTAAGAAGCACCGCTGAACCGCCAGAAGAGCTTCTTCCCACTACTCTTCCAGGGTCCCAACATCTTTTTCCAATTGGGAGACCACTTTAAATGGGTAATCCTGAAGAAAGATATTCAACAGCATAGGTGTGGGATGTAAACCATATATATATATATACATATATATATATATATATATATGCACATCAAGCATATAATTTAAATATAGGAGTGGGGGATTGTACTCAAATGTCTGCACCTGTTTGGTCCTTCACCGTGTTTGGAATTGCAAATAATAAAACTGCATATGGAAAGGGAGATGGAACTGCAATTGAAGGTCTGAGAAGAGGTGTAACCATCCATTATGAAAAATATGGCGCAGGTGGGTAATACCATATTGTTTCTATTTTGTGCTATATTGTAGAAGCGCCAATTCCTGATATTGGGTATTATCCCAGATAGGACTAAATCTAATAAATCCCTTAATCTGCTGTAACATTCTAACTTTGTTCCACACTTCTTGTAAAAGAACATAGGTTGGAAAAAGTTTATTGAATTTACTGACGAGTAACGCTTCTAAGCCATCTGCCACCTCCATACCAACAGAGAATTTCAGGAGTCTAGTAGCAAGGTCTTGGAGAGTCACCTCAAGGTCAACTGCTTCGGCAATATTCTAATTACATTTTTTAATAAAACCTTTTTGTTTTAGTTAAATACCTTATTTTAGACCAAGTGATGTCATCACCGGGTCTCTATACTAATGCAAGCAGTGGGCTGAGTCTTGGGAACAGTTATACAAATGCCAAAATGCCTTGATGAGTGGATATCAGTCTAGAGGACTGGGCATTCATGCCAAAATGCCTTGATGAGTGGATATGAGTCTAGAAGAGTGGGCATTCATAGACAAATTGCATTTGCATACAGACCACTCTAAATATCCCCCACACATGAAGCTGAGCCTCCATGACTAAAAGACCAGAAATGCGGTGAATGGAAGGGGAAGGTAACAAGTCAGATTTTGAAGGAAAGGACTAGATGCCCCTGGGCATTCTCCATCTTGGAAGTGAGGCAGGCTCTATTTGACTTGCTGCAGCTTCTAATGCACACTATGATAGGCTCACAGTGTTCAGTAAAATCAGAAACCAATCTCAGTACAGAAGAGGGGCCTGTACAAAAGTGCAAGATTGAAGGTAAGGCTGGATTTCAGCTTTAATGATGCAGTATGCAATAATAACACTAGCCTTGCCTCCTCTCCTGCCTCAGCACCATCTCTTTCTTTCTCTAGAACAGTGAGCTATGTGGTTGGTGTGTTTTTATCTGTTGGATGGGGATAGAACTCATACCTGGACAATGACATCAGAAGAAGCCAGAGTGTCTGGTACAAATCCATTAATCACAATGTCAAACCAGAGTGTGCCATCAGCATCCAGGCCTCGAGCGATATGTGTGATACGTAGCTGCTGACCTGAAACACAAGCAGATTTTGGAAAATGAGGGAAATATTGACTGTCTGTAGGTCCAAGTAACTACGCTAAGTACGGTTAGCATGTTCATGCTTGGTGTCCATTTTTAAGTGCAAACATTATTTGTGATGCCTTTATCTCTCCAGCTTGTGCAAAGTAAAGCAGCCACTCAGATCTTGGTAAATCAGATCAGAGAAAGAATCACTTTGATTGGTTAGTACTAGTTGCTGCTCTTTGGTACTTGACAATCTTTGCTCACCTGTTGCAAACTCCACCTGAGACTCTTTGCGAAAGACACCCTTAGTCAGGGAGAAACCATTGGTAGTACCATCGTGGGGGAATGCTCCAGACCAGTAAAGGGGGGCAATCATAGACAGCAGTACTCTCATCAATGGACCTGTCAGGGAAAGCAAGACACGCGATTGGCTCAATTTACTAAGCGTTAATGAATGTTATTTCCCATAATTGGTATTTTTAGCCATATACACATATGAAATACAGAAGGGAGAAGATTTCTACCTGTCAAAGGATTTTTATTTCTGTCCATCCAGTCCTGAGATATACACTGTAGCACAAATCTGAAAAGTGGGGCAGCAGATCTGATTTTTTTTCTGCTGCAGTTCAGGAACAGCATCCATACACTTGGGCCACCCAACAGTAGAGGTGATTAATTCCTCCACCTTTGCACACTAGTACCGACTAGTATTCTAGTGTTTCTCTTCTCCCTCAGTTTCTATCCCACTCTCTGCTAAAGTGACCCCAGTGCTGACACAGAGGCAGGGGAGGAGCAAGCAAGGTTCTCTGCTGGTGCTTGATGTCCTACTTATCAACCGACGACCTAATTGGTTGTTAAGATGCCAATAGTTGGTCTGCATGGTGTCTGAGGTTGTAATGTTGCACAATGTAAACCTGTGGCTTTGTATAACAAAAAAAACAGGACTGATCCACTTGCTAACTTGCCGACAATTTATGGGCATCAATGGTAAAGGTCTTATGCGCTGCCACACAAACAAAATAAAAATATAAACCTACACTACAAATAAGAACAGAAATAATAATAAAATGATAAAATCGCAAGCAAGCAGCAAGCACCCGTAAGGTGTTCCACCACTCTAAGAATAAAAAGAAGAAAAAGGTGCTGCGCTAACATGCTAATAATAAGTATTAAATAAATGATATCCACAGAAAATAAAGAAATAAATGTAAATAAATACAGTGGAAGCCCAATTTATGGGCATTTGTGCCAATTTTTAGGCATTTTGCCAAGGCACCCCTGAAGAACCCAGAAGGAACTGTGGTTGAAAATGTCTGGTATAGCTTCTTCTATATTATCTTTTTTTAAGTCAATCTGCTGCTAATTATATTAATAAGATTTTCAGCAATTTAAACATTGCATTTACTAATTAGGATTTTAATCACTCTGTTGATGAATGAGGGTGATGTGACATAGGAATATTTTTTTATTGTCATGAGCATATTTAAAAAAAAAATGCTGGAGTGGTGTATGCTTTCTGTGGTTTTACTCACAATGATCCAGTTGTTGCAAGTGAAACAAATTATTTAAAAAAATAAACACAATTTGGAAGTTCTATGGTTTGGTACTGCCTACTCTTATTGTACTGCCCTACAAAATGATAATAGGATTGAAATATCCATGTGACCTTTTAGTGTAAGAGCTCTTGCTATGGCATTGCACATACTGGGAGAATTTTAAAGCTGACATTGTAATGAAAAGTATTTATTACAATAACAGCTCATGTTCAGAATGAAGTGTCAGTGGATGCTATATAATTCTCCAAGAGTATGAATTCTAATGACAAATGCTTTTACACTAAACTGAATCTCAATAGTTACAAGTGACGTGAAGTTTTTGGATTAAGTCTATTTGAAATGTTTATGGACTCAAAATTCCTGCCTATGAAAAAGGCTAAGGATAATTTGAATATTCTTTTAGTGTGTCATCCTCAGCTTTATGTTGAAAAGTGATATAAAAGATGTCAAGTCAATGTATATTGGTGCCAAGTAAAGGTTGGCTTCAGAAGGGTATTGTGCATTCCAATTCCCTAAAATTCTAGTTATTATGGGCAAATATTTTCTGACTCCTTTCTTCAATCCTGTTACCGAACATGTATGTCAGCTTAGTTAGACTGAAAGATCATGACAGTCTACAATCAATGCGTAAACAGCTGATCTATCCTGCCTCCTGACTTAAAATCTCATCCATGGCTGTGCTTAAGCAGTTAAGGTGAACTAGGAAACTTGATTGGCTTTTGTTTCTTTTCTTTTCGTTTTTTTTCATATTTGTATGAGGTACTGAATATATATGAAATCTCTGTTTTATACATAAGCATTTTTTACAAGGCACATGCCTGACAGAATTCCCAGAGCATTATGGGTTTTATATAGATAGGGTACAGCAGAAGTGGTTTTCTTTCAAACACCTTTTCTTTTATTGAAACTTTGAGCTGAGGGGGAGGAGTTACTGCTCGGTCTCTGCTGTGCATATCAGAACTTGAGCTACAGAGCTCTGTAAACATCAGGATTTTCACAACAAGAGCTAAGCAGATACAAGAAAAACTTTAAAAGGGGCCTAAAGTTTTAGCTCTGAATAGATATGGGAATACATAATATTAATTTGCAAAAAACACCATAAGACCTGGAAAAGTACATCAAAGGACGTAGTTGTAGTATTTGCACACTATGCTGATAAAGCCATTGGTGAAGCCATCACACAACATGAAACAAAGTCTGCACATACCTATAGAAGGAGGGATGTTTTCAATAGTGCTGGTGATTGTGGTAGCCCCAGAACGGCTATTCTCTGTCATATTGGCACTGAGCGAAGATAGTCCAAAATCCTGATCATTGATAATTCCAATGAGGCTGGCACGTACTCGAGTGGCAACCGCTTGGACAAAGAAATATTTTTACAAACTATTAAATGTATGCCAAAACATGAAGCCTTTACAAGTACAAATACTAAAATGTGCATTTATCCTCTAAGGTCTGATTTAAATCTTTATTAGTCTAATATTGGCTATACACACACATCAATTTTTCATGCACTTGAGTATTCAATCCATTCCCAATTAGTCAGAAGGCTGTAGCAATCATTCGATGTAACAAAGTTCACCTGCATCGATCTGATCACTTTCAGAGTCAAACATTTATTTGTAGAAAGTAAACTACATTTTCAGAATTGATCGACTGCTTCAAACAGAAAAATTAGTTAACTAGAAATTTCCAAACATCATAAAATTGCAAATGAAATTGTAGTAAACTGAAAAAAATAATTTAATTGATCAGACTGATACAAGTATGGCCAAGACATGCTCAGGTATTTATTGCTATTTATATCTTCCTGTCCCAGTAACACCCTCTCCCTCCATTTATCATTCTAAAAAGTAAAACAATTTTGGCATATATCAGTGTTTAAAATGGCCTTTAGATAAAGCCAGAGTGCTAAATATTGGATGGATGATTGGGCCTTGACCAGAATTGCCCAGTCATGGGAACCCCACACATGGCCTAAGGTGGTCATCAGTCACAAAGTTTTTCAGATTATAAAAACTAAGTATGGAGGACCTACCTCGGCACTGGGGTAGCTGACATAGCTCTGTCTCTGTGTCCTTCCCAACACAGACTCTGCCACCATTCTGGGGAGGAGGAGAGAAGCAGGAACGAGTGCGCTGGCGGCTCCCTTCACTACAGGTTGCTGAACACTGTGACCAACTGCTCCAGCCTGTCCATCCTCCATCCACTAAGGAAGCAAATTACAAAAGGAATCAACAATAACAATACCAACTTTTTCTGTAGTTAAACGGTTTTAGCGTGAAAAAATGTTACCTGGGCAGGGTGGTAAGTTGCATGCTCTCACATCCACGTCCCTGCCCATGCATGGTCTTCCCCCATTTGCGGGAGGGGGATTGCTACATAACCGTATCCTCTCCTGTACTCCCTGGCCACATGTTCTGGTACATGGACCCCATTCTTGCCATTCTGAGAAGCCACCATTAACTGTCAAGATAAATCGAATTACAAAAGAACCACCAGTTTATATTGGCAACACAGTACTTGGCATGCTCAAGATTAATGCATCATGTTTGAAAAATGCTCAAACATGGGTACAAAAAAAAAAAACTAAAAAAAGTGTCCATTTCCTCTCATTAGAAAATACATTTTTTAATTCAGTGAATAACATCTGTCTGTCAACTTGAGAAAGGGGTCTGACATGGCCCCGATATGTCGATGGATATGCTTGTTATTTGCACTTTATGCATTTGAACATCAATACATTTTTTGGACTTTTGAGGTTCATTCTTGGTGTGCTGACTATTTCTTGAAGTGATAATATGGTGTCACTGATAACTGTGCACTCCCCTACAGGGCAGTTAAGTTATGGTTTGTTTGTTTTCTCTTTGTACCCAAAAATGTTTTGGACTGGTTCATCTACAGTGTAAAGAACTTCATATCAATTTTACTAGATATAAATATCATAGCTTACCAAAAACCCTTAGCTCCACGCCACGCCGAGCCATTCCTGCTGAGTTTGTGACTGTACAGAGGTAGTATCCGGAATCCTGCAGGAGAACTTGTGGGATGCGTAGGGATCCATCTTTAAGGAACTCTAGCCTGGAAGAATTGAAATGCCACTCAATCCCCCTTCTTTACAATTAAAAAGGAAAACTGTATACTCCCTAGCATATAAAACAATACCTGGACATTTCCACAGAGAGTTGCATGCCATCTTTCCTCCATGTTGTCATTGGTTTTGGAAGCCCTTCTGCCCAGCAAGGCAAAACCGCAGTTTGGTTAACAGGTGAGCTGACTACTGAGGGTCCAGGCATGATTGAAGGTGCAACTATAATACAGGAAATCATGTGAACACCAGACACCAGGAAACAGTGGGAGTCACTGATAACCAATAATTTTTGTTTACTTACTTTGAATCTCTACAATAAATGTCAGGCTGGTCTGACCAATTGGATTGGTGGCTATACAGGTGTATTCCCCACTATCTGAGGCCTGCAGGCTGTGGATCTGTATGTATCGGCCTTTAGACAAAACCTGGACTCTCCTGTCAGTCTGTAAAAAATAGAAATGAACAAATAAGAACAAAATTAAAGTTTGTGTTTTATTTACATTATACATTAGGCTAAAGGGTTTCCCTAGTTCAACTATGTCACAGAATTATCCTATTTATAAATACATTTTATCGTTTTACGGTTCATCATTACAGATATATGGTAGCTTTAGAGACTAGACCTTGTTGTGGTGGGTAGGTCTGTGGAGGCTCAAGATTGTGAAGGTTGGTAAGGAGTGCCACACGAGTAGAAAGTTTTGGAAACTCAAGCTGCATGGAGAACAGTAATCATATCATTCATGTATGACATTATACATATCCAACACTTTTCAGGAGTGGTAAACAGTTTGACTAGCTTCTTTAGAAGATCCACACCAGCCATTTTTGAATCAAGAAATATTAGGAGATTGGGGCTCTCTGATAGGAACTGCAGGCTGTGTCTTATTATGATAACAGTATTCTGGAGTGTCTATTGTGCCGACAGTAGCAAACATTTTTGCCTCCATTTTCCACTGCAGGTGCAACAGACACTCCAGAGTAACATTATTATATGGAGACACAGACTGCAGTGCCTATGTGCATTACCAAAGACTGAATGAATACGGAAGCCCCAATTACCCAAAACAGGTTGGCTCTGTTTTATGACACACACCAATAAACTGACCATTGTTTTACAACCGACTGGGATTTCCAAGACTTTCTATTCAAGCTTAATGTCCATAAGATGGAAACACATTGGTTACTCAATTGATAGTTCACACGGGATGCCTCACTGAGTTGGCATTGATTACATGGCATAGGTCACTCAATTGGGGTAGGTGATATGGCATGCATTACTCAATTGGATGAGTCACATGACATGCAGTTGGAATGAGCCAATGGGATGCGTCACTCAGTTGAGAAAAGTCATATGGGATGGCTCATTCAGTTGAGCTCCCAGCTGTTTCTTTCTTTCATTCCAATTATGACTCAGATGTGGACATCTGCAGATGTTTTAGCCAGGGTTGTATTTAGAAATCATGAATGACAAAAATAAGACCTTTTGAACAGGCTCTGGCCCTTCTGTCATGACCATTTTTCAAAAACTAAATGCAATGTTGGAGCAGTGTATGCTTTATTTGTAGACCTACTAGGCAGATGTACAGATTGACAAAGAAGCAACTGGAAGGATGGTGCATGTTGTATGAGTTCCAAAGAGTCACCTGACTCTTCTCTATAGCCTCTGTATCTCTTGTACCATACAATTATTTTAGTGGATTTATTCACAAATATCTAGATGTTGTCAGAGAATGAAAAATTAAATTATAACTAAAAGGCGAAACTTTTTTTTTTCTAGTTTGGTTGGAGTGGAGAGGGATTAGAACCCATTAAAGGTTTTAATTGTTGTCTGTACTTTCTTTATGGAGATTCACCCTCTCTATTTGTCCTGTTTACCATTATTATTGAAACTAACTAGGAGGGCGCTACATTAATATTATACAGAAGACAAAGCAAGGTACATTAGAACCTACTTAGAGCTTACTTTTGGACAGAGCAGGGGAAGGATAAAACCCCTCTCAGGTTGTTATTGCAGTGTGTGTTGCAATTGTGCAGGTTTCGCATTCCTCACTTCCCACGTAGTCACTGGGCCACAAAGCAAACGGGTTTTACCAAAGAGGCAGAAAGCAACATAAAAATGACAAAAGTTATAACCCCTCCACACTATTTAGGTTCCATTTTTAGAGATTCTTTTTTACTTCTTGTCTGGTCCACCACACAGGAAGTGATTCAAAAGAAATATCTGAAAGGGGTTCTAACCCTTTCCTTGCTTTATCCAACCTTAAAAAGTTTTGGGCACAACTGGGTTGAGTTTGAACAAGCATAATTTAATGATTTATTGTGTTGATAATTTTACTTTTGCTGGCTTACAAATTCAAATCTGGGCCTGAAGGATATTATAAGTACCTGAAGGTGTGTTTCTCCTCTGAACCACTGAATAGTTGGAGCTGGATCTCCTTCCACTCTACATTCCAGAACCATCTGTCCTCCAATGGACACAGATACTGAGCGTGGTTCACTAGATCCAATTATACTGGGAGGAACTGGAAAATACAAAGAAAAATGTTAAATTGACACTACTGTCTGATGTTTATCCACATACCAATGTTTGTCTGCTTGAGTATATTTTTTCATTCTTATTTAAGGTAGTGACAGCTGCATTCCAAGTAAGCATTTGATGAGTTAAGTATTCATATAACAGCCTTCATCAATGCCGTCCGCTATTCTATTCCACTCTGTACCTTTCAATCGCACCCAGGTGGCCCTGGAATCTCTACCCGCCGGGCTATTGGCCACACACACGTAGATTCCAGCATCTTCAGCCTGTAACAGAGGAAACAGTACAACTTCTCAGCATACAGAGTGTAATACAGTAAGTAATGCTTATTTTTTAAGGGAAAGAGAATAAGAACAAGAGAAACAAGCAGTAACCCCTAGCTACAGATTACAATGTACACCATCTCTCTTATCGCGATTGAAGCCCAATGGTTGCTGTAATCAGCATATCATCATTGTTCTTTGTAGTCTTGATAAATAAAGCTGGCCATAGACAGTTTTTTCATTCAGCCAGGAGGCTGAAAACTGACAAATCCGTCAATCCACACACAGGGGAAATTTGCTAAAACTGACGCACATAGAATCTGGTACAGCTGTGAATAGTAACCAATCAGCTTCCAGGTTGTGCGCACTGTGCACCAGTTTTAGTAAGTCCCCGGTCACATCGGGTGCGACATGGAATGCGATTTGCATGCCAGGTGACTTGCAAATCGTATGCCAAGTCGCACCCTATCAGAGCAGTCATACTAGTGCATTTATAGTATATATATGGTTTTCAAATAGGATTTTCACCAAGTGTACTGGGCAGGTGTCCACAAATACTGTATGTTACTATTGGTTGGATCCGCACCGATTTCTAAAGTAGTACATGCACTACTTTTGTTGCGATTTGCATAGACATCTGTGACAGATGTCTTGCAAATCGCAATGAAATCGGCAGGTCACCAAATTTTGAAATTGTGCGACTTCACTGTATGTGAAAATTGGCTTTTCTGTGACCGGGGGGTAACTCTCTCTCAAAGCCTTCCACAGGAGATATGGTTTTCAAATAGGATTTTCACCAAGTGTACTGGGCAGGTGTCCACAAATACTGTATGTTACTATAGCTTTTCCACAATTCACAATACAGTTACTTCTAGCCTTATAAATGGGGATCATGCAACTCACTCCCCTTCCTCCTGTGAGACAGTGCTGGTGATCTGATGCTTAGGCACCCAGTGCAGACACATGGGGAAGGGGAGAGGGTATTTAGCCCTTTGTAGGCTCAGAATTGTGATGGAGCTTATACATGGCTACCTCTCTTCAAGGCTGAATTGGAGCAGCAGGGCACAGAAGGGGCGTTTGTGATTTTGGGGAGTTGGGGAGGTAAATTAACTTGTTGCTTTGCACGTTTTTTTGTCATAAAATTTAAAAACTTTTAGAAGCAGCAGTTATAGTTTTTACTGTAATGTTAAATATTTAAGTGCTATAATCTATTTCTGGAATTAAAGGCAAAGTTCACATTTTCCCCCTCAATTCCAGCTCCCCTATGTACCAATACACCATTAATGTACCTCAGTAAAATGCTAGAGATGCCATGCAAACAAAGCAGCTGTGGCAGCCTTCACTGACAAGGCAGGCAAATGAACACCTGAAGGGATGCCTTGCAAACATAGTTGATGGGTGCTGGGGGTGTGTGCTAATGAGGTCAGCTGGTGAACAGCTTCCTGTGTCTAAATGGTTTCAACTTCCCAAATCTACATACCAGGAAGTCATGAAGTTTTCTATGAACACAGCAGGGGCTAAGGTAAGGCATCCTTCTAAAAATCAAAGAAAGCTTTTATTTTTCTGCAACAGAGGTACATTAATGGTATACAGCTACACAGAAAAAAAAGGTGAACTTAGCCTTTAAGTAGTCATGACCCTGAGTAGATATAATGTTAGAATCCCTGTCAAGTTTTTCTTGCTCTCTGTCTCCCGCTCTACTGATCTTGGTTACCATTGATTCTGAAGCAGAAAATGATTTTACAGTTGTCACTTGGGGGTAAATCTTTCAGTGCATACACCTGTTCAGAAGTTGGCTGCCTAAGAAGAGATTTCCTCTTGAGTAGGAGAGATTTTCCTGTTGCCTCCCCAGGATGAGACATGAAGGAAATCTCCCAATGGGAAAAACACAAAGAAAAACACTGATGGGGGTTTTAACCCTTTCCTATTTTACACTCCCTAGTCTAAACCTGAAAAAAACGTGGCTATACCTATATGTATATTTTTAACTGACGACGTGGAAAACAATATGACAATGAGAAGTGGAGAGATGGAGTATTTGAGATATTAGCAAATCATACCTTCACCCTCTCTATTCTGAGGACAGTGCCGTTCTTTGTGACTACATTTGGACTTGATAATGGCTGTCCATCCTTCTCCCATGTGATCTGAGGGGGAGGTATACCTGCTGCATTGCACACCAATTCAAGTAATTCATCCACAGCAACTGAGACCTCAGTGGAGATGGCAGGCCCCTCGATTCTTGGTGGTTCTAGAACATACAACAGTAAAATTATGGAACTGAGAAAAGAGTGTGTAAATATCAGCTACCAATGGCAACTGATAAGCATCATCCTACCCAGGAGAAATAACAACTATGCCAATGCCAGAAAACTAGCCAAACTTAAAGAGGAATTCGAGACAAACAGATATGTACACAACTCAAATATATGGATCATTATTTGGACCTAGTTATGTGCCAAATAATTTGTAATTCTCTTCAGTCAGTCTTGTAATTCAGACAAATTGAACAGTTACGGTCTGGACCCTTCTACAGACTAGAGTTGAGAAATGTAGCCTGGTCCAGGACCCACCCCAACCTGTAATTGGATAGTGAAAAGGCAGCAAGGCACTGATGAAGTGATCACCCTGCTTTTGTTCTGTAAATATTCCCCATTTGTTAAAGGATTTTACGGCACAACTTGACTCTCTTACAGAGGTTTTCCTTCCCCTCTCACTGTGTGTGCTGCTGTTATTACACAAGGCTGTTATCAACAAGGACACAGGTACAAAAAGTATAGTGAAGTATTTTTTAATGCATCCATAACTGAATTAAACCTTTTTTATATGTATTTGGAGTTCAGTTTCAATCTAATTTTTTTTTATTCCTTCAAAGATGGATCCAGCAAGCTTTTCAAATATTTTTTGGGTGAGAGTGCCCCCACTGACTGTATAATTCTGGTCAACCTCCATTTCCACCTCCATCTCTAATATGTGTGTGCCAGCCTGCAATGGCTCAGAGAGAAGGTGGTGCTGCTGTCTACTCTCGGTGTCAGGAATGGACTCACCATTAGTGGTGGGACTCATCTGCCGTGTGGGCTGCAGTACCAGGGCTGGCCAGCGGGTGCTCTCAGCAACCAGAAGCTCACTCCTGCAATCAGCCATCACCTGAGGCTGATTGCAGGAGGTGTATTTAAGGAATGGCCAGACCTGCGGTCAGTGCCTTGGTGTATGTTTCCCATGAGCCCCTGTACCTTCATCCTGTCTGCTTCCTGCCTGATCCTGACTCTGCTTTGATCCTGACTCTGAACGAACTCCGCCTGTCCTGACCTCGGCTATTCCTGACCACTCTTCCGCTCGCTCCTGGTACCGTTTGCTACCGACCCGGCCTGCCCGACTACATTTGATTTGTATATATGGTTATCTGTTGGAGTTTGGGTTGTTTGCACTGTGTTATGTTTACCTTGCACTGCGTTTGTGTTGTTTAGTCTTAATAAATTGTCTTATTTACACTATACCTGAAGCCTGCATTTCCCTGTGTCAGTCCACACACCTCTGGTCGTACCCGGAGCCCTGACACTCTGTTTTTGGCTCAGGGTCATTCAGGAAATAAGGATGTTGGCAACTATACAGATTTAAATAATAGAGCACTCAGCTGCAATAGATGAATGCCAGGATGCAAGCCAGAGACAATTAGTGGAGAGACAATGAGGGGAATTTATCAACCACTGGATCACTCAGATTCTGGAGCAGCTGGGTATGGCAACCAATCAGCTTCTATCTTCAGTTAAGCTTTGAAAATGAAAGACAGAAGCTGATTGATTGTAATGCACATCTGCTCTGGAGTCTGGCTGCTCCAGTTGTAATAAATTCCCCTCTACAACTCCTGGATCAGTTTAGGCACAAACCCTCTTTGTTTGTTTGAAACAAAACTTTATTGAAAAGTTGCAAGTTCCCCATAATAGCTATCTGAAACTTGCACAGATCTGTGTAAAATGACTCTCGCTAAAACAAGCACAGATCTATACTCAAGCAAAAAAGTAAAAAAAAAAAAATGGGGCAGACTTGATGGACCACTTCAATGACATTTTGGGGAGGCACGGGGAGTACCACGAGTTTCCTTAACACCCAGAAGTACCAGGTATTTTCTGAGTGGTCTGGTAACAGATCGAAGAACCACCGAAGCTTGGTTAGATACATAAGTGAACCTGTTACTTTGGCTAGTAAGGGGAAAGTACAAGTTCACTTCAAGTATCTATATGGCTGTGTCTATCTGTCCCTATATAGACCACTGAGTCTTTAGTCCCAACATAGCAATTAGCCAAAACACTTGTAAGACAGGCAAAGTCATTCATGCAACCTACAGGCAAAGTCATTCATGCAACCTATAGATACGAGTCATTCTTGACCAACATACCTAGAACAATCAGACGGAAATGTTTGCTGACTCTTCTGGCAGCATTGTGAGCGATGCAGGAGTAAAGACCGGAATCCCCAGCATGAACTGACTCCAGGTACAGCCGAGTCCCCAGACCATTGGGCAGAAGATTACTCTGCAAGTTGAGAGGTTCGCCATCTTTCTCCCAGGATAGCGAGGGCAGCGGAGACCCATGAGCTTCACAGGTGAATGTCACAGAGGAGCCTTTGATGGCAGTCACTTCCTCAGTACTCTCTGAATTCTCCACTGGCAAGGCTGGTATAGAGAGATCATCATATATTTATATCAGATATCCAAAAGTAAAAGTTCAGAGTAGCAGGACTTAAAGGGCACTTTCTGCCTGATTTTCATTTGGCCAACAAAAAAAAAATGTCTCTGTATCAGTCACATTTAAGATACAGAAGTCTTCTTTCATATGGTCTTTAGTCAATCTTTATAAAGCATGCACCACAATCATGTCTTAAAAGAGATTTAGTATTTTACTGACCTTTTATCTCCTGTGGGCAAGCATGTAGGAGACAAACAAGTCATAAGTGAGTAGCAACATTTATGACGCAGGTGTGTAAATGGTATGAGAAAGATGTATGGAAGGAGAGTAAAGGGATGGACTGTAGAAGAGATAGAAAAGGAAGGCAATGTGCAGGGGTTAATTTTAAACCTAGCAGCAAACCTGAATCACAGACTAACTGGGTGGTAGTAATCCAATGCCTTCGCTAAACACAAATACTAAAACAAGCCATAGAGGGTGCAAATTTCCTTCCTGCAGCCACAGGTTCCCGCATCAACACAGATAGTGTTGACAGGGAAATTCCTCCCACCGAGCCAATGTGTTGGGCAGCAAGGGGGCAGGGGAAGCCAGCCCCGCCAGGAAAACACAGTGAATATTGCTAGTACCTATAATAGCTGTTAGCAATAATCACATGTAAAATCCGCCAGGCTGGCTGTACCCAAATTGATCGATCGATCAACTTGGGTACACTCAGCCTGCCCATACATGGTTCTAATCTCGGCCAACAGTCCCTGATGAACCGGCTGAGATTCGAACCGTATACAGCTGGCTTTATTCAGCAACAGTGTGATAGCCAATTTATGGGGAATAACGTCTGCTTCAACTAATGATACTATCATAATGTTGGCCAGGGGTGGACTGACAACTCATGGGGCCCCTGGGCAATAGGGGATCATGGGGCCCCTGTGTCCTTGCCCAAACTCAAAAAAGCCTATGAAAAAGGTACCAGGGGAATCTCATGGGGCCCCCTACTGACCCCGGGCCCTCGGGCAGTGCTCGAGTTTCCAAATGGTCAGTCCGCCCCTGATGTTGGCAGATTTAAGGCTCTTATGCTATAAAGAAGAGACATAGCTGGCCATTACATCAGACACCCAGAGAAAAGTGTTTTTTGTCTGAACAGAACTTTCACTTTAGTGAATCATGGACAGAGGATTGTGGTTCCACACAATGATACATATGTAATCCATTAGTACCTTCATATAAATATATTGTCAGTTAACATTGTGGTACGATACATACTCTCAACCAGAAGGGTAAAACTTTTCTCTGCACTTCCAGCAGGACTCGATGCTACACAGGTGTAAATGCCGGCATCTGAGACCTGTACTTGGGATATCCTGCACAGAAACACAGTAACAGCAGGTTATATCACCAGAGGATGACAATGTTTAACATAAGAAATTATCAAATTATTGCTTCCAAATGTTTCTTCAAATAACCACTAAAATTATGTTTTCCAGATTGAATTAGGATGGCCCTTTTGCTAAATCAACAATTTACACAACTGTGCTCCTACATGACCTGTAATTTGGGTCATGCACACACATTAGCTATTGACCACAGATTAGATTGATTCTATACCATAATGATCACATTTCAACTGCAAACAAAAAATAAATTATTAATATATCCCTATAATTGATAAAAACACAACTATTTTTCTACGTGCAGTAGAATGAAACACTATACACTCACTGGTCACTTTATATGGTACACCTGTTCACTGGCTTGGTAACACAAATGGCCAATCACATGGCAGCAACTCAATGCATTAAGGCATGTAGCCATAGTGAATACGACTTGCCGAAGTTCAAACCGAGTATTAGAATGGGGAAGAAAGTGGATTTAAGTGACTTTGACCATAGCATAGTTGTTGGTGCCAGACGGGCTGGTCTGAGTATTTCAAAGACTGCTGATCTACTGGGATTTTCACACACAACCATCTCTAGGGTTAACAGAGAATAGTCCAAAAAAAGAGAAAATATCCAGTGAGTGGCAGTTATGTGGACTAAAATGCCTTGTTGAGGTCAGAGGAGAATGGGCAGACTGGTTCGAGCTGATAGAAAGGAAATAGTAACTCATGTCAACATGGACCAAAATCTCTGATTAATGTTTCCAACACCTTGTTGAATCTATGCCACAAAGAATTAAAGCAGTTATGAAGGCAAAATGGGTCCAACCCAGTACTAGCAAGGTGTAGCTAATAACTTGGCTGGTGAGTGTACAATGTTGACTTTTTTAAAACACAATTTGTTAGCAGACTTAAAAAAAGAACAAAAGAAAAAAGTTGCTTGAATACCAATTAATAGCCATTGATATGACCACAAATTTTCTATCCTGTCTGATTGACTGGGCTATGAGTACAAAATTACATGTTATCTAAAGACTAGGCAAATATTACGTGGTCTCTAACAACCAAATGCACTGTAGATGTTTCAGGTCATTAGAGAATACAGAAAGTCTGCTCATAGACACTGTACCTGGTAAAAGTGATATAGGGGATCAGCAGGCACAACATTGTTTAACACTAGTATATGCGAAGCAGAAAAGATAAAATAATTCACATTTTGCAGGGGAACCCCTTATTATGATGGACAGCCTCCCTTGCCAATAGAAATGCAGATGTGGGAAGGGATGGGCCAACCCTTATTTATTTCAGGTATTTATATAGCGCCGTCAATTTACGCAGCGCTTTACATATATATGGTACATTCACATCAGTCCCTAACCCTCAAGGGGAGTACAATCTAAGGTCCCTAACTCACTTTCATACATACACATACTAGGGCCAATTTAGACAGGATCCAATTAACCTACCAGCATGTCTTTGGAGTGTGGGAGGAAGCCGGAGTACCCGGAGGAAACCCACGCAGGCACAGGGAGAACATGCAAACTCCATGCAGGAGGTGCCATGGTCGGGAATCGAACCCATAACCCATTTACTGTAAGGCAGACATGCTAACCGCTAAGCCACTGTGCCGCCCTGGGCTATGAGTACAAAATTACATGTTATCTAAAGACTAGGCAAATATTACGTGGTCTCTAACAACCAAATGCACTGTAGATGTTTAACATCACCTGGAGGTGTTGGATCTTGAAGATTAAAGTACCCTGGTTTCGATGCTCCAGAGGTACTCTAGAGGTTTTCTGAAGGTATGTTCAGATATCTCTAGGCGCCTCCATTTTGTACATGCAATCCCTACACCAGATGTTTTGAAAATGATAGATGTACGTTAATCCTACTTTTTATATCTACAATCTTCCTCTTGTAACAACTGATCAGCAGTGGGCAACATACAGAAACATTCATGAAGTTATTCAATGTGTTCATTAAAGAAAACAAAAATCATAAATATTGCTAATTACTGCCTCACAAAAATAGAAACTAATACTACAAAATCATAAGACTGGTTCTTTACCGTAGGATGCGCCCTCCTGAGGAGATCCTGAGGAATCGGGATGAGGAAAGTTGACTCCCATCCTTCAACCACATCAGTTGCATTGGCAATGAACCACTGGCATGACACTCCAAGGTAACCTGTGATCCTGGGACACTGCTGAGGGTCTCAGAAACATTGGAGCCTGATTCAAACACTGGGGGAGCTGTACAGGAAAGACAAAGAAACAAGGGATTTACAGTAACATAACATACAGAGAATTATGAGATTAAAGCCATGAGTTCTCAGCACCTTAATTTGGGAAGCTAGAGAAAAGGGATGTTAAATTGGCAATATCAATTTTATGGGTTCCTCAGTGGTTCTTACCCATAAAATGTGCCTATTAGGCATATTTACTAGAGATGAGCGAAGTATTCAAAAATTCGATTCGACTAATTCGGAGAATTCGTGGAAAAATTTTGATTCGAGTCGAATATATTCGCTGTGAATTTAACTTAAAAAAGGGTGTTTCTAGGCTTCAGAGAGACTTAATATTAGTGCAGAACACTGTACCTTTAATTTAAATGCCCTTGGAGTCTGCTGGGGAAGAGAAATAATACTGTCAGTCAGTATGACATGCAGATGAGTGCCGTCGATCTTAGAATCACCGCACACTTCACTCATTTGGGCAGTCACGGGGCCAAAACCAGAGTGTGGAGCCACAGTGTGGCGGTGGAGGCAGCAGCAATGGGAGGCCATACAGCACCCTATGACAAAAATGGAAACCACCAGCAGTGTGAGGAGACCTGAAAGTGGCACATGGCAGAGTGTGGCGATAGAGACAGCAGCAATGGGAGGCCGTACAGGGACCCATGACACACTCTGGACCTGGCAGCAGCATGAGGAGGCGGTACAGGGGCCCATGACAGATTACGGGCCTGGCAGCAGCATGAGGAGTCGGTACGGGGGCCCATGGCAGATTACGGGCCTGGCAGCAGCAATGGGAGGCCGTACAGGGACCCATGACACACTCTGGACCTGGCAGCAGCATGGGGAGGCGGTACAGGGGCCCATGACAGATTACGGGCCTGGCAGCAGCATGAGGAGTCGGTACGGGGGCCCATGACACACTCTGGACCTGGCAGCAGCATGAGGAGGCGGTACAGGGGCGCATGACAGATTACGAGCCTGGCAGCAGCAACTTGGACAGGAGGACGTTCAGCTTCTGCACCGTCGGGTGCGTGCTCGCAAACTGTTGTCTCTTGGAAACGGATTCCAAGAAAGACTGCTGACGGAATCCGTGAAGAGGAGTAGCAGGAGAAGGAGCATCTGAACGAGCGAGATATGCCAACAAGCGACAACAGGGGCCCATGACAGATTACGGGCCTGGCAGCAGCATGAGGAGTCGGTACGGGGGCCCATGGCAGATTAGGGGCCTGGCAGCAGCTATGGGAGGCCCGTAATCTGCCAGCACCCTATGACAAAAAATGGAACCCACCAGCAGTGTGAGGAGACCTGAAAGTGGCACATGGCAGAGTGTGGCGATGGAGACAGCAGCAATGGGAGGCCGTACAGGGACCCATGAGAGACTCTGGACCTGGCAGCAGCATGAGGAGGCGGTATAGGGGCCCATGGCAGATTAGGGGCCTGGCAGCAGCTATGGGAGGCCCGTAATCTGCCAGCACCCTATGACAAAAAATGGAACACACCAGCAGTGTGAGGAGACCTGAAAGTGGCACATGGCAGAGTGTGGCGATGGAGACAGCAGCAATGGGAGGCCGTACAGGGACCCATGAGAGACTCTGGACTTGGCAGCAGCATGAGGAGGCGGTATAGGGGCCCATGGCAGATTAGGGGCCTGGCAGCAGCTATGGGAGGCCCGTAATCTGCCAGCTCCCTATGACAAAAAATGGAACACACCAGCAGTGTGAGGAGACCTGAAAGTGGCACATGTTTGGGGCATGATTCATGGCGGATTTAGTCAGTTGTGTCAGGAACTGGTGGTTTTAAATCCAGACTAATCCACGCCTGATTCATTTTCACAAACGTGAGTCTCTCCACACTTTGGGTGGACAGTCGTGTCCTCCGCGGAGTTACAATACCTCCTGCCGCACTAAACACGCGCTCCGATGCCACGCTACTGGCCGGGCATGACAGCCTTTCAAGGGCAAATTCAGCTAGTTGGGGCCAAAGGTCAAGTTTCGTTGCCCAGTAGTCAAGGGGATTGTCTACCTCGGTTGGCAGGGTGCTGTCCAAGTAGGCCTAAGCCTGTTGTTTGAGGTCCTGCTCCAGGTCCACCTGATGCTGCTGCTGCTGCGGCTGGTTAGTAGTTTCCTCACTGCGCTGGTGAAGAAAGCTACTCATCATCGACTGCAGACTGAGGCAGCCACTGCTGGTGGAGCTGCCACTGCTCCTACACCCCACCCCTCCCCTGCTGCCATGGCAGCGGAACGCGAGCGCACAGGGCCCACAGTGTCTGAGGATGGTCGTTGGCGCAGACAGGCAGAGACCAGCTGACTACATAGGTGGTTTTTATAGTACGTTATTTTGGCCTCCCTCTCAGCAGGTGTGAAAAAGGCCACCATTTTTGAACGGTAGCGAGGGTCCAACAAGGTGGACAGCCAAAAGTCATCCCTCTGTCTGATGGTTATTATTCGGCTGTCGCTACGCAAGCAAGCGAGCATGCTATGGGCCATTTGTGCCAAGGAATGCGAGGGACTCCCTGCCTCCATCTCCACAGCATACTGCCACGGTGCGTCTGGGTCCTCTGTCTCCTCTTCCTCCTCCTCTACCAGATGCTCCTGCTCCTCCACTCCTGTCCGCTGAGTGGAAAAACCACCCATTTCACTCAAAAATTCCTGAGCACCAATGTCCTCCTCTACCTCCTCCTCTTCTTCCTGTCCTGCCCCCACAGGGGTCATGTGGCGTTGAGATCTGTGCGCCACGTCTACCGCACCCTGACCAGCCATTGTTAACAGCATTTGTTCCAGGACGTGCAACAGAGGAATGACGTCGTTCATCCCATAGTCCTGCCGACTCACGAATAGCGTGGCCTCCTCAAAGGGCCTGAGCAAGCGCAGGTGTCACGCATGAGCTGCCAATGGCTGACATCTAAGTTACACAGGGAGTACCTTTATCCGCTTTTAACATCAGGAAATCTGTGATGGCCTTTTGCTGTTCGTAAAGGCGGTCTAACATATGTAGGGTTGAATTCCACCTTGTTGCAACGTCACAGCATGAGGAGGCGGTATAGGGGCCCATGGCAGATTAGGGGCCTGGCAGCAGCTATGGGAGGCCCGTAATCTGCCAGCACCCTATGTCAAAAAATTCAACACACCAGCAGTGTGAGGAGACCTGAAAGTGGCACATGGCAGAGTGTGGCGATGGAGACAGCAGCAATGGGAGGCCGTACAGGGACCCATGACAGACTCTGGACTTGGCAGCAGCATGAGGAGGCGGTATATAGGGGCCTATGGCAGATTAGGGGCCTGGCAGCAGCTATAGGAGGCCCGTAATCTGCCAGCACCCTATGTCAAAAAATTCAACACACCAGCAGTGTGTGAGGAGACCTGAAAGTGGCACATGGCAGAGTGTGGCGATGGAGACAGCAGCAATGGGAGGCCGTACAGGGACCCATGACAGACTCTGGACTTGGCAGCAGCATGAGGAGGCGGTATATAGGGGCCTATGGCAGATTAGGGGCCTGGCAGCAGCTATGGGAGGTTGGTAATCTGCCAGCACCCTATGTCAAAAAATTCAACACACCAGCAGTGTGAGGAGACCTGAAAGTGGCACATGGCAGAGTGTGGCGATGGAGACAGCAGCAATGGGAGGCCGTACAGGGACCCATGACAGACTCTGGACTTGGCAGCAGCATGAGGAGGCGGTATATAGGGGCCTATGGCAGATTAGGGGCCTGGCAGCAGCTATGGGAGGCCGGTAATCTGCCAGCACCCTATGTCAAAAAATTCAACACACCAGCAGTGTGAGGAGACCTGAAAGTGGCACATGGCAGAGTGTGGCGATGGAGACAGCAGCAATGGGAGGCCGTACAGGGACCCATGACAGACTCTGGACTTGGCAGCAGCATGAGGAGGCGGTATATAGGGGCCTATGGCAGATTAGGGGCCTGGCAGCAGCTATGGGAGGCCGGTAATCTGCCAGCACCCTATGTCAAAAAATTCAACACACCAGCAGTGTGAGGAGACCTGAAAGTGGCACATGGCAGAGTGTGGCGATGGAGACAGCAGCAATGGGAGGCCGTACAGGGACCCATGACAGACTCTGGACTTGGCAGCAGCATGAGGAGGCGGTATATAGAGGCCTATGGCAGATTAGGGGCCTGGCAGCAGCTATAGGAGGCCCGTAATCTGCCAGCACCCTATGTCAAAAAATTGAACACACCAGCAGTGTGTGAGGAGACCTGAAAGTGGCACATGGCAGAGTGTGGCGATGGAGACAGCAGCAATGGGAGGCCGTACAGGGACCCATGACAGACTCTGGACTTGGCAGCAGCATGAGGAGGCGGTATATAGAGGCCTATGGCAGATTAGGGGCCTGGCAGCAGCTATAGGAGGCCCGTAATCTGCCAGCACCCTATGTCAAAAAACTGAACACACCAGCAGTGTGTGAGGAGACCTGAAAGTGGCACATGGCAGAGTGTGGCGATGGAGACAGCAGCAATGGGAGGCCATACAGGGACCCATGACAGACTCTGGACTTGACAGCAGCATGAGGAGGCGGTATATAGGGGCCTATGGCAGATTAGGGGCCTGGCAGCAGCTATAGGAGGCCCGTAATCTGCCAGCACCCTATGTCAAAAAATTCAACACACCAGCAGTGTGTGAGGAGACCTGAAAGTGGCACATGGCAGAGTGTGGCGATGGAGACAGCAGCAATGGGAGGCCGTACAGGGACCCATGACAGACTCTGGACTTGGCAGCAGCATGAGGAGGCGGTATATAGAGGCCTATGGCAGATTAGGGGCCTGGCAGCAGCTATAGGAGGCCCGTAATCTGCCAGCACCCTATGTCAAAAAATTCAACACACCAGCAGTGTGTGAGGAGACCTGAAAGTGGCACATGGCAGAGTGTGGCGATGGAGACAGCAGCAATGGGAGGCCGTACAGGGACCCATGACAGACTCTGGACTTGGCAGCAGCATGAGGAGGCGGTATATAGGGGCCTATGGCAGATTAGGGGCCTGGCAGCAGCTATGGGAGGTCGGTAATCTGCCAGCACCCTATGTCAAAAAATTCAACACACCAGCAGTGTGAGGAGACCTGAAAGTGGCACATGGCAGAGTGTGGCGATGGAGACAGCAGCAATGGGAGGCCGTACAGGGACCCATGACAAACTCTGGACTTGGCAGCAGCATGAGGAGGCGGTATATAGGGGCCTATGGCAGATTAGGGGCCTGGCAGCAGCTATGGGAGGCCGGTAATCTGCCAGCACCCTATGTCAAAAAATTCAACACACCAGCAGTGTGAGGAGACCTGAAAGTGGCACATGGCAGAGTGTGGCGTTGGAGACAGCAGCAATGGGAGGCCCTACAGGGACCCATGACAGACTCTGGACTTGACAGCAGCATGAGGAGGCGGTATATAGGGGCCTATGGCAGATTAGGGGCCTGGCAGCAGCTATAGGAGGCCCGTAATCTGCCAGCACCCTATGTCAAAAAATTCAACACACCAGCAGTGTGAGGAGACCTGAAAGTGGCACATGGCAGAGTGTGGCGATGGAGACAGCAGCAATGGGAGGCCGTACAGGGACCCATGACAGACTCTGGACTTGGCAGCAGCATGAGGAGGCGGTATATAGAGGCCTATGGCAGATTAGGGGCCTGGCAGCAGCTATAGGAGGCCCGTAATCTGCCAGCACCCTATGTCAAAAAATTCAACACACCAGCAGTGTGTGAGGAGACCTGAAAGTGGCACATGGCAGAGTGTGGCGATGGAGACAGCAGCAATGGGAGGCCGTACAGGGACCCATGACAGACTCTGGACTTGGCAGCAGCATGAGGAGGCGGTATATAGAGGCCTATGGCAGATTAGGGGCCTGGCAGCAGCTATAGGAGGCCCGTAATCTGCCAGCACCCTATGTCAAAAAATTGAACACACCAGCAGTGTGTGAGGAGACCTGAAAGTGGCACATGGCAGAGTGTGGCGATGGAGACAGCAGCAATGGGAGGCCGTACAGGGACCCATGACAGACTCTGGACTTGGCAGCAGCATGAGGAGGCGGTATATAGGGGCCCATGGCAGATTAGGGGCCTGGCAGCAGCTATGGGAGGCCCGTAATCTGCCAGCACCCTATGACAAAAAATGGAACACACCAGCAGTGTGTGAGGAGACCTGAAAGTGGCACATGTTTGAGGCATGATTCATGGCGGATTTAGTCAGTTGTGTCAGGAACTGGTGGTTTGAAATCCAGACTAATCCACGCCTGATTCATTTTCACAAACAGACAGTCGTGTCCTCCGCGGAGTTACAATACCTCCTGCCGCACTAAACACGCGCTCCGATGCCACGCTACTGGCCGGGCATGACAGCCTTTCAAGGGCAAATTCAGCTAGTTGGGGCCAAAGGTCAAGTTTCGTTGCCCAGTAGTCAAGGGGATTGTCTACCTCGGTTGGCAGGGTGCTGTCCAAGTAGGCCCAAGCCTGTTGTTTGAGGTCCTGCTCCAGGTCCACCTGATGCTGGACAGCCAAAAGTCATCCCTCTGTCTGATGGTTATTATTCGGCTGTCGCTACGCAAGCAACCGAGCATGCTATGGGCCATTTGTGCCAAGGAATGCAAGGGACTCCCTGCCTCCATCTCCACAGCATACTGCCACGGTGCGTCTGGGTCCTCTGTCTCCTCCTCCTCCTCCTCTACCAGATGCTCCTGCTCCTCCACTCCTGTCCGCTGAGTGGAAAAACCACCCATTTCACTCAATAATTCCTGAGCACAAATGTCCTCCTCTACCTCCTCCTCTTCTTCCTGTCCTGCCCCCACAGGGGTCATGTGGCGTTGAGATCTGTGCGCCACGTCTACCGCACCCTGACCAGCCATTGTTAACAGCATTTGTTCCAGGACGTGCAACAGAGGAATGACGTCGTTCATCCCATAGTCCTGCCGACTCACGAATAGCGTGGCCTCCTCAAAGGGCCTGAGCAAGCGGCAGGTGTCACGCATGAGCTGCCAATGGCTGACATCAAAGTTACACAGGGGAGTACCTTTATCCGCTTGTAACATCAGGAAATCGGTGATGGCCTTTCGCTGTTCGTAAAGGCGGTCTAACATGTGTAGGGTTGAATTCCACCTTGTTGCAACGTCGCAGATCAGGCGATGCTGTGCAATTCCGTTCTGCCGCTGCAGCTCAAGGAGGGTGTGCTTTGCGGTGTAGGAATGGCTGAAATGCATGCAAAGTTTACGTGACATTTTAAGGATGTCTTGCAGTGGGATGGTGGATTTTAGGAACCGCTTGACAACCAGATTGAACACGTGAGCCATGCATGGCGCATGGCACAACCTTCCTTGACGCAGAGCAGACAACATGTTCTTTCCGTTGTAGGTCAACATGGTTCCGATTTTGAGTTTGCGCGGAGACAGCCATCTGTCGATTTCTCTGTTCATTACACTGAGAAGTTCCTCCCCTGTGTGACTACGTTCGCCAAGGCATACCAGGTGCAGCACAGCGTGACACCGTTGCGCCCTGCACATGTGATATGCCGGTCGGGTAATGGGACTTGGCACGGGGGTGGCGGCTGAGGACACGGCGGAAGAAGAGGTGGTAGAAGGCGGACATCTTTGCCGGACCAAGGACGTGCAAACGTGGAGGCAAAAGCGGCGTGACCTGTCCAAGTTGCTGGTGCGGCTGTGACAGCACCACGTTCACCCAGTGGGCCGTAAATGACATGTACTGTCCCTGACCGTAGTTACAGCTCCACACGTCGGCGTTGCCGTGCACTTTGGCAGAGACCGACATGCTCAAAGACTGGCCCACCATCTCTTCTACATGTGAATGCAGGGCTGGCACTGCCTTTTTGGCGAAGAAATGACGGCTTGGCACTCTCCACCGCGGCGCGGCACAAGCCATCATTTCTCGGAAAGGTGCTGAGTCCACCACTTGGAAAGGGAGGGACTGCAGCACCAGCAACTTGGACAGGAGGACGTTCAGCTTTTGCACCGTCGGGTGCGTGCTCGCAAACTGTTGTCTCTTGGAAACGGATTCCAAGAAAGACTGCTGACGGAATCCGTGAAGAGGAGTAGCAGGAGAAGGAGCATCTGAACGAGCGGAAGATGCCAACGAGCGACAACTCCCCTCAGCAGAGGTGTTGGAGCCTTGACTGGCTGATGGAGGGCGATTGACGTCAGGTGACGGAGCAAGTAACGGAGCGGGTGATGGAGCGGGGGCTGGGGCGGGCAGAACCGCCGTATCTTTATCACGGTTTTCCCAGGCCACCAAATAGCGACGCTGCATATGCTGCCGCAACGCTGTAGTCCCAACATGGGCCCCCTGGCCACGCTTGACTTTCTGGCCACATAGTCGACATACGGCTACGTTTACTTCCTCAGGCGGCTTGACAAAAAATTGCCACACCGCCGAGTAGGAAACTTTGCCCCCGATACTCCTCACTGGCTGACTGCTGCTTCCTCCGTGCACACCGGCACCACTACTGGCCGTGGTGGTAGGCTGCAGTGGAGCTGGTGCTCTACTCCGTGGCCGTTTGGCTCCACTGACACTGCTGCGACCCTGCTGCTGTCTCCTGGGCAACCCACCGACTGTTTTGCTCGCTGCCAAGCTGCCACCCTCTTCTCCTGATGATGCGGAAGAAATTGCCTGATGACGACGAGGCTGCCAAGTGCGATCAACCTCCTCATCATCAAGTAGGGTCTCCGCCTCACTACTAGCCCCCTTGGCTGCGTCTGGGTCAGGAGACAGACCTGTCTCTAGACCGGCTACCGAGCCACTCTCCTCGCCACTACTTCTTCGCCTGGCTGCTGAAAAGGCGGATGTCTCCCCCCGTTCCTGACCGCCCTCTGTTAGCTCTTCCTCACTGTACAGTGGGGCTGAGCCCACAGCATGCGATACTTCGTTTGGTGAGGGAACACCAAAGGACAGGGGCAGGTAGAGGACACGTGATTTCAGTGGGCTTGGTCCCGGGCCATGCCAACTAACGGTTGTGTCTGACGTACCCACCGACCGTTGGCTGTAGGTGTCAGAGGTGACCTGGGAAGAGGAAGACGACCGAGGCAACCAATCGGCGACGGCAGGGTTGTCGGTGGAGACACGACCGCTGGATGACACCGGGAGCACTGGCCTCTGGCTGCGAATAGTGCTGCCTCGACCCCTTCCTCTGCTGCCACGTCTGCTCGCTCCTAAAACATTGCCTCCTCTGCCACTCCTCTGCATGTTGTCTGACATACTCTTTAATTCAACGATTCTGTGTCCCTGAGTAACAATTCTGTGTCCCTGAGTAACAATTCTGTGTCTGTCCCTGAGTAACAATTCTGTGGCCCTAAGTAACGGTTCTGTGGCCCTCAGTAACAATTCTGTGTCCCTCAGTAACAATTCTGTGTCTGTCCCTGAGTAATAATTATGTGGCCCTAAGTAACGGTTCTGTGGCCCTCAGTAACAATTCTGTGTCCCTGATTAACGTTTATGTGGCCCTAAGTAACGGTTCTGTGGCCCTCAGTAACAATTCTGTGTCCCTGAGTAACAATTCTGTGTCTGTCCGAGTAACAATTCTGTGGCCCTAAGTAACAGTTCTGTGGCCCTCAGTAACAATTCTGTGTCCCTGAGTAACCTTTCTGTGGCCCTAAGTAACAGTTCTGTGGCCCTCAGTAACAATTCTGTGTCCCTAAGTAACAGTTCTGTGGCCCTAAGTAACAGTTCTGTGGCCCTCAGTAACAGTTCTGTGGCCCTCAGTAACAATTCTGTGTCCCTGAGTAACAATTCTGTGGCCCTAAGTAACGGTTCTGTGGCCCTCAGTAACAATTATGTGTCCCTGATTAACGTTTCTGTGGCCCTAAGTAACGGTTCTGTGGCCCTCAGTAACAATTCTGTGTCCCTCAGTAACAATTCTGTGTCTGTCCCTGAGTAACAATTCTGTGGCCCTAAGTAACGGTTCTGTGGCCCTCAGTAACAATTCTGTGTCCCTGATTAACTTTTATGTGGCCCTAAGTAACGGTTCTGTGGCCCTCAGTAACAATTCTGTGTCCCTGATTAACGTTTCTGTGGCCCTCAGTAACAATTCTGTGTCCCTCAGTAACAATTCTGTGTCTGTCCCTGAGTAACAATTCTGTGGCCCTAAGTAACGGTTCTGTGGCCCTCAGTAACAATTCTGTGTCCCTGAGTAACAATTCTGTGGCCCTAAGTAACGGTTCTGTGGCCCTAAGTAACAATTCTGTGGCCCTCAGTAACAATTCTGTGTCTGTCCCTGAGTAACAATTCTGTGGCCCTAACTAACGTTTCTGTGGCCCTAAGTAACAGTTCTGTGGCCCTCAGTAACAATTCTGTGTCCCTGAGTAACGTTTCTGTGGCCCTAAGTAACAATTCTCTGGCACTCAGTAACAATTCTGTCTGTCCCTGAGTAACAATTCTGTGGCCCTAAGTAACAATTCTGTGGCCCTCAGTAACAATTCTGTGTCTGTCCCTGAGTAACAATTCTGTGGCCCTAACTAACGTTTCTGTGGCCCTAAGTAACAGTTCTGTGGCCCTCAGTAACAATTCTGTGTCTGTCCCTGAGTAACAATTCTGTGGCCCTAACTAACGTTTCTGTGGCCCTCAGTAACAGTTCTGTGGCCCTCAGTAACAATTCTGTGTCTGTCCCTGAGTAACAATTCTGTGGCCCTAACTAACGTTTCTGTGGCCCTAAGTAACAATTCTCTGGCACTCAGTAACAATTCTGTCTGTCCCTGAGTAACAATTCTGTGGCCCTAATAACGTTTCTGTGGCCCTAAGTAACAGTTCTGTGGCCCTCAGTAACAATTCTGTGTCTGTCCCTGAGTAACAATTCTGTGGCCCTAACTAACGTTTCTGTGGCCCTAAGTAACAATTCTCTGGCACTCAGTAACAATTCTGTCTGTCCCTGAGTAACAATTCTGTGGCCCTAACTAGCGTTTCTTTGGCCCTAAGTAACGATTCTGTGGCCCTCATTAACAATTCTGTGTCCCTGAGTAATGCTTCTCTGTCCCTAAGTAACGTTTCTCTGTTCCCAAGTAACGTTTTTGTGGCCCTAACTCTGTCCCTAATACAGAGCGGTCTGCCTCTCTTGAATGACTGGAGGCAAATGAAGAATTCTAAAATGGCCGCTATTTATAGCTCGACCATTACACAGTGCTGGCTGCCTGGCTGCTGATTGGCTAATGCGATCACATGTCATTAAGGAATGCATTATGAGTCAGCGCGCCTTGTCTGCGCGCCTTCCCAGACATCCCCGCTCCGTCGCCGCACATGTCCGCCGCCATTTTAGGAAAAATTTCGATTCGCGCGTCCGAAGTAGGCTATTTTTCGGATTCGGCGCGAAAATTTTCCAATATTCGACTCGAATTCCACTTCGCCTACTTCGATTCGCTCATCTCTAATATTTACTCTAAGTTACTGTGAGAAACTATTTTTGCCCTGAAGCTCAGCCAGAAAATGGATAGGTTTTCCCCCTACCAAAGACATTTGGTTCTCTAAAACTAGTTTTACTATCCCTAATCCCAAAAATTATCTTATATACACAGTTGTTGCCCAACAAAGGCCCATAAAACATGGAACAAATGGATGTCTCACTTCTCCACTTGATCATTAGACCCATTCGATCAAATGCCCTCATTTACTTCCTGTAAATTCACCACTAACTACTGTCACTCAAGAACCTCCATATGGCTGTCAAAATTTTCACTGAGCCTAACCAAGATTCTGTAAAATAAATCATACTAAGCATAGCATACTCGTATAGAATTAAGACAGACTAGGGATGCGCAGATACTGAGTTTTTTCACGAGTACTCGTGAAAATGCTCCAGATACCCAAACTGATACTTTGTGGCATGATTTGGGTCAATAATCTCCCTGCATCGACCCATGTTCAGCAAGTGAGCGAAAAGTGGGAGAGAAGGGCTTGTGGGGATGCATACACTGGTGTTGGCTATCAGGCAGAGGGTAGAGGCAGGTGCTCTGGATTCTCAGGTGTAGGAGAGGATAGAAAACCACGGGGATTTCAGGGATGACAGTACGGGCTAGATGGCATTTGATTGGTCTGCACCATCATGGCGCTGACCAATCAGAAGCCGTCTAGCCTATACTGTCATCCCAGCACCGTGAGGGTGCTGGCCAATCAAAAGTAATTTAGCCTGTACAGTCATCCCTGCAAGAAGAGAAGAGAAATACGTGGGGATTTCAAATCCCCGTGGCTTTCTCTCCTCTTCTACAGCTAAGAATCCAAAGCATCTGCCTCTATCCTCTGATGGCCGACACCAAGGTATACATCCCCACTCTCCACTCATTATGAGATTAGTGCAGGGAGGTTTTCAGCACCACTCCTGTGTGAGCTCAGGTTATGACAAGCCTGGGTTCACACAGGAGCAGTGGGGAAACCACATGTGACAGGAATCGCATTCCTGTTCAAATGACACGCTATTATTTGCGGTTCAATTTGCATCCAAACATTTTGTATTGACGCAAATCGCACCACAAAGTATTGGTATTCAGTATCAGCGAGTACTTGACCAAAAGTATCAGTACTTGTAGTCACAGATCAAAAAATGGTATTGGTGCATCCCTAATTGTTACCTTTGCTGAAGGTCTGAAACACTGCCTCTTTATACTTGGAAAATCATATCACTTTGTGCTTTTGCTTTTACCACCATGTGATATTCAGTTTGTGATACTGGGAATTCTGAAAACCATATTATAGAAGAATGATATTATTGTCCTGCCTTTAGTATTTTCAATGTTAATGTTGACTTTATTCAATAAAACTTTGGTTAAATAAAAAAAATAACTTTTCCATGAACATAACTAGAAACAATACATGGAGTAGTGGAACTGTCATTGGACATACTGTATATCAGGGAGAAGAGGGACCAGGAAACCCCCTCCTGTCACACTCAGATTCAAAACCGTCTGTCATAGATTATTTTGGTTTTCAAATGGAGCCTAGGTACTAGGAGATGCTTGAGCATATGTTACCTCCTAGAAGAACATTAAACAAGCTTAAATTAGGAGCCATTGTAATAAGCAGAAATCTTTTCAGCTTTTTCTTAGTGTATTCTGTTTTTCTTAAAGCTATACAACTAAAGAAAACTGGTATTCTTGCTTCACTAGTTTGAGTAACTGACCTGAATAAGGCATGCAGATACTGTCATCAGAACTCCTGATTGGCATGACTATTGCACCAGAGATAGGCTCGTCCACTTCCCCATTACCACCATTACCGTTCCACACCAACCCCCTTCCCCTTAACCAATTATACTAACAAAAGACATAACATCAATTTTGGAGTAAATGGCCAACATGGCCTTTTATTAACAACTCAAGTTACAATACACCAACCATTCCTTATAACAGAAACCAACCGAATTGTTGTTGGTCTTCGAAGGCACCCCAAAACGATCCAAAATGCACCTGCGGACAACCATATACACTAGGCCTCCAGCCGCAACCAACCAGCTCGGAGACAACCATACCGTCCGCAGTGCAGCACCACCACCTTCCAGTTAAACCTTGGTTAACTGGGAATGTCCCCGGGCATCCCATACCACGGATGGGTCCCACACCATTGTTGTTTACCATCCAAATAAGAACCGCCTCCAAAGACCAACAACCGCCACCAACCATTCCTTATAACAGAAACCAACAGAATTGTTGTTGGACTTCGAAGGCACCCCAAAAACGATCCGAAATGCACCTGCGGACAACCATATACACTAGGCCTCCAGCCGCAACCAACCAGCTCGGAGACAACCATACCGTCCGCAGTGCAGCACCACCACCTTCCAGTTAAACCTTGGTTAACTGGGAATGTCTCCGGGCATCCCATACCACGGATGGGTCCCACACCATTGTTGAAGAGAACTGGAAAAAAAGGCGCTGTGGAAAATGCTCTCAGACAAGCACCTTAGTGGAGGTGCATCTTTATTGGGTGAGATAAAGTAGCAAGTATAATAAAATTAACCAGCCTGAAGTGGACAGTGTGATTCCAATGGACGGCCCGTCCGCTCTGAAGGGAGCTGAGATCAAAGAATGCTCCTGTCGGCTTCAAATCACGTGGTGTCAGCGTACCAGCGTCCTGGGTGGTGTCACCATGGCAAACGAAGGCAGTGTCCGGCGTTGGCTTCAGCTGGGAGCATATGTGGGGTTACCAAGACGACATGTTTCGCGCAGTTGCGCTTTGTCAAGTCTCTGGTAACCATGGCCGGCGGCCATTATATAGAAGACCATTAAAGGGAAGGCTGGCTGAGTGTAATTAGCAGGGGATGGGGTGTCAATCAGAGCGGACGGCTCGTCCTGAAGCAATGCTGAATACAAATTTAAAGGTACAGATTGCAAGTTATAAAAAATGATATGTATAAAAACAATAGCATTGGAAAGCATGATATACTTTCATCTTTAGTGAAATAAAGGTAATACAATAACAAAAAAAAAAAACAAAACAAAAAACACACAAGTTAAAAATGACATCGCTGGTTCATGGAAGCTATGTCAAAAATTGCGTTTACAGTGAGGTAATTATGGGTATATGGGCAAAGAAGGGAGTAGGGAGAAGTGAATGCTAGGCATATGAAAATGACTGTATCAAAGGTATATGAAAATGACTGTATAAAAGTTTTCTGAGAAAGGCTATCCCCCTTCCCTTATAAAAAACGCATATACCAAACATAGCGTATTGATAGACCGAACATACACTCAGGCCCGTGACCAGTCTAACTCGGTTAGGTTCATCACTGGTTTCAACACATCACATCGTGATATTACAAACATCATTCGCAAACACTGGCACATTTTACAATTAGATCCTAGATTAGCACCTAATCTCCCACGCGCCCCACGAGTAACTTTCAAGAGAGCCCGTTGTTTGAAAAACATTCTAGCCCCAAGCAAAATGTCACTGTCCACCTACATAGACAACGGCCCCCTTCCTACATTTGACGACAGAATTGGTATCTACAGATGCAACAAAAGAGGTTGTCTCACCTGTCAGTCCATCACCCATGGCAGATCACAGTTTTTGGACTCCCAGGGCAACAGCTACCACATTCGTCAGTTTATAACGTGTGCAACTGACCACGTCATATACGTTCTCACATGCCCGTGTAAGCTCCTATATGTAGGCCGAACCACACGCCCTCTACGCAAACGCATAGGGGAGCACAGAAGACTTATAAGAGATGGATGCGATAAGCATAGTGTCCCTAGGCACTTTTTGCAATCCCATCAAAATAATTTCAGTCTTCTTGAGGTCTTAGCAATCGAACATATTCCAAAGGGTACATTTACTGACAATGAAAGACTAGCCCGTTTGTGTAAGAGAGAGACGTTCTGGATCTACAAATTAGGTTCTATGACCCCCAATGGTCTCAATGAGGATCTTGAAATCCATAGCATTATTTAACAAGTTTGACTTCTAGTCCCCGGAACTAGGATCCTCCAGTGTGTTTTTTATTACATACAGTATTGTCTTCTTTTAATCCTTGTTTTTTAATCTGCACTGTCACCATGTATATATTCTGTGCACTCAATTACGAATACATGTTATTACGCATCTATTATATTTATTTAATTATGAACATATGAGCTACCTAATTTGATACCAGGATTGATTTTATTATATTCCTTTTAGTCATACCTTTTATACAGTCAT
This sequence comes from Staurois parvus, assembly GCF_062004578.1. Taxonomy (NCBI): domain Eukaryota; kingdom Metazoa; phylum Chordata; class Amphibia; order Anura; family Ranidae; genus Staurois; species Staurois parvus. The sequence continues at coordinate 5,062,912 of NW_028317864.1, forward strand.
TTTCATATACCTTTGATACAGTCATTTTCATATGCCTAGCATTCACTTCTCCCTACTCCCTTCTTTGCCCATATACCCATAATTACCTCACTGTAAACGCAATTTTTGACATAGCTTCCATGAACCAGCGATGTCATTTTTAACTTGTGTGTTTTTTTTTTTGTTTTGTTTTTTTTTTTTTGTTATTGTATTACCTTTATTTCGCTAAAGATGAAAGTATATCATGCCTTCCAATGCTATTGTTTTTATACATATCATTTTTTATAACTTGCAATCTGTACCTTTAAATTTGTATTCAGCATTGCTTCAGGACGAGCCGTCCGCTCTGATTGACACCCCATCCCCTGCTAATTACACTCAGCCAGCCTTCCCTTTAATGGTCTTCTATATAATGGCCGCCGGCCATGGTTACCAGAGACTTGACAAAGCGCAACTGCGCGAAACATGTCGTCTTGGTAACCCCACATATGCTCCCAGCTGAAGCCAACGCCGGACACTGCCTTCGTTTGCCATGGTGACACCACCCAGGACGCTGGTACGCTGACACCACGTGATTTGAAGCCGACAGGAGCATTCTTTGATCTCAGCTCCCTTCAGAGCGGACGGGCCGTCCATTGGAATCACACTGTCCACTTCAGGCTGGTTAATTTTATTATACTTGCTACTTTATCTCACCCAATAAAGATGCACCTCCACTAAGGTGCTTGTCTGAGAGCATTTTCCACAGCGCCTTTTTTTCCAGTTCTCTTCATCATGCATATGATTAACAAGGCAGCAGTGGTGAGCTCATGATTAACTGTTCACATGTTTCCACCTGGAGTGGCCTCTCTGCGCTCATTTGTATGAGTTTTCCCCACACCATTGTTGTTTACCGTCCAAATAAGAACCGCCTCCAAAGACCAACAACCGTCCATGAACCAACATAATCCCCCCCTCTACCTGGAGGGACCCAAAACTCACCCAAACAGGGAGGGCGGGAGGGAAGCTCACACTCTTGCCGTCCAGCTAACTGACGCCCCCCTCACAGAACCTCCCACCCTAAGGTGCAGCAAAACCCCACCTACACCAACCTCTACCAATCAGCTACCCCCCACCAACAATAACAAATCCCCCTGGAGCTACCTTAACCCTTTCTGCTCTTCCTTCACCCACTCTGGGCCTAGTCATGTATGCCCTGCGCTATTTCTTCTTTATTTCGCTACGGGCATTTCTTTCTGGTTCTAGGTTAGGGGCTCAGAAAGTATGGATCTCAACAACTGCAGCCTAGGAAAACTCAGCAAAGGCAGCCAAGGAGAACTTTCCAAAGAAAGCCATGGATTTTCACTCAGCACAGTGACAAACTGACTTAAAAGTCAATCAGTGCCTCTCCCTGCACACAGACCCACCCTTTGCCCTGTCTCAGATTCAGACTTACCCTAGGTTCACATATGTGCGGGTGGTGCTGCTGCAGAGGAATGTAAACCCGCGGGTGGGTGCCATTATTTCTAATCAGGAGTTCTGATGACAGTATCTGCATGCCTTATCCAGGTCAGTTACTCAAACTAGTGAAGCAAGAATACCAGTTTCCTTTAGTTGTATAGCTTTAAGAAAAACAGAATACACTAAGAAAAAGCTGAAAAGATTTCTGCTTATTACAATGGCTCCTAATTTAAGCTTGTTTAATGTTCTTCTAGGAGGCAACATATGCTCAAGCATCTCCTAGTACCTAGGCTCCATTTGAAAACCAAAATAATCTATGACAGACCTTTTTGCACAGAGGAATGTGGACCCGCGGGTGGGTGCCATTATTTCTAATGGCACGCCGCCCACACTGGAAAATGCAACTGTACTGAGAACCAAGGTTCCGTGTGGGCTGCATATTCCAAAGAAGTGCAGGGACTTCTTCCTTGCGTGTCATGGGCACGGGAGTCCATTCTAATGAATGGGCTCTCGTGCCCATGCAAAACACGGCCCGCACGGCCGCATATATGTGAACTGGGGGTCAGTCTACCAGGTAACAGTAGATTGAAGCTCCTGAAAGGTAAGTATTTCTCCAACTCCTGGCAGTCTTAAGATGGCCATACACTAGTAAAATTTTGTACAAAAAGGTTTGTTTTCGGAAATTTCATTCGACTATCTAATGGGTAGTTGGGTCAAATAGTTGTTCATTTTAAACTGTAGAGACAAAAACGTTCAAAGGAGCAGGATGAAAAAGTTTTCCCAACAAAATTCTAACAGTGTATGCAGTTTTCATTCAGGAAAATTGTATGAATATATCATACAGGCTATAATGAAACCTGTTTAATGTGTCAAGGATTACATTCAAATAGCAGATGTAAACAAAAGGCTTTCAAACAAAAAATAGTTGACTCAATACGGACAGTAAAAAGGTTCTAAGAATGCTCTGATGAAAATAATCATACGAATATTCGTATAAAATTCTACTAGTGTATGGGCAGTTTTAGAGCTAGCTTAGGACAAGGAACATTTTTGTGGAGGGGATAGACTATAAATGAATTATGAATTTAGATCTGTTTTAAGTTCATGGGTATTTTTAACTAATGACAGCTGTGCATGATAAATCCCAGGGTGCTGTGGTACATACCAAGAATGTTCAGTACATAAACCTTTGTGTCTTCACCAGCGACATTACGAGCCAGGCATGTATAGCGGCCAGAGTCAGAGGGTTGCACGGATGTAAGATGTACAGAGCTTCCATCTTGGGACAGACTGACAAGGCAAAACATATAAGTGATAAACCAAGTACAACCCATGCACATAGATACATACTCAGGCATTTGTCTGCACCCGATTTATCTTAGGCTCATATGGAAGTATGTTTGTGATTTTGCAATTGCCTTTAGGGTTGATTTATTAAAAAATAGTGTCAGGGCAACAAAAAGTAATGTTTTAGTTATAAAAGTGAGTTGACAAAGAGAGCCTCTAACTTCTTATATGTCTTGGATGCTCCCTGCAATAATTGACTCATGTGCACCTCAGAGTTTTAGGTGGACCTGTGCACCTTCAGCTCCTGTTGAATGCTTCATAATATAAAGTTAATAGGAAATCCAGCATGGAGAAAGGGTCCATAATGGGGTGTGCAGAACTGGGAGCTCAGTGCAGAGTTCATAAATGTTTTCTCTGTCATCCAACTGAACTAGCTTTGGGTGAACTGACCCTTTAAGACCTGAAATCTCACAAAGACTGGTAAGGTAAACTATGATCAGCATAGCTCCTGTTTGATTTTACCGCAGGTTTGGAGCGGAGACAAGATCCAGGGGTCTTCCATCCTTCAGCCACAAAATCTGGGGTGCAGGTGTTCCCTCCACTTTACATTCTAGTGTTACCTCCTGTTTCAACTGGATGCTTCGTTCACTTGGTATTTCTGATCCAACAATTGTTGGAGCCACTGTGGAAAAAAAAAAAAGAAGGGTTTTCTACCATAATAAAAGGAATATTATTATTATTACGATACATACAAGATGTTGACAGTTCAAATCATTACAAAGGCTAAAATAGGTTTTATAGCCATTTTCTATTTCAGATTTCATAACCGAAGAAATGTTTTTTTTTTTGTTTTGTTTTTTTGAAAAGCAGGGGAATGGCCATACCACTGCTTTATAAACCACCTCCTTTATGCCTTTATCTTATTTAGGCTCATACCTTGTACCAGCAGCAGAAAGTCTTTGTGAGTTTGAGATAAATGGTTCTGCACTATACAGCTATAGTGACCTGCATGTGAGGGCTGTACTCTGCCAATCTGCAGCCGATTACCCCTGATGATCACTCCCCAGTCTCCTACATGCTCTGAAAAATTAATAGACAGCTTTAGATAGACAAAACATACATGACATACAAACAAAAATTTGCTCATTTACACTTTTCATTTATGGCTTGTTTAGTCCTTGCACATGAAATCATTTCTCCAGAAAAATTAAAAATGTCCACAGACACACAGACATAGTTCTTCACAGTCTTATCAAATTTGTCTGAATCGGGTGATAACTGCAGTATCTACAGTAACCATCAAATATAAGTAGATGTCTTGGTCAGATCAGTCTACAGGTAAAAGCTGATGGGCCAGTTTGGATTCAACAAAGCCCACTTCATCCATGACAGGGTCAACTGTCATTGCATATATACAGTGGGTATAGAAAAGAATCACCCCCTTCAAAATAATCACATTTTGTTGCTTTGTAACCTGAAATGAAGACTACCAGGGACTGAAATGCTCCAGGAAATCTCTTTTCATGCTGAGCTAATCAAAATGACCACAGCTGATCACAGTTTAAAGTCAAATGGCTTTGAGGGGGGTGATCCTTTTTCCAACTCAGTGATTCAGCTTTTGAACTTTTTTTTCTGACATGTTGGTGTTACAGTATATCTTTCACTTGGATGGTATAAGGTGCACTGAGTAAATAAGCTGGATAAAATAAAAACTGTGCCTGCCTTCATTTCAGGTTGCAAAAGCAACAAAATGTGATTATTTTAAAGGGGGTGATTCTTTTCTATACCCACTGTATATACTTTTACATACAAAAATTTTACAAACATACAAAGTATCATTTCTAATTATATACAGTGGTTACATGGAAGCATCCATTTTTGAACATTACATATTCAGACTCTGCTTTCTGCTTTGCAGTGCTACACAGTGGTCATGCTTTAGTATGGAGCAGGATGCTGCACTGCCACAGAGTGGAGCAGGATGCTGCACTGCCACAGAGCGGGGGAATTCAGCTCTCTAGCCCATAGGTCAGCCACAGGAATTCCATGAAGCTCTGGGTTTTACTTTTTTATTTTTTTTGCCTTGAAGGAAGAGTTCGTTGATTATAGTAGCTATATTTACTCTGTCACTAATGGGCTATTTACTCATCTCCACATTTAACACAATAAAAAATATGGAGGAGAAACCTACAAACATGTAAATTACTTCATAGTATAATATTACTCAAGATATGTGCTCACTAATATACTATATTTTCTTTAATGTAAATAAACATAGGCCAGCTGTTTGAAGATGGACTTTAGTTTAGACACGTTTCTATATGTATCATTGATACGTGATTTTCCATAAAAGCCAACCCAGAGTTGCTGATTACGAAGTGGGTCTAGATCACACATGGCCCTCTGCACTCACTATGTGTAATGCGGACTAATGCGGCTGCCCCAATGCAGCAAATACACAGAAAGGAAACTATAACCTTTTATTGAAGACCTTTGTGGGCAGTAGATATTACCTCTTTGCATCCTACTTACCCAACGGCTGCCCGTCCTTCAGCCATGTGATCTTAGGTGGTGGAGAACCTTCAGCTTCACATGATAACACTATAGAATTCCCAATGGTAAGCTGAATCGTCTCATTCTGTGGGTGGATGATGGAAACTGGTACTGCAGGAAAAAGTTACATGAACAAATATACCCTTTTTTATACTGAATATATAGACAAAACTAGTGTGTAGAGTCATTTTATTGTTACTTTCTCTGCTTTAGTCGTGTGATCTTTGTTACTCTCTCACCCTGTATGATCACTGTGTAGGTCAGCTCAGCTTCACCAGCTACATTGCTCATCTTGCAGGTGTAGACACCTTTATCTGATGCCTGCAAATTAAATCAAGGACACAGCACAATAACAAAATAGATCACGAAATACAGATTATATCCGACTATAATGGGGTTGGCTCAATTTTATTTACAATATTTTAAACTGTTTTTTTTTTTTACTGTTTATGATTTATCTTTTTTTTTTTTACAAAAAATAAGTACATTTCATCTTGATCTATTTAGATTTGAAAACAACAGGTTTTCTTTAAGTAAACCTGTACCTTAAAAATTCAAGGCGAAACAACAGACTTTAACGCAGTCTTCCCCAGAAACATACAGACTTAGGCAGCCCAAAGATGATTCTGTTTTTTGCGCTCAGCCAGCGGATTGAACAAAAAACCTGATTCCTCCCATCCACATTCAGAGTGGATGGGGCAATCCTCAATGCTGTGTCGTTGTATTCTGACAATAGGCAGACTTCTCTGCCATCAGAATACACTGATCAGAGCTGCATAATATAACCTGCAGCTCTGATCAAGTGGCTAAAATCCGACAGGGTAGTTGAAGAGAAGTCAATTGGTAGATCGACTACTGTTCAACCACAGCAGCCATATGTGGTTTTAAATTTGTCCAGTCCCTGTTGAACTGGATGAATTTCAATCCATGCATGGCCTATATTACCTTTCCTTCAATCTTCTCCTCACTCCTCTCAGTATTGGAAGCTGGAGGAAATACATCTGAGTATGGAGGAGCATGTGACTTGCTCCCAGGGGTGGATTGACAACTCATGGGGCCCCTGGGCAATAGGGGATCATGGGGCCCCTGTATCATTGCCCAAACTCAAAAAAGCCTATGAAAAAGGTACCAGGGGCATCTCATGGGGCCCCCTACTGACCCCAGGCCCTCGGGCAGTGCCCGAGTTTCCAAATGGTCAGTTCGCCCCTGCTGAGAGATTAACTCTACCCAATTCAATCCATAACAAAATATACAATTTGGGCTTTAAGGACATAGTCCACCTCCGTGATCATGTTTCATGTTACACCCATGTTTACCATGTACCATGATCACATTCCTCAACCCCCCCAGAAGGCATAAAAATAGCAGTACACTGATCCTCTCAGTGAAGAGCTGTGCAGATGGACATGTCTGCAGGGGACCAGGGGCATCTCATGGGGCCCCCTACTGACCCCAGGCCCTCGGGCGGTGCCCGAGTTTCCAAATGGTCAGTCCGCCCCTGCTTGCTCTGTGTTACAGTGCCTGGCCTATGAGTGCTGTTACATAGGGATCCTATAGCCCTCTGCATGCTCAGCTCCAGTAATTTGTAGCTAAGGACATTCTTTTCACTCCTGACAACTAAACAGAGCACCAGAAAAATGAAAATAAAATTGGTGAGAGAATGCTGCTGGGTTGGAGACATTAAAGGGAACCTGTTGCTTTGCTCTGTATGAGCCAAGCACAGATTCAGTTTAAACAAAGCAGATAAGATAGACGGGCAAACATATGAAAACTAGACTAAAGCCATCTGATTAGAATTAACAATGCAGAATATTTCCATATAATAATTTGCATTGCATTTCACAAAACGTATTGTCTTTTTAGTGACCATTATATAAGATGTTAAACTATACTACAGTCCTATATAAGACATCAATATACTTCATAACATTTTTGCTACGATTAAAGCCAGGTGTTGCTTTCATTATATTTATGCTAGATGCAGCAGATTGCATTGGATCTGCTTGATGTTGGAATAAAGAAAACCCATTTTGTAAGTTACAAGTTAATGCCGGACTGGTTTATTGGAGGAATGTGTGCTGTGCAACACTGAACCCAGCGGCTCCAACTGTGACAGTGGCTCCTGAATTATTGGCGGAGGCTTTCACTACTTTGAGGCGAGATTTTTTTTTTTTCAGATATACATGTAAATATGATGATCAGTTTAATGTGAATCTTCTGAAAATCTTGTGTATGCAAGTTAATCTTTCATGAAGCAAACAATTTTATTTTTCTAATAGAATTAGAATGAAGAATTTCAGCTGGGAAATGGCTGCCTCCATCACAGCACTTGTTTTGCTTTGTGAGTTAGTTCCTTTAAAGAGGAAATATTTTTCAGTGGGGACTGGTTTTGGTGAGAATTGTTAAAAGGTCAGCTATTTTATACCTTTCACGGTTTAACTAAGAGAGTTTTAAGTACCTACCTTGACATTCTGTATCTCCAGTCTCTGGCCACTGTTCAAGATGGAAACACTACCGCTACTTTGGAGTAGTTGGCCGTTCTTATACCAGGTGACAGCTGGATGGGGGAGAGCCTCAGATTCACACAGTAATGTAAGAGTTCCTCCAACACGGAGAACTGTCTCTTTGGTCCCAGTGGGTGGTTCTCTGATACTGGGTGGAGCTAAACAAGAATGCTATGTGTTAGTTTTGACTGTACTAAAGAAACATGCATTTAGTAAACCTATGGAGGCTGTCATGGCTCAACACCTTCTGTGTCTAGTTTGTAATTATATATGTGATATGGGGGCAGCCATGTTTGCTTGTTACATATTCAGGCTCTGCTTCCTGCTTTGCATTGCTATACAATTGTTATGCTTTACTATAGCTTCTGACAATGGAAGTCTAGGAGTCATCTGACTCAATGAAAACACTGCATTCCCTGAGTGGCTAAAATCATATCTCAACAGTCGTTAGGACTGACAAAAAGGGTCATTGTAACAAGTTCCCTTTTGTGGCTAACCTGCCAATTATATTTAATAGAATAACAAAATATGGAAGAGCAAGCTTGTAAAAATGTGTCATTACATGAAGTATAAAAAATTATTTCAAGGTGATTTAAAAAATGCAGTTATTAACTAGAAAAGCTAGTGAAGTGTTCTTGCCTCCACCAGTAGTCTACAACTGGAGTGGGCGGAGTAACTGGGTGGAGTGGCTTGAGTAACTTGTGTGGTTGGAGTGGCTGGAGTAACTGTGAAAAGGTTGGACTGGGCAGAGTGACTTTATGGAGTGGGTTAAAAACTTATGCAACTCACTCTACAGCAAGGGCAGAGAAGAGCGGTTAAAAACAAACTGCTCCAACTTGCTCACTTTACTGGCGGTTGCCATGTTCAAACGATTGTAGTTTAAAAATTGTAAATCCTACACTGAAGAGCTTTATATTGTGAGAATCACAAGACCCAGACCTACATTTTGATGCATAGTATGTCTCTGAAATATTAAAAGTGAAGGCACAGTCGCAGTTTAGACATTGCTCTTCAAATTTGAGGTGGCTAGAGTGGAGTTTCAATGAATGTCAATGGGCGGCGTGAGTTGCAAACAAATGGTCATATTGTGAAAACTATCAGGACTATGGCTTAGCTGTGGATATTTTTAATGGCAGCAGGGATAGCTGAACGTTTTGATATAAGATTTGTGTAGGTGGGCTTGAAAATGAGGGAGTGATAGCAGTTTAGAAATCATGTCCTGATTTTTCAGCTCACACTCCAGCTTTTGTCAGCTCCCACTCTAGTTTTGAACATTCCGCCACTCATTCCTATGGGACCAATTTCACCACAAAAACTCTGATATTTCGTGAACCATTTGGCGAAATGTTCCACAAAGTAATAACACACCAATCGGGAACAATCCGCACGTTTCGGTATATTACTGTCTATGTAGTGTAAAAACTGTGGGAGGAGTTAGGGTGGTAAATTTGGCTATAATAAGAATATATATGTGAGATAACAGGAAGTGGTCTTGCCATGCAGGTGGAATATTGGACAGCAAGGCTATATAGCATTACACATCTTCCTTTTATTTAATATGGCAGCTAAAACAGGGAAATAGGCTGCAGAACAACATTACATAAATGTAACATATTTTAGTTTCTCCAAATTAATAGCATTTCTATACTTACATAGTTATTTTACAAAATATACTGTATATATTATTGTTAAACAATACTATTAACAAAAATGTCCACATTTTTCAAGTTTTATTGCTGTCTGTGTCCTCATTTAGGAAGAGGAAGTGAGGTGAAATCTCCCTAATGGAAACACAGCAGTCTTTCTAGTGCAGTGGGGAAGGGTTAGATCCTATATTAGGTATGTAATGCTTAGTGTGTCTGGGGAAATTTCTAATCACATACTCCCCAGGTTGTGTCAGACAGATGTGGAATGAAGTGGATTTAAAATCGGCCAGCAAAAACAACAAATATATATATATATACACATACACACAGTATATGAGAGAGCTTTTGCTGCTTCCCCCACGAAAAAATGTTTTGTTTTTTTTGCTGGAGTTGGGAGTTAAACAATGACCCAAAACAGGGCTCTTTCTTACCATGAACGGCGAGCTGTATGTGCTTCTCATCAGTTCCAGCTGGATTCTGAGCTCTGCATATATATGTTCCTTGGTTGGAGAGCTGAACTCGAGCAATCTGTAGCACTTGCCCCCCTGAAGATCAGTAAACAAGAGCAAGATCAATATTGTCCACATCCAGAGCAATATATCTTAGAATGAAGAAGGCCTTTCATACAGACAACAAAGTGTTAAATGTGGGCTGCAGTACCAGGGCTGGCCAGCGGGTGCTCTCAGCAACCAGAAGGTCACTCCTGCAATCAGCCATCACCTGAGGCTGATTGCAGGAGGTGTATTTAAGGAATGGCCAGACCTGCAGTCAGTGCCTTTGTGTTTGTTTCCCATGTTCCCTGTTTCCTGTATCCTGTCTCCTGCCTGCTTGACTCTCCTGCTTGACTCTGACTCTGATAGAACTCCGCCTGCACTGACCCCGGCTATTTCTGACCATTCTTCTGCCTGCTCCCGTTGTACCTTTCTGCCTAATTGTTCCTGACCCGGCCTGCCTGACCACTCCACCTCTCCAGCCCTGACTGCACCTGTACCTATTAGTTTAAGGTTGGTTTTGTTTTGCACTGTGTTTGTTTATTTTGTGCAGCTCATAATAGTGATATTTAATGTCAGGATATACCTAATACTATCATGAGACTATAGGTAGAGGAGTCAGTGGAGAAAAGGTCAATGGCTGTATGACAACTGAGCTGCTTAGAGTATTGAGAACCTTCTTTGCAATCGACAGTCACCACTATAGATTATAGGCAGGCATAATAGCACAAAATATTGTTGGATTATGTGATAGCAGGTGGGGGGTGATAGCGGTCAATTAACTGAGCTGCTGAGAATCATAGTATGCATTTTTGCAACCCACAACCCCCACTACCTATGCAATGCTATGGAAGACAGAATGCCATAAAGCATTGTGGAGATATATGAGAGCTTGAAGAAACATGGTTGACAGCGACAAGTTAACCGAGATGCTGAGAGTCTTGGGATTCCTCGCTACCATTTCTCATCACCACTATTATCTACCCAATACTGCTGCTAGATGTCATTTGGCCAGTATTTTCACTTCTGCAGATATAGACCTTCACAGCGTAACAGTGTCTACATCCTGCAGTCACCAAGCTAAAGTTGATCCTCCAGTTATTAGAGGGCACAGCCACAAAGGCTGTAAATTCTCTTTGTGCCAGTCCTGATGTGAACAGGGCATATATCCCATATTGGTTTGAACATAAAGTACCTGGCATGATAAGGTACCCTCTTCCGGGATGCAGGACTTGTCCATCCTTGTACCAGGTTATCTCAGGGGTGGGGTGAGACTGTACATCGCACACAATGGAGATTGAGGTGTGGAGGACAGTGCTGACATTCTCACTCCTTGCACCAAGTATTCTGGGTGGAACTAAAATTCAGAGTTAAACAGACAATTTTAGAGACATTCCAATTCCCTTGTGAATTAGTTTATTGATTATCCATGAATCAATTCAGTCAAGACCTCTGATGTACACAGATCAACATTAAACTGTATCACTTTGTACAAATACGGAATACAATAAAAAGAAAGGAGTCCACTTAACAAGGAACAAAAAACAAATACATTGCTTTCTAACGTACAACAACAAAAGATTCCTACAGAAGGATTTTCCCAGCTTCTCTCTATTTGCTTTGCCACAAGTCAGATCCCAGGACACTACCCCATCGCACCTCCATTGGTATCAATAGGCATGTTTTATTTTATTTAAGATAGTGTGGAAGGATTTGCTTTTTTTAAATTACTGTGTCCTTTTCGGGGAGATTTCCCTTTTCTTCCTGTCAAGACAGGAAATCTCTTTCAACAGTGACAGACTAAAACATCACTCATTTCAGTGCTTCTATTGCTGTATGTGCTTCCCTGTCCTTGTGACAACAGCACCCTGCATTTCTTAAACAGGGGTCATAGGGACAGAAAGGGAAAGGAACAGAATCAAAGGGCAACCTCTCCAAATGGGGACAAACCAAAAACATGGCAAACATGTTAACTCTTCACACTCTGATCAAACCAAATAAAAAATTTGGCTGGAGTTAGCGTTTAAGAATTGTTCAATCATATTCAAGCTGCCTTGGAAAATAAGAAAAACATATGGTTAGAGTCTGCGACAAAGAACTCTTATTTCAGATATGTTGTAGATGAGAATAATGCAGCTCCAGTAATTTTAATAATATTAGGAAGAGTTTAAACACTGAAAAAGCTAGCCTTTTATTTAGCTCTGCTCTATGGACTTTTACTTGGTGAGAGCACCTCGGTCTTCTTCTGTCAAAGCCTTCTTAGAGTCATCCACATAAGATACCCAACTGAGGGCAATCACCTGGCAAGAGACAGCTTGTGGTCAGGCAAGGGGCAATGTTGGCTGTCTGGTTCAGCCTACTGAATCCACAGATCTCACAAGCATGACCATGTTTTCTATTATTGTCAAAATGTTGTCTTTTTCCAATACATCTAGAGGGTTATAAGAAGGCTCTAAATAGTCAACAATGAAAGAATGTAATGGGTTAATAGTAAAAAGAACCCTTATTTCTTGATACAAATGTTCTAATATACCTACCATGGACCATTAATGTGAAGAGTCTCTCCATAAAGCCAGCTGGATTCTCTGCCACGCACACATAGCTGTCTATATCCGAGACCTGCACTAAGTGGATCTGTGAAAATAAAGAACAGTCATATTGTCTATTGAAGTCAAAGATCTCTGCATGCTTATACTTTGGTATTGTGTTTCATTGTTTTAGGGCTTGTCCCCATTGAGTCTGGGGCTTATCAAAGAAAATATGTCATGGTAGACTTGAATACCTCTGAAAGAAAATGGAGAATATGCTTATGAACCACCTCTTAAACACATTTGAGAAGGCTGTGCTGACAAGTTTGTTTTAATGAGTGGCCTTTACCTGCAGCCGTTTCCCCTCATCTAGGATCTCGTACTGGTCACTGGTGGATAGTGTCAGACCATTCCTCAGCCAGGTGATTGTAGGTGCAGGAGAACCTGTTGCCTCACACACAAGTTCTGCAGTTTGATTGTATACAACAGACACCTCTTGTATTATTCCATCCACTTCTCCAAGGATGATAGGAGGAGCTGAAAGGTGAATACAACATGGCAGTATGGAGTTAGGATATGCAGGACAGACCTGTTTTTGGCTTTTGTATATGCAATATGTATCTGAAATACTAAGATATACTGGAATCAGGCAATTTTTATTAACCAAGTTTTCAAGAACACTTCACATACCTTGCACTTGATTTTATATCAAGCAATAGAGGAATATACAAATTGTGTACATAAAAGATATGCCTTTAAGATTGTGCAGCCCACAAAAGATGTCCATTATACACCAAAAGAAAAAGTTACCGTAAACACTACCCATTTAAGCAGAACCATAGTTATTAGCTTTGGTACTCCTACAGTATCCCTGCTACTCAGCACATTTTTCATAGTCTTCACCTAAGCATCACTTTTCAACATCCAACTTCCTCACTCTGAGATTTCAAGGGATGAGATGATTCATTAGAGTCAAGCCAAAAGGACCATATTTTTTGGAATTTGTTTAAGGCACCTAAAGTTTATAAGTATACATTTAAAGGTTGACGTTAAGTGCTTCACAGCATTGGTTGTAGGTAGGAGGTGTAGGCAAAATCAATTTCTGTAGTATGAGTTTACAAGCTAAATACAGGGATCTTGTCCACAAATGCATTTTGTCTGGAAGTGAATCCTCTTGAAAAATTCCCAAGAGGGCAAATTTGGGATCTAACAACACCTGGGTAGAGCAAAGGGAATTAGGAGTTGCAAATATAGACACCCAGTAGCTATGGAGTTCAGGACACCACCATAACATAAGGTAAGCTGCCACCACCGATCCCCACTGACCTGCCAGCCTCCGCAGGGCCCTCCTCACTAGCCCTGTGTCCATCCCTGACCACCAGGAACCAGCTCAGGCCCACTGATCGCTGCCCAGCCCATACATTGGTTCTGGGCCCACCCCTGGACACCCTGCACCTAGATACCGGGCACCCAGCTACCACCCCTGGACACCCAGCACCCTGCTACCGGGCACCCAGCTACCACCCCTGGACACCCAGCACCCAGCTACCGGGCACCCAGCTACCACCCCTGGACACCCAGCTACCGGGCACCCAGCTACCACCCCTGGACACCCAGCACCCTGCTACCGGGCACCCAGCTACCGGGCACCCAGCTACCACCCCTGGACACCCAGCTACCGGGCACCCAGCTACCACCCCTGGACACCCAGCTACCGGGCACCCAGCTACCACCCCTGGACACCCAGCACCCAGCTACCGGGCGCCCAGCTACCACCTCTTGACACCCAACTCCCGGACCACCCAGCGAATTGAGACGTCGCCCAGCGAATCACCCGGACCACCCAGCGAATCTACAGTCACCGAGCCGCCAGCATCACCAGACGCCGTGCCTATCAGCGCCCCGAGACAACGCACCCTACGACCACTCCACTCGCCGATCCACTGGACCCACTGAGGACCCCTCGGACACCAGCATACTGCACCCACAGATTGCAGCCAGCCAGCTGCTGCCCTTTACTCCCACTCTCCCCCTACAGAAAGACTCTAGTGGACTCCACGGTGATACAGACTCTCCACATCACCTCGCCCTGACCCGTATCCCTTCACCTCCCCTGACCCGAACAGCACTGCACTCACCCCAGCATGCCACCTGCACTTCTCCTCCTGGTTTTCCTCTCCTCCATCCCAAAAATCGCCTCCCTCTACCCGCCCACCCCCCCAAAACAGCTCTACATTGCCCCTTCACTACTGCCCTCTCCCCACTATGGCACTCACCACCTCCTCCTGGTACTCCACTCCCCGGTCGTCCCACGTGCCACCACAACCAGACCCACACGCTCCTGCACCTCCCATTCCCATGCTACCCTTCTCACCCTTCTCCTATCCGCTGGGGACATCTCCCCGAACCCTGGCCCCTCACCACCTCCCCCCCCCCTCCAGGAACCCCCTCTCCAGGGACCCCCCTGCTCCCGCCAGCCGCCGCAACCCCCTCAACCTCATACCTGTGCACCTCCTCCCTGCATCCATCCCCCCTCTCTCGGTTGCACTTCTGAACGCCCGTTCGGTTTGCAACAAACTAACTGCCATCCATGACCTCTTTATCTCCCGCTCCCTCAACCTCCTAGCCATCACCGAAACCTGGGTACAGGCCACTGACTCTACCTCCCCTGCGGCACTCTCCCATGGAGGTCTCGTCTGGTCCCATTCACCTAGACTGAGCGGTCACAAAGGTGGTGGTGTCGACCTGCTCCTATCACCACTGAGCACCTTCCAGGTCCTCCCTAACCCCCCCTCCCTAACCTTCTCCTCCTTCGAGGCTCACTGCATCCGGCTCTTCTCACCCACCCCAAGGATAGCAGTGATCTACAGGCCCCCCGGATCCATAGCCCGCTTCCTGGATGACTTTGCCGCCTGGCTTCCCTTCTTCCTCTCCTCTGAGCTCCCCACCATCATCCTCGGAGACTTCAACATCCCCATCAATGACAACACCCCAGCTACCTCCCAACTCCTCCACCTAACCTCCTCCTTCGCGCTCACACAATACACTCAATCCTCCACCCACATCAATGGGAACACCCTGGACCTAGGATACGGATAACGTTCCGTAAGGGCATTAAATGGCAACAGTACATCATTATCATATAGTTGATGAAGGAACATACCAGCTCTTTTCCAGTGGTCAAACCCATCTAGTTTTTCTAATTCTGGTAAGAAGGGACTATTCCAAATCGGCATATATTTTGTATAGCCTTTATGCATGGTAAGGCCTTGTATCATGGTCCACAAGTTATGTATCAAGTAAAAGTAGGGAAGTTGCATTTAGCATGAAAGTGCTGTGCCACTAAATACCAAGATATACTTAAAGGCTTGTTGGCTTTAGGCAACCCAGACTTAGAATGTTTCAAAACAAGGGCTGGATCTGTTTCTAAATGTACAACCCCTCCTCATCAGGTTTAATGCAGCATTATAGCAATGGGGAGGAGGCCTACAATAAATAAGGGGTCCTTGTTTTGAGAAATATCCTAACACATATTCAGGGATTCTATGATGTATCTTCTATGTCCGGTTCGTCTCTCCCTGCTGCTGGTCCCCCAACCGCTTTTGCCTGCTGGAAAAATTACAGCAGGGGAGTGCTATGTGTTTCATGCACAGGAGCAACTGTCAAAAGGCAACTGCTCCTGTGCAGACTGACACTTGCTGAGAGTAATACAGTACAGTGTTACTATGTAGTTACTATTTCATTCGTAAGTAGATCAATGGTGTGACCTTTCAAATTACACCTTTTAAATAAAACTTACAAGTAAAAAAAAAAAAACTGAAATGCTGGGATGTGTTTCTGACAGCTATAAGTACAAAGAAAGTGGCTTGGATAAACTGTGAAACATCTTCAGCATTACAGAAAAAGTCCAGTTGAATATGACTATCTACTACTAGCTATACCTTTATGAATGAGAACCTTCACAAACAAAAGATAAACATACAAATAGAATATATTCCTATTTAAACCCTTATTAACTATTAATTATCCTAATCAGTCCTAATTAACGCATCCTCTCTATTTCCTTCTGATTCTATTTTTTTCATCATTCATAATTTTTTTTGTACATTGCATTAAAAAATGCAAAATTAAAACACAAAAACAAAAAAAATGATTGTCCAATTATCAGGTCCACAGTGGAAATGTAAAATTGCTCCATTTGGCAAACGGGACTATACTTTTTATGAATCTTTTGAGAAGTAAATATTAACTCTGCAAAAGCGAACATTGTCTACTAAATCAACCTTAGTGTTTCTTGCCATGTTTCAGATGATATTAGGTGTCTGTTTATTGTATACCCTACTGTAAAGCACTATGGAATATTCTATGTAGGTAAAAGCTAATAATAAAATCTTTACGGGAGTGAGATGGTACAGCAATTCTTTCATAGCATTCATCTACTAAAATTACTCACTGAGAACAACAAGGTCATAATGCAGTCTGTCCTCCCCTGCTTCATTAGAAGCCTCGCAAGTGTATTTCCCAGCATGCTCTACCCGGGACATGGGTATCTGTAAGACTCGGCCCTCTAAAATGGAAATAAAACAGAACTGAATATATTTAGGAGCATTATATGAAAAGCAAACAGTATACTAAAGTATATCTGAAACCAAAACTGTTTATGTTTTGGACAGAGAAATAGTTTATGTTCCTGTCAATTTCTTTGCCCTCTAGGGGAGAATTATCTTCATTTCCCATCGCATGGACACAACAGAAAGTATGACAAAACACCCCCAATATAAAGTAAATCCCCTCTTAGGCATTTGTTGCCAGAGCACGTGCCGCCATTGGAATAATTACCTTCTATTCATTTTTTGGGGAAAGCTCAAAAGTTGGATGTTCCCATACTTTTTGTACCACTGACAATGATCACCAAGTCATACAGAGAAAATGAATCTACCCAAAGGTGACACAGAGAGCAATTTAAAAATATGACAGAGGTATGCTATCCAAAAAAAATGTTGCACTTTAAAAGGAAATCTCTCCAGAATGCCAGCTCACTTACCCAGCAGCACCAGAACTCCATCAGAAGGAGTAATGGGCTGTCCATCCTTGTACCAGGTCAGGGTGGGTGGAGGGATTGCATTGGTGTCACAGTATAAAGAGATCGGATTGGAAGCAACAACCTCCCTGTGTTCTGTCACCTCCTCTTCCTCATCCTCTCGATACGCCAATTCTAAAGCAGCGCTGGGGCTCCCTGGTTTGTGGAATATTGGGGGTACTAAGAGGGAACAAGAACAAGTGAAAAAAAATCCATTTAAACATTGTTTCAGTCATACACAAACAAAAATAGGTAAGCCAGGTTAGCTAGTTCTGACTATATTAAAGGACTCCTGTATGGTTAGAAATATGCCACTGCCTACCACTCCTATAAAGGCAGCCATAAGGAATCATTACACACACAGCATCTGCTTCCAGCTGGCCACCGATGGGTAGAATTTCGAATGAAAATTATTTGGAAAATAATGTTCTAAGAAAGTTCATTCATCTTTATAATCATAGGAGGGCTCAAATCAACTTTCCTTTTCAACAGCCGTGATAATTCAAAGAAGCAGGATAGAAAATTTTTCTCAAACTAACAAATTTCTAACAGTGTATGTGGTTTTCATTCACTAAAGTCCATTCTTTACAAAATCAAATGTTAGGCCCCTTTTACATGAAGGGTCCTATAGATGGTCTGTATATCCCTATGGGCTGGTGGGTGTAAACAGACTTGTGTCCATTTACACCCACCTACCTCCAATTCAGTCTGGTCCAATTAAAAATAACGGAAGGGGATCTGTCCACCTCTGTCTAGGAGAATCTGATCGAAGGGTAGTCAGGTGTAAATGGACTGTAAATGGACAGCAGAGTCCATTTACTCCCAGCTGCCCATAGAGTTGTCTGTGTCCGCCCAGAATAAAGTGAGCAGGCATGGACAAGTCATCCTCCTGCTTTGCTCTGATCAGCAAAGGATCTCTGAGAAGATCCCCTACTGATTGGGATAGAGTCCACTCTGTGTGGAAGGGCCTTTAAAGCAAAGAAAATCTTTTGAACGACAAATAAATGTAATAGTAAATAGTAATTGCAGTGTCTAGTCTTCATCTCTCTCTAATGGTTAATCTGCATATCTCTACATTTCATACATTAACTGACACTTTATACTATGGACAAACGCTAAACATGTAACCATTGTTGAAATCTGGATTGCTGGAGACAACACAGACAGCATGATGCTGGATTTATGAGCTCTATGATGACTAGGAGGTTCTGTGCAGGAGCCATGGTTAATCATGATCCTAGAACCACCCAAAGAATGTGATCTGTGCAGACACTGAGTGGAAGACAGCACACAGTGTATAGGCATGGCTTTGTTCATATCACAGACTGAACTGCGCCAGAACACTCAACAGGTAGACAGTGTTGTGGCATGCTACCATAAATTCATAAAGTTCAACAAACTGGCAGAAACAATAGGTATGTTATACTTTTATTCAATGTATTTGAAAAAACGAAGGACACAACTATATTGAACAATGTTACTGAGAGCCAAGGGCGCATATTGGTATTTTGGGTTTAAAGAGATTTTAAAGTGGAACTTTACTCATAACAACTTAATAAAAAATAGTTAGCAATCGTTAGCAAGGAACATACATCCCACATTAATAATTATGCTACCAAAAGCAGTGTGCGCTGTATATTGCCTCCAGTATTGTTCTGGTTTCTTCTTGCTGGAGGCTGCCATTTTACTGAAGCCCAGAGCCCCTGAGCAGCAGTAAATCTTTAGGCTGTCAGCAGATCTGAGACAGTGTATTACTGGATTTTATATAGGCACTTATTTTTAATATTTTACATAGCTATACCTGCAAAAGGGGCCACCCTGCAGTGATCTGGCAGGACTTAATGTTCTGACTAAAGTTCCACTTTAGGGAAAGATCAGCATGACTAGCAATATATATATATATCAATTCATAATAAGTGTATCCACAAGGGTAGCTGGCTGAGCAACACAAACCTTGAACATTGACATAGAATTCTCTTTCATCCTCGCCAGCAACATTAGTGGCCACGCAGGTGTAACGCCCGGAGTCGCTCACTCGGATAGGCTGGATCTGCAGTACATGTCCATCTCCAATGATCTGCACTGAGCCAGAACTTTCCAGAAGCTGAAAATATGTACCACATGTGGGTGAAACAACAAAGCACAAATAATATTAAAAAATGTAAATGCTATAAAAATCTGCAAAGTTCATCTACAAATCACTATTTCCAGACATGCACAAATAATGCCAAGATTTATCAGTATTTGCTAATGAAAAAGTCTCACTTCCAGAAGCCAGAAGAGCAGCTAATATGCAAATTGATCAGTTCCCAAACCAAGTACCCAATGTAATACGGTGTTTGTGGCTGCTCTATTTTGAAGACCTGTTGGGAGTCCTCCAAATAGTCTTCAGGCCATCACCTGAAGCACAAGTGGTAATTATATTGAATGTTCCTTTTTCTGGATTTTTGCCAACCAGCTATCTTCACATAAAACACAATGGCGCAGTGATGTGACCAATAATTGGAAATGGTAAACAATGGAAATGGGAGGGTGGCATTTGATTTGAAATGTATTCAGCATTTGAATTACATATTGTTGCAGTAAATTCATCCATTTCTTACCTGTCCATCTTTGTACCAGTGGAGACTTGGCTTTGGCACAGCCCATGATTCACATTGGAGGGTGAGACTGCTGTTTACTCTGGTCTTCACTTCTGTTACAGCAATATTACCTGCAGAGTTATCCTTTGTGATCTGTGGGGGAACTAAAGGGAAGAGTCAGGATGAGAATGACAGTTCATATAGTATTTTGGCTGGCTGGTGGGCTGTATATGAAATGACACAATTATACCAACTGTTAGGCACTCTCTACATCTGGAATTCCTTTTCTCTAATCAGATCCTAATTGAGAAAATCATCTTAGTCACTACAGATTGTGACACATTTGGTGCTTTGGGAACTTCTTTATTTGAAAAAGGCTTCTACTATAAAGAAAACATATATGATTGTAAGCTATTGCTCTAATGCTAAATAGAGTTTGACTTCACTGTTAATAGGCTTTTTTTACAATACACACCCTTTTCTATCCACTCTTCTAGATGACAGATCCAAAAACACAGCAGCCCAATCCGACTCTGAATTTAAAGGGAGTACTTGGGAAAAACATTTCTCTCTTTTCGAGTGAGTTGTTATTAAAGCATCTCTAAAGGAATTTTTTTTTAAAAAGAACATATTATACTCACCTTCTCTGTGTAATGGTATTACACAAAGTGTCCCAAACCTCCTCTTCTGGAGTCCCCTGCCACCGATTTTGGCTCCTTCTCTTCTGGATCTGCCCCCATAAAAAAGCTGCTTGCTATGGGGGGCAGACATGCAGGCTTGCTCCCAGGCTGGGTTGTGTGCGTCCATAGACACACACAGCTCAGCCCCGTCCCTCACTCTCTGCTCACAGTATTTGACTTAACTGCAGCAGTGAGAAGACTGACTCCTTTCATCACGTTTTCATAGTCATGTTATTCCCCAATACTCACCAGCAGTGCAGTGCACGCTCCTGGCAATTCTGTCTCTAATACCAGGGTATCTGTCCCTAATATATATCGGACTCTCGGGCTCTGTGTAATGACATCCCCTACAAATATGCTCTGTCACTGCACCAGCTGCCAACTTCCCACACAAGGCTGTCATACCCCATGCCTTGCAGACAAATTAAATCCACACTATGGCCACTTTAGCAACTCTGGAATTCTAGCCACCCTGAGTAGTACTCTACAACGGGGGCTATACACTTCCCACGATTTAGAACATTAATAAATCAAAGGACACACTGATGATCAGAAAGATAAACTTTATCAACCTTGATTAGGAGGTTAAGGATTTGTTAATAGAGTTTTGTTTAAATTAAATTTCTTTTTTTTTACAACTTGGTAAATAGTTAAGGCATACAAAGGAGTGAAGGGGGAAACTAAGTGCCAATTTTAGAGCTCTATGCCACGATTTGTCCTGATGTTACTGGGACTGAAAGTGGGGGGAAATGTAAAATGTTGGAGTTATCAGAGCAGAAATATTTGGGGGCAACATCTGCTCTGATGAGAAGATTTAGATAACTTTGGAGAGATTATCCTCTTTTCTCCAGGATGTGGCTACAGGACAGGATGTGAAGGGAAATCTAATGAATGGGATATGGTATGTAGGTGGCAGAAAGAAAAAAAACGCCAAGGTTTTTAGCCATCTACTCTATTCAAAATGGAAAAATGCCTTTAGATTTACTTATCTGTCATAAAATTTCAAAAGAAGTGTTCGTTGTTGAATCCAGGTGGTTATGTGAACTACGGTTGTCTGAGTAGCAAGTGAATTTGTCATGATATGCTTTCTGCGTATCTGTTTAATATAGGAGCTTCTCTATAATATAGGAGCTTCTTCTAGCATTCCAATATCAAAGGCTGATGATGAATAAAATCATAAACATCTGAAATCTTACCTGTAAACCTACATTTAAATGAAAAAAAAAATGAATATAAAAAATCTGGTGCATCAAACCAAACCACACCCCTTCCCACAAAGCCCCACCCCCCTTTCCTGTTGAGAAGCAAGAGCTTGAGTTTCTGCCGACCAGAGGTAGGGGGAAAGGTCAAATGTGTTTCGTACCTAGCCGTTATGAACCTTTACATTTCCAAACTCAACTTTTTTTGTAAATCATTTCAAACTGTTTATTAACAGAATAAAAATGTAAAGAATTTCAAGAAACAAAAACGGACAAATTATGTGATGTGAAATATGTTGTACTGAATACAGGTTAACAGTTACTTACTAAATACTTTGACTTCATAATTCCTTATGGCTTCTCCTATCTCATTGGTCACTATACAGGTATATTGTCCAGCATCTTCTTGCCTGGCATTGAGGATTTGTAGCCCATGACCTCCTAGAATGGAACAAAATACAAACCATACAGTTTAATTATCACTTGCTTTGTCTATTCATTGTCCATCGAGAATAAAATGACTTTTCTACCAGAGCCATTTTTGCACACATTAAAATACACATTTTATATTACGGTAATTAATTCCTCCAAATATTATATATTTCACACAAACACAATATATTACCAAAAGTTACCATTGAAAAGGTGAGGTTATGATGAGTAAATTGATACCAAACTTGTCAAGACTTAAAATTTCACAAGCCCAGTAAAACTGCAACACATTTCAGTACCCAAAATTGTCCACAGATGATGCTCTAAAAGTCTTTAGATTTAAATTAAAATTTTTTTAATTTATTGTTACTTAAATTTTTTTTGCTTTCATATAGAAGGATGGGGAAAAGGGGGGAATTAGTGATCGGGCAGCTCTACAAACACCTAAACCACTTCCACCAGAAAGCCAACAGTCAGCTTAACACTAGTCATCACAGTCCTGGCTATAGCCAGAAAATCTTGCCAGATACTGCAAAATACCCAGATTTCTGTTTGGCTACGAATGGTCAAATACAGCTTTTTGTAAAAGCTCTTGCAATGATATTTCACAGCAAGGTTGGGAGAGCCTTTTCATTAAATTTATGGGAAACGATATATTAGATATTCTAAAAATCCTCTTATTTTAATAGGTTATGTATTGGTTATGCACCTTTGGTTCTCTTAAATGATAAAAAAAATTTGGACAGAGTTGGTGAAGATTAAAACCTATTTCAGGTTGTTAATGTCTGACTGTATCCCTAATGGAGAAAATTTTCCTTTACCTTCTGTCCCAGTGAAAGAGGCCACTGAGCCGTGGATATTTTTTAATAGAGTGGGAAAGGATTAAAAAAGAGGACTGTTACCAGGTCAGGTAAGGGGAATCTTCCCAGTGGAGATCCACACATAAAGAAAAAAAAAAAACTAACTAACAGGGGTTCTCATCCTTCCCCACTCTAAATTCAAATATTTTTACTAGACGTCCATTTTAAACTACTTACCTGGAATGGTCTTCACATTGGGTGAATCTTTAAAAGGTTTCCCATTTTTTAACCAGGTAACAGTAGGAATGGGAAATCCAAGGGCCTCACAGATAAGCGACAGAGGGTTGTTAACGATAACTATAACATCTTCATTGGTCTCATCATCAAGATTGCCAGAAATGGTGGGACTCACTGCAGACACAGAAGACAACGGTCAACTCAAGAAAATAAAGCAATAAGAGCTTGTTCATTTAAGCTTTGGCAATAAAACGTGGAAGCTGATTGGTTTCTATGCAGAAGTGAGGGTGATTTTGCACTCTCCAGCTTTAGAAAATAAACCCCATACCGTCACCAGATACACATCTACATGATAGTCTTACCTAACACTGTCAACACAAAATGTTTGCTCCTCTCAGCAACAGAGTTGATGGCCAGGCAGGTGTAATGTCCAGCAGAGAAGACGCTAGCATCTTGAATGTGTAGCTCAGTGCCATCCTTAGATATCTGAATGCCATCTCCACTTTGTACTGGACTGGAATCCCGCAGCCAGGTGATATGGGGAGCTGGGCGACCTGAAGAAGAGCAAAAACTACAATTCGCACCATCCACACAGCTCTATTGCAATGTGTCACCCCAAGGATTTCATGGCATCCTCTACTAGAATACCACAAGGCCTGGACACAGGAACATCACTGCAAGCGGCAAGTGGTTTAACACAGGGTTTCTCAACCAGGGTTTCATGGAACACTAGGGTTCCTCAAGAGGTTGCTAGGGGTTCTTTGAGTAATAAGCAATTTCTGCCTTTCAGATAAGTTCCCACTAACACCAGTGATCATTTAAGCTGTCTATTTGTAAGGGGGAAAATATTCCCAATGACCACAAGTGTAAAGAGCATTCTTCTCACTGACCATCACACTAACGTATCACGAGTTATAGATATAGGGATTCCCTGAGACTGGGAAGTTATTTTAAAGATTCCTTTGTATTTAAAAGGTTGGGAAAGGCTGGTTTAACATGACATTTCAAGTCTCTTCCCCAACTATTTAAAGTTTCAAAATGAGAGGTTGTAAATGAAATGTGCAGCTTTACAAAAAAAATGGTAAAAAAGTGATGGAATTGTCAAAAAAATAGCGGAAATCAGCAAGGAAAGAGGAGCAACCTTCTTTCTCCAGCTTCTTCTTTGGATTGCAAGTCAAAAGGTGCAGTAAAAAAATAATAGGTAAAATTTTTAAATATAGTAAAATCCCAATCAATATGAATTTTGCAGACTGCTATAATAAACAAATAAAAGCAATGAAATATTAAAGAAATAAATGCTTAATTTTTTTTCTTTTAACTACTAAATAGAGAGAAAGAAGCAATATGGAAAAAAATTATGGAAAAAGTAGTGAAATTTTGATTTCAGCTTTTTATAAACAGCTTAGCGCTAATCAGACAGGGCCTGTTAAAGCATCAATATACATTTCTATCTTCAATATTACAACCATTTACCATTTCTATTGCTTAGCTATTGTGATTAGGCTTTTTTCTAGAGTATGCAAAAAACAAGTGATGAACAATGTAAAGAAAATGGCTTTAAAATTGAATTGAACAAAACAGCAAATACTTGTAAGTGAATGGAAATCCTTCCATAGTGAGAAGAAATCTCCTTTTAGATTGCTTGATTAGAACCATGTAGTAGAAAATTGCCCATGCATTATTTTTTCATTGATGCAATCAGACTACCAAAGTAATTTGAATAGTGAATTGTACTGAAATGTATGTGGGCAAAATGAGGGCAAGTATTTCTGCCAGCAGGTCATACACAATAGGGTGCCAGGTTCCTGTTATAAAGGAAAGCTGAAGGCCTAATGCCAGCCTCACCTGTAGCTCTGCAGCGAAGAACAATTGGTTGTCCCTCCGCCACTCGGTAATCTTTATCATTCTCATCATCCTCTATGGTTGGTGGAACTGTAATAATGAATGTTTGACGCTTCAGAATACATTTCAAACAGAACAGAATTAAAGCAGGGGTCAGCAGACACATTTAACACACTAAATACAGATGCCTGAAATATCCATCATAATCTGCAAAAATTATTTTGGAAATAATGTAAAACATCAATTCAAAAGCTTTCAATCTTAATAAATATTAACTGAAAACATTAGCATGCCCCTTTGTGATATTTTAAGTGTATGTAAAGCCAAAAGATTTCATTTAGTTTAGGATAGAATGTAGAAGGATTGGAACCCCACCAAGTTTTTATTGTGCGTGTACTCAATGGGGAGATTTACCCTCCCTATTTGTCATGGTGTCCAATGTCTCTGATACAGAAAATCATGGGAAATGCAACATTTTTAAGTTTAAGAATGTGAGGAAAAATTTCTTAATGGGGAAAACTGTCTAAAAGGGGATTTACCCTACTACTTTCTGCTTAGTTCAAGGAACGGGAAATGATAAGAAATTTCTTCGACAGGACACAGACAGAAAAAAAGAATCTGACGGGGGTCTCTGCTCTGTCACACTTTAGAGACGTTAGGAATTGAGAAAAACAACAAAATCATACTACTCACTGATATGGCTTCCGCACTGATCCCTCGCTGCAGCTGTCCCCCCGCTGGCTCTACACCAAGAACTAAGCAATCAAATGCCAATGGTCAGTCTTTAGCCCGTTGACAGCTGAAACAGGCCACAGGATTGCAGAACAAAGTGCACTTCTGTGACCCACTGGTGAAGTAGGGCCAAGAGAGCTTTGGCCCTACTTCTACTTTCAAACTGAAAAAAAAAATGTGATTTGGCTTTACAATCACTTAGAGTGGACCTTCTACCCCAGTAACAATAGCCGCTAATTGAAGTTGTTCCCACCCTCCTTACTGGAAATACTGGAAAATAGTGGGAAAAAAAACCTGCGGAGAAGAGGGGGGATATAATATACTTATAGTATATTATACATAGTTATATATTATATATAGTATATAATATACTTACCTGTCCCAAGACTTCCTCTCACAGTACCTAGGAGAGAGTGACGTCTTTCACCTTCTGACCAGATCCTAGGGAATGTAAAGTACTCCAAGCCTTACTGAGAAGACCATCCTGCACTAGCACAGTGCCTTTTTGCTAGATTTAGATTACACAGCATTCCCAGGGATCTTGTTGGCAGGAAGATGTCACCCCTGGAAGGTGAGTATCTATTTATCCCCTCCCCCAGATTCTATTTTGCACTTCTATTTTGCACTTTTATCCAGCATTTATGAGGGGGTGTATAATATTGAATAAACTGACATTATTTGATAAGTGTAAGGCTTGCTTTAAAATCTGTTCACAGTTTACTACATAGAAAAAGTAATACATTGTTTTTACGTGAAACATAAAAATCTGAAGATTATTATTTGAAGATTCCTAATAGAGCATGATGGAATCAATACAGCTCTGAAAAAAAAACCCAGAACAGAGCAAATATTCAACACCATTTATGGTCATTCCTTTGCTTCTCTGGGTCAGAATATTTTCTTAGCCAGAAATGTCTATAAGGGTCAATGTCCCCTTTAAGCCCCATATCTCTCTTGATACTTACGTAAGATATCCACAACAAAATCCTTTCTAGCATCTCCTGCAGGGTTTGTGACCAAACAAGCATAAACCCCGCCATCCCTGATGTCTGCATGTACCACTTTAAGGATGCGTCCACCTAATTAGTGAAAGTAAGAAGAGGTAATTAGATAATCCAGTGCGGCATAAATTCTCATACATTCTTCCACAATATTGACTTCAAAAACAGATACTATTATACAGTAACTGTCCCAATCTTAAGGCCCCTTCAACAAGGGCCAGACTCCAATTTGATCAGCAGGGGATCTGTCCGCTGATCACCCGGCGATAAGAGCAAAGCGGGCAGATTACAGCTCTGTGTTCACACAGACAGAGTCCTTTCTGCTCTATGGGCGGCCAGATGTAAACGGACTTAGTTTATACCTGACTGCCCAAGAATCCAATCAGTCTAGACGGAGGGGGAAGGGTTCCTTTACTATAAAGTCCCTTTCGCACAAAGAGAACAGCAAAATGACTGCAGCTAAAGCAGAACTTCAGACAGAACTGAAAAGTGATAGTTACACTAAGTAATGGTTTACTAGTCTGCACAGATTACAGTTTTTTTTTAAACCGGGTCAACCTGTTCCCACACCCCCCTGTTGTTACAATTGTGGAAATCATATTACATAGTTGGTAAAGTTGAATAAGGACACCAGTCCATCCAGTTAAATCTGTGTGGGTGTGTGCTTATGTCAATACCATTTCCCATATCCCTGTATATTGTGTTCGATAAGATGCCCATCTAAGAGGGTTTTTTTTAAATTATCAACAGTTCCTGGTAATACCACTGATTGTGGAAGGAAGTTCCACATCCTTATTGCTCTCACAGTAAAGAACCCTACGCAGTTTAAGGTTAAACCACTTCTTCTCAAACCTCATTGAGTGGCGGCTTGTCTTCTTAAAGTGGTTCTCCAGCTTCCGGTAAAAAATGTAAAATGCAGCAGCTACAAAAAGTGTAGCTGCTTTTAAAAAACAGCCACTCACCTGTCCTGCAATTCAGTTATAGCTGTTTTTTCCAGGGTGTCCTGTCCCAGGCACCAGCTTGCAGCTTCACAGCTGGGTGCCCACTGCGCATGCACGAATAGCGCTGCACATTGTGAATGGTCTGACAGTCTTCTAAACTGCGGGGAGGAGAACTTCTGCTTCTGATCGCCTAGGCAGTCAGAGTGGAAGTGGGAACCCATCAAAATCAGGTACTTGCTCCCCCGTTCCCATTCCTTTACCAGGAGTGTGGGTGCAGGCCTTAAAGCGGAACCTCCCCTTTTGGGTGGAGATCTGCTTTAAGCTCCCGGAGACTGAATATTTTCCCCCTTAGAATCACCATTCATTCAATTAATAATTGTATTCAATTAACAGTTGTAGGAGGTACCAGATGAAATAATCTGTCGGTATATTCTGTCTTTCCATTTTGGTCCATTTAGTGCTGCCCAAAGGCCACCCAAAGTAGGTGTTACTTTCTGATGGTTTCTGTTTGCATAGCTGACCCATGTAACACTGTCTGGGCTTGCTGACAGATCACTGTATGAGGGAATGGAGAAGTTTGTGAGAGGCTCCAGAAGGAACTGAAGGGTCAAGATGGAAAGCGCAGTGTATGCGGATACCCCTCAAAATTATTGAGAGTAAAGTATACTGATAATTTTTGTAAAACATAAAAGACATTTTAGACAATTGTGTGCTTCTACCCAGTTTGGGGAAGGCCTTTTTTGTGCCAGTTCTATAAAGACATGGTTTAAAGAGTTTGGTGTTAAGTAACTAATATGGCCTGCACGTGGCCTGACCTCAACCCCACTGAACACTGAAGTGCTCACAAATGCTAAAAAAGTAAACCTCACAAACAGGTTTTTGGTTGGATGGGCACAAATTCCTATAGGGACACCCATGTCCATGGTTTTGGAATGGGAATATAGGTGTGCTGGTTGGGTGTTCTCAAAGATTTGGCCATATCGTTTATTTTCTGGCAGTGTATGGTGCATGCGATATACTAACAACTGTAAATTTAGAAAAATCTATTTGGCTACTTTGGCAGGCACAGGCAATGTTCTTTTCCCCAGTGCAATGGGCTACCTCTATAACTACAAAGACAACCATTTATTTTTGGGATGTATTACCTGATTGAACATGGATATTCCCCTGCGGAGCAAGAGGGAGGTTGTTTCTGTACCATGTGATGGTCGGAGGAGGTATTCCAGAAGATTCACAGAGAAGAGTAAAGCTACCATGTAAAGCTGCAGACACATTGCGTGGCTCGGCCTGTGGACTTGTGATTTCTGGCGGTACTAAAATAATAATCAACATTCACTTCATTGACAATTGACTGAAAAGACTATAAAGTTGCAAAAAGACATACAGATCATGGAACCACTTTAACATACAGTATGTGATCACCATAGGCATCCAGAACCTCGGGGCCCCTCTGTGCTTAGCTAGCCACAGATATTCCAACCTATTTTAAATTTATCATTAGCTATGTAATCTTACATGATGGCCCACTGACTGGATATAAATTAAAGGGTTGCTTAAATGAGTCCTCACAATGCATAGTTGTTGGATAATCTATAAAAGATTCTACATCAGCAATGTATGTGACCTGCATAACTCTTTGCTGACCACATATTGTACAGTCTTCTTAAAGCTATACACTTTGCAATTGGATGGATCAATATCTGTACAATCTCCCTTACATTTTCCAGAATGTATGTGGACTCCCTTCCATTTCCTTCCACATGTAGCATGAAGGCCTTCCTAAACAATTCAACCAATTTGTATAAGGTCAGGCAAACCCTTGTACTTCTTATCTGTTGGCAGATCCAAAAGGACATTGTGCAATCCGATTGCAAAGGCCAAATTTCCATCACTGGACCCTGCAGGGACAGATCGATTTTATGTTTTACTGTTCCTCTGCTAGGGATAAGCTGGGTTTGCATCTGAACACAGTTGCCCATACCTGCAGGAAGTCACATGATCATATTCCCACCACACCAATGAATTGCAGGCAAGAGATACCTGTGTTACGTGCTCCATTGTTATGTGCACCTACAGGGCAGGAATCTATTGGCCATGGCTCGGGCTTGTGATATCACTGATCTACTGTGGCCACATGGCCTTATCAGGACAATGTCATTGTATTGCGACAATGTGTAAAGAAGTCTATATAAGAGGACTGTATTCCTACTGATGAATGTAAAACAAATGTGGTTAATAGCTATACTTTACAAATCCCATTATAAACTCTTGGAGCCAATTCCAACCTAGATTCTGGAATATTTTGTTTCCCCTATGCCTATGTCTTTATCCGTTAAAGGGTTTGTTACCCCAACAATTCATATTTTTGATGTGTCTGTTATAACATGTACTCATGTTGAAAGTATCCTGTTCTCTGCGCATCTCTTCCTTTGTGTGAAATATTTGGCGATTCTGCCAGTCTCCCTGTTTTCCGATTTCAAACTGACCACACTTTGCATGAGAGCACATCCTTCCCAAGGTGGTCAGTTTTCCAATGGCCAAGCCTTGTGTTGACATGCCTCCTTGCACAGCCATTAACTGGGAGGATCAGTGTATTGCGCTTTGTCCCCTGTAGACATGTCCATCTGCACAGCTCTTCACTGAGAGGATCAGTGTACTGCTATTTTTATGCCTTCTGCTGACATTCTGCTGGCAGTATGAGGGGGTTGAGGAATGTGATTATGGTACATGATAAACATGGGTGTAACATGAAACATGATCACGAAGGTGGACTAAGTCCTTAAAGCCCAAATTGTATATTTTGTTATGGATTGAATTGGGTAGAGTTAATCTCTCAGCAGGTGCGGACTGACCATTTGGAAACTGAGCAGTGCAAGTTAGTTGTGGTCACATAAACTGCTCTGTGCACACTACATGTCCCATAGTTCATAGTTGATCTTGGGAGCAAGAAAGAGAGGGTGGCATGTTCCCATGTACAGTGAGACCAACAGCAAACAAAAAGGAATTTGGAGGAGGCTGGGAGCAATAGAAGGGACTTTTCTGAGTTAAGAATACATATTAGAGAATTTAATTTAAACCAGAATTTAGTGTCACTGTAAGTGAACCTGATATTTTGTTCTGTGTGGCCAAAGCCCAGACTCATTTTAAACCCTCTCCTTCTCACCATCCTTGTTGAAAGTATATATTCTAATTCTATCTGTAAGCAAGTAATGGCACAGCCAGGGGCGGACTGACCATTTGGAAACTCGGGCACTGCCCGAGGGCCCGGGGTCAGTAGGGGGCCCCATGAGATGCCCCTGGTACCTTTTTCATAGGCTTTTTGAGTTTGGGCAAGGACACAGGGACCCCATGATCCCCTATTGCCCGGGGGCCCCATGAGTTGTCAGTCCGCCCCCGATATATACACATGCACACAAATGTTTTTTCCTTTCATTTCTAGATGTGGGTTCACATAGACTTTAAGAGTTGCTTATCATGTTCATAGCTTTGTTATGCTATTTAGGCATTTGTCACCACAAATATTGATAAGCAATAATAAGAAAGTGTTTCTGGCCACTGATTCATATTTTGCATAAGAGTAAAAGGAAAGTTTAACCCCTTACCCTACTGGCCCTGTCCTTTAAATCTAAATTCTAATACAAGGACTTACCCTGTACCGTGAGGTCATATTTAATATCGGTCTGCCCCGCTGCATTTACTGCCACACAGACATATCGGCCAGAGTGAGAAGGCAGTGCCCGGGAGATGATCAGCTGTTGCCCCTTGTTCTTCAATACCAGGTTAGGCCCACTTCCTAATGGAAAGCCATCCTTCAGCCAGGTGACTGAGGGAGCAGGCTTGCCGCTAACCACACATTCCAAAGTCACAGCGCTGTCTCGGGTGACCGCCATAGGTGCTGCAATATGGCCACTGCTACTGATTCGTGGGAGATCTTGGGAGATGGTAAAACAGAGGATAAGAATGAACATTTATCTATATTATAAAAGATTAAGGATGATCAGAATAAATAAACAGCAAACAGATGGAGAAGAACAAACTGTCATGACTGTGACAGGTTCACTTTAATTGCCAAAGATATGTGAGCTGCTATTGCAACCGCAGGGTTATTTTTCTCATTGCTTCAGCACTTAGTGCATCAATGACCTGGAACTAGTATGCAAATCTGGAGTACTTATATTTCACTGGCTGCATGCTTGTTCAGGTCATTGAGTTGTTTAGTACTATATAATAAAAAAGTTGTGATACTGAAGCTGGCAGTGAACTGAAAAAATATGTAGGCTGCTATTACTAAGCTTTCTTTTTTCCACAAATCTCCTTTGCCAAGCTGTTGTTGGAAGGTATTGAAAAGGCTTCAATACTTTGACCCACAGAAGGAGGAGAAGTATACAGATCAGGAATTCTGACTTCACAAAGCCCATACTTGTTCTGGGTCAGAGACAACTGGCATTTTCAGAAGGAGGTTGGTGATAGCAGCCTATGTATTTCAGGTTTCCCTCAATAGCAAGTCTACAATTGCAGCTTTCATATTTCTATCCTTTTAAGATTTATTCAACAAAAAACACAACATGCTACATTTTAAAGAGCTTTTTTTTATTTTATTAGGTATTTACTTGTTTCTAGAGGAAACTATAGTCTTTATAATATATTTTGAAGTATATGTCTGAAGGTGATCAGCTTAACCATTTGCCCTCCAGAGGATTTACCCCCCTTTCTGACAGGCCATTTTTGTGATACGGCCATTTTTGTGTTACTTTAACTGACAATTGCACGGTCATGCAACACTGAACATAAATGAAATTTATGTCCTTTTTTTCCCCACAAATAGCGCTTTCTATTAGTGGTATTTAATCACCTGTGCCTTTTTTTTGTGTACTAGAAGCAAAAAGACCAATAATTTAAAAAAACAAAACAATATTTTTGACTTTTTGCCAGTAAGTTTACATTATCCAGTGAAAAAAAAATGTAAAAAATCCAATTTCGTCACAAATTTAGGCCAAAATGTCTGGGGTGATCCAAGGGTTAACTGTGTGCTGTTTTACATAATATGCTGTGTGTGTTTTACTAGGGAAACAAGCTGTGCAGAGAAATACACAGCAGCATGTTATTGCTGGCAGGAGAGCGTCCTGTGTTGTTTACACACAGGTCTCTCCCCTGTCAGTGTTACATGGCGATCACCGTTTGCCGGTAGGGAATCTTCGGGACCTGGTGATTGACATCTGTAGCCACCAATGGCAGCATAGGTAGGGCGGTGCGCGCCCCCTACCTGGAAATGCAAATCACGTATACAGTATATGTGATTTTGTGCAGCCCTGCTTCCCTGTAGCAGTACTTCTGCTATAGGGTGGAGGTTAAGCGGTTAAAGTATTGTTATCTATGTGTGGTAATGCCCTACCCCAGGGACCCTTTAACAGAGCTTTATGTCCAGGGGGAAGGGCAGGTCTGCCTGATCACATGACTGTGACCATTATAGTGGTCACATGATTGGGAGCTTGTCCTGCCCGGAGCAGTCATTACGAGGGAGTGGTAGCAGTGTTTGACAGCTTCATCTCTGTGCGTAGAGCGAATTCTAAAACAGTTAAAGTGAACTTAATAGGAAAATGCTTTGCTTTAGAAAATGTACAAAACTGGAAGAGAGGCACAGAAGAGTGTAGGAAGGCAGTGTAGGAAGGTAGAATATGTTAGCGTTGATACCAAAATGAAACAGCCATGGAAAAATCAGTCTCAGAGCTGTCTTACCATAGACCTCCAGCCAGTAGTCCCTCTGCGTGCTGCCAGCTTCATTGCTACACACGCAGGTGTAATTGCCTTCATCAGATGCCTGGACCTTACTGATTTGTAGCATCCTTCCTCCGGCTGACACCAGAGCCACATTCTCACCCTCCAGAGGGGACCCTGCATCACGACAGATGATACATTTAATTCATTCTCTAGTATTTAAGGTAACCAGTCAAAGCAAAGGTATGGCAGCAGCCACTACTGAATTCTAAATTGTCATGACTGCTGAGGAGCATAGGCGTAAAGCCACAACTGCAATAAACAGTAACCTTGCCCAAAAGCGACACATGGTCAGATTAAGTTGGAAAAGGCAAGGCCACAGCTTTATTTGAAATTTCCAAGATAACCAATTTCCAATATAGAACACTTAACCAATGCCACTAACAGTTATACTGTGAAGATATATGGACTTTAACTTGACCAAGTCTAAAAGGCCTGTCTTTACCATGAGTGCAGACAGACATTGGACTTGCCCAACTGTCACTCAAGGGCATAGCCCATTAAGGCAACGTTTAAAAGTGGTTCAAAGTTTTTTTTTATCGTTATGCATTCTATGCATGAAGGTAAAAAAACTCTGTGCAGCATCCCCCCTAATAATCACCTAAGCCCCCTCTCAATCCAGCGATGTACACTAGATTCTTGGCTATTCCGAGACTCCCTCTTCTCATTGGCTGAGACAGAAACAGGAGCCATTGGCTCCCACTACTGTTAATCAAAGCCAGTGAGCCAATGAGAAGAGAGAGGGGGTGGGGACCGAGCCGCGGCTCCATGTGTGAATGGACACACGGAGCAGCAGGTGCCCCTGCAGCAAGCTGTTTGCTGTGGGGGCACCCGACAGGAGGGAGGGGTCAGGAGAGCTGGCAGGGGACCCAAGAAGAGGAGGATCTAGGCGGCTCTTTGCAAAACCACTGCACACAGCAGGTAAGTATAGGCATGTTTGTTTTTTTTAAATAAGCCTTTAGAAACACTAACGCTGGCAAATATAAAAACGCCAATACAGCTGTGAAACTCAACCGCTAATGGGGGGGGTGGGAAGGCAGCTCTTCAGAAGAGGAATCTCCCCTGCCAGCTACTGCATTTTGAGAGCTGTAGGATTATTGGTGCTCTTCAGCTGATAATTTTCTGCCCCTCTTCTTGACAAAAGTCAATTGAACACAGGGGTGGACTGACAACTCATGGGGCCCCCGGGCAATAGGGGATCATGGGGCCCCTGTATCCTCACTCACACTCAAACCACCCCCAAAAAGGCCTATGAACGGTACTAGGGGCATCTCATGGGGCCTCTGCTATCTACATTCATTTTTCCATCAAGACATCAACAGGGACTCTTTCATCTAGAAGAATCTTTGTAACTATTTGCGTCTACCACGGGTAGATGGGCCCCAACCACATGTGCCTTTATAGGGCTGTACTGCATGAATCCATTATTATAGTATTGGGGTATATCCCCTTCCTTCATTCAATTTTTTACCCACAT
Organism: Staurois parvus; assembly: GCF_062004578.1. Taxonomy (NCBI): domain Eukaryota; kingdom Metazoa; phylum Chordata; class Amphibia; order Anura; family Ranidae; genus Staurois; species Staurois parvus. The sequence goes on from NW_028317864.1 coordinate 5,098,118, forward strand.
TGGCTTGTATAGGCCTAGGGTTATGTTTCTCTCCACGTGGTAACTGTGTTTGCTAATATGCATAGCATGTGATATTATATACCTATGGTACAATTTTTTGAAAACACCTCCTACAGGGAGTGTAACCAATGTGCGGTGCTGCAAATGCTCTAGACTTAGTTTGTCACTGCATTTGCAGCACATATATATCCAGACCGTCTTGGTGTGATTTTAAATGGTTGTAGGTCTGTGTGTATTGTCTCATACTGAGGTGATGGTAAACCAGGGCGATTGCCCGATTGTCAATCATTAATGATTAATAAAGCATAATTTTTGGGAAATTTTTCTGAGTATCACATTCTGTCCATAATGTAGCCGCTTTCTTGTGAATCTCTTTTCACAAATTTCTTTGTTGGTCTGCATATTTTTTGGCTACTGGATGGAAGCCATATATTGGGTGATACAGTAATTTATATTTGAACCTCTAAACTTATTGTTTACTAACTGCATCTCATGGGGCCACCCACTGATCCTGGGCCTTCAGGCAATGCCCGAGTGCCCAAATGGTCAGTCCGCCCCTGATTGAACAATTAACCTTTGCCAACTGGTGGTGCCAACAGGGTACCCACGGCTGAAATTTAAGCCATTTGAGCAGGAATCAGCTGAAATTTGAATTGTGAATGGCAGCCATAAAAGAGGAATTCTTCTCACTTTGGAAGATTTTCTCTAACCTCCTGTTGCATATCTGGGATAGGAAGTGACGGAATATTTCTCCAATGTTACAAACAGCAAAAAATTAACTGGCAGTGGTTTAAACCCTTCCCTAATCTATCCAAAATTTTAAAAACAAAAGCTTTTGGCTTTAAAATTACATTGTTCTTACAGTAAGGTCATTCACATTTCAGCCATGCTGATCAATCGCAACAATGACACAAATACGTGACACTGAATTCATAGGATGATCAGCGTGTGTATGACCTTACTGTAAGACAATGTTATTGTTTAACAATGCTGGGGACTGTTGCAAGGAAAGGGATCAATGACAATTTTTGAAAATATGAAGTATTTGTTTTAATACCATTTCCCTAAAGCTGGCCATACATAGATCAAAATTTGATCCATGTATAGTAGTTCCCCTTTCATGAGAGGTCGATCCTTCATGAGAGGGCGATCTATTGAACAAATTTTCATGAACTTGCTTGTTGGAAATTCTCTGCTTGATCAGCGAATGCAGCCAATGGACTGCGGTGCTCATTAGTGTATTCTGGCCAAACTCAGCAGTGGTGGCTCCCATATCTCTATTTTGTATTTATAAAGACAAAACATTTGTTTGGTTTAGAATAGGAGTGGAGAAGTATTAGACACTCTGGTAGGTTTTATTTTGTCATCTGTGTCTCTGCTGATCTCCCACTCCTTTTATCTTGGAGATCATAGTAACTAAAACTGGGAGAGAAGGGAAACCCAACATTATACAGATTTCACCACAGCAAGGTGTGAGGGGAAATCTGCCAAATGTTTTGGTGACAGGAGGGGTATTATCTTTGAAGAAATTTCTTCATTTCCTGTTGTGTTCCCCAGGACAGCAAATCAAGACAAAATTTCCCCAGCAGGACACGGGCAGCAAAAAATAATCCTTCTCTACTCTATCCAAAATTTTCAAAAAAACTTTGTGACTACACATACATATTAACTGCATGATGTTACCCCCTTGTGAGTACACTTTGATTATATTCACTCACCATTCTTCATCCAGGTAAGCAGAGGAGATGGAGAGCCTTGACATTCACACGAGAAGTTGATTGGCTGCCCTTCGATGACTGGCAAGGGGGGTTCAGGAAATGCTGGGAAACTGGGAGGGACTTAAAGATTATTATTATTATTAGTCAGGATTTATATAGCTTTGCTCAGCACTTTACAATATAATGGGAGACAATACAATGATAAAATTCAATACAAGAAGGTTAGGAGGTCCCTGTTCCTTGGAGCTTACAATCTAATAGAATAGGGCATTAAAGGTGATTGCTGCCAAAATGAAATGAAAGTAGTATGTACGTATATGCATCACCATACTTGAATGAAAATACCTTTCCTGGAGAAATGCCACTCAAGGCTCAGCTAGTACTGCCCATGTGGCCAAAAGCCTAATGCAGGCCATACATGGTTTGAATTCCGAACAGTTTTTCATCCGAAAATCGAAAACGTTGTTCGCTCGGTAAGCAGATGGTGCCATCAATGATTTCGAAAATCAGCCGACCAAGCCATAAAGTTCACCCCATATAACAGGCGAACTTTATGACCTTCCAGGTCACGGCTCATGCGCATATTCTTTTCGGGAAAACGATCGTATGATTTGACCATCATTGAGTTGAAAATCGGTAATTTTTCATGAATTTTCCAACATGCCCGATCACTGAAAAGGGGAGGAACCATGAGAATCGGCCAATGCCATTGACCCACTAACAGAGCAAAAATCGGCCAATTATTCTTAGGTCTGATTTTCAGACAAAAAAATCAGTCGAATTTCGACCCATGTATGGCCAGCCTTAGGCATGTCCCTGACTCCTCTTTTCTCAGTTTACAACTACTACGTGCAAGTGGATAATGAAAGAACAGCAGCACCCCGATGGGGGTTAGCTTGACAGCACTGAGCAAGGCAGCAGAACCTGATTAGTTTATAGCAGGTTGGATAAAAATCAATGATTTTTTTTTAAAAATAAAAAAAAAATCAGATTTTTTTGATTTAAATCGGATCTTTTTATTTAAATCGGATTTTTTTTTAATAAAATGCTTTTTGAGGAAAATATATTACCATCCAAAGGTTATTCCATCATGAAATAAAGATTAGTTTTTTTATTTATGTAGAATAAGGCTGTATATGTTGAATGTTTTTGGTAAATAAATTCCATGAATCCATTCACAATGTCATGCTCTTCCAGAGGTTTTTGTAAGATTATTGGGCAGTTTCTCTGCCTACAAGATATTATCACAGATGCTTGGTTTACTTTTGCAGTTCTCAAAACTGAATTTGACTCAGCGGAGATCACATGCCTCTTCTTCACAGCAAAAATGTTATAACATGAACAGAGTTAAGAAAAAGACCTTCATCCTAACTTCTACAAACCTATGAATACAGAATCAACCCCTTCAGTGCTAAGTTTCAAGAAGTTCAGTGAATAGAATAGAAACAATATTTTTCTGATTGTTTGGAGTGGAATAGATCTGCACAAGAAGAAAGTGAAGCTAAGTGTGAGGAGGAAGGGGCTGACAGTCTAAGTTTCCTAAAATATATATATTTTGTTTAGCCAAATTAGTTAACAAACATGGATGTTTAAGCAAATCACATATGCTGTAATGTTATTGTTTCAGTTGAATAAATCTATTTAAATTGTTATTATTAAGGTAATGATTATTTTTCTCCTTCCTAAGTACAACAGAAAAGTTGTCCAAATATGAATGATTAACCTATTAAACTGGGGATAAAAAAACTAATATGAAAAGTTGTTATTCTAAAAATCTTCATCTACTTGCATATTAAAGTTATACCAGCAAGAATTAGTCTATGTAGAAAACTAGGATTTAAATCAAGCCTTACTGACTAGTGATTTAAATCGGGATTTAAATCAGTTTGATTTAAATCAAATCCACCCTGGTTTATACCAGTGCCTCTTCCTCCACCTACAGAGCCCTGTTGTACAGAGGATTAAAGGAAGCCAATATAAAAGGAAAGATTGATGTGCCAAGAAGAATGTTTTTAAGGATTTCCATATAACTGGATGAATGTGTATATAACACCTTAGATTTTAGTTTGAATTACAATATGCCTCACTGCAGTTGTCTTAAGCAAATCATTTTTGTGAATTTATTGCAAAGTTTCCTTTTAGTAACAGTAATTAAGCGGACAATGCTAAACCACCATCTTTCAATTATTAGCAGCAGTGTCACCTGGCCATGTGAGCTCCATAAGTTGACTGTTGGGCTGCCTATGAGGTCTACACAACAGCCAACTGAAGGAGTGTACATGGCAAGCTGACAACGCTGCTGTTAGTGTAAGGCAGTGGACTAGCGTTGTCTTCCTGTAACAAAGTGATTTGCTGAAGAGAAATGTGTAGAGTGAAGTATGATGTCTTCATTTACATACAATTTAAATATGGCTCTGTTATGTTTTCCAGTAATTCTGCTTTAAGTTAACATTTAAGAGAAATATGCTTTAAGAAGACTCCGTTACAATTGGAAATATTGGGAGCCTCAGAAGGAAGCTGCCCTTCTTAGACGCATGTACTGCATACAGCTAGTTCAAAAATACTGAGCTCACATGCATTAAGGCCTAATAAAGGGTTCTTCTGCAATGGCCAACAAATAATATATTGCCTGGAAGGCAGAGAATGGCAGCATTCATCTGGGGCTTCTCACATAGGTTTTTAACTCTGTAAAAGTATCTCTTTAATACAGCTTGCACTGTGTAGTCGCTAGTGTTTTTGTTACCCCAGATGACGACATTGTAATGCTTCTCAGACCGTCCGGCATCATTGGAGGCCTCGCAGGTGTACCTTCCAGCATCTCGCAGCTGAGCCTGGTCAATCTGTTGAGTGACAAATAACATGTGTGAACAAAATGTGTAATTACTTATGTGAACCTTTGACTTAAAGGATAAGTTCACCTTCTGTAACATGTTACACTCATATTCAGGGTGTAACGTGTTATGTTCAGACCGGCCCCCGCTTCCCCCCCATCCCCGCTTTGACAGCCAGCGGGGGATCTTCTCCCCCTTCGCTTTCAAATTTCTAAAAAAAAAAAACATGGCTTTGTGGGGCTCCGCCCGCATGGCTGCGTCCCTCATTCATAGTCTGTCACAATCACCTTAGCGGCTGTCAGCTTGTAGTCCTCAATGAACTACCACAGCACTGTGAAGCACCGTGGTAATTCATTCATTCTTCCTGTCAGTACATCTGCTTGCCCGTACATCCCGTACAAGCAAGCAGATATTCTGACAGTTCTGCAGGAGACCTGCATGGCATCAGCAATCTACTGATCACTGGTGCAATGCTTTCCAGGCTCATGCAGACAAAAATAATAAATGCATTTTTTTACCTGCAAAAAAATGTGCATTTATTTTTATCTAAAAGGTGAACTTATCCTTTAAAGAGAAACTAATCTTCTTAAAATAAAAAAAAATCCACAGCTAAAAAGCGTAGCAAAATCAAGTATTGTAAATGCTTATTTGCAGCATTATTTAGTGATGTGCAACACCCCTCTCAACATCCACACACAAAAGTGTCAATTCCCTAGCACAGCCCTCCATCCTTGAATGTTATAGATCTCTTCTCTTATGGAACTATCAAATTACTCCCTGTGCTGGCCCAGCTCTTATGCTCCTCCCTTCACAGTCCTACATAACCTTTTATGTAGCTATCGGGAGGCGTGAAAAGGAATACTACAGAGTGCCATATCAGTGACAGCTCCGAGTCTGCTGGGACTGCTGACATCATATCCAAGATGGCGAAGCCTAGCCTAACAGCCTTCAGACTATTTTTGTCTGCACAAGGGGGGCTTTTACAGGTAAAGAACAAGTTAAATGTACGATTAAGCTTATATGAAAACATTTTTAAAATGACAACAGAGTCTCTATAAATGCATAAGAGCATTAATGGGGAATTAAAAGAGTGCATTAATGGGGAATTAAAAGAGTGCATTAATGGGGAATTAAAAGAGTGCATTAATGGGGAATTAACAGAGTGCATTAATGGGGAATTAACAGAGCGCATTAATGGGGAATTAACATAGCACATTGCTGTCAGTGTATTGCGGTTACACATGCGTTTTTACCATACATTACTGCAAGGCCCAGTGACGCATTAAACACAGCCTGATGCATTGCAGTGTCATTTATTTTGAATGACAACTCTATGCACCTACATAGTGCACATGAACTATAATGCTCCACAATTCACAAATGTGAACCACCTGTTCATTGTAATATGGGTCATCAAAAACAAATTGCATAAGCGAGTTAAGTGTTGCGGCCCATTCAAAAGGTTAAACACATGTGAGCTAATGCAACATCTGGAGGGAAAATGGCCCATACAGTTGTGCTCAAAAGTCTGCATACCCTGGTAGAAAATGTCAAATGTTGGCTTTGATCTTGAAAATATGACTGATCATGGCAAAAAACTGTCTTTTATTTAAGAATAGTGATCACATGATGCTATTATCACATAGTTGTTTGGCTCCTTTTTAAATAATGATAACAGAAATCATCCAAATGGCCATGATCAAAAGTTTCCATACCCTGGAATGTTTGGCCTTGGTACAGACACACAAGGTGACACACACAGGTTAAAATGGCAAAGGTTAATTTCCCACATCTGTGGCTTTTTCAATTGCAATTACTGTCTGTGTATGTGAAGGAGTTTGTTAGCTCACGCGTGGATGCACTGAGCAGGCTAGATACTGAGGCATGGGGATCAGAAAAGAACTGTCAAACGATCAGTGTAACAAGATAATGGAACTTTAAAGATAGAAAAGGATATAAAAAGGTTTCCAAAGCCTTGAATATGCCAGTCAGTACTGTTCAATCACTTATAAGAAAGTGAAACATTTGGGGATCTCTTGATACCAAGCCATGGTCAGGTAGACCAAGAATGAGTGCAGCTATAACTGCCAGAAGAATTGTTCAGGATACAAAGAAAAACCCACAAAAAGGAGCTGCATGGCCGAGTTGCCAGAAAGAAGCCTTTACTGCGCCAATGCCAAAAAAAGGTTGGTTAAAATATGCCCAACACCACCTTGACACGCGTCACAGCAATCTGGAGTGACAAGACCAACATAGAGCTTTATTGTCACTAGCCCCACTGTGAAGTATGGTTGGGTGCTCAGTAACGTTTTGGGGGCTGTGAGCCCTAAAGGCAGGGGAATCTTGTGAAAATTGATGGCATGATGAATGCAGCATGTTATCAGAGAATACGGGCAGACGATTTGCATTCTTCTGCATGAAAGCTGCGCATGGGATGCTCTTGGACTTTCCAGAATGACAATGACCCCTAAAGCACATGACCACATTGACCCTCCATTGGTAGAAGCAGAAAATGGTGAAGGTTCTGGAGTGTCCATCACAGTCTCCTGACCTTAATATCATCGAGCCGCTCTGGGGAGATCTCAAACGTGCAGTTCATCCAAGATGAACAAAGACTTTGCATGATCTGGAGACATTTTGCCAACACGAATGAGCAGCTGTACCATCTGCAGGAATTCAGGGCTTCGTGGACAACTATTACAAAAGACTGCATGCAGTCATTGAAGATAAAGGGGGAAATACACAGTATTAAGGACTAAGGGTATGCAGACTATTGACCAGGAGTCATTTCATTTCTTCACTTGTTGCCATGTTTTGTTTTATGATTGTGCCATTCTGTTATGACCTACCGTTGAATACGAATCCCATATAAAAATAAAAGAAATGTGCTTTGCCTGCTCACTCTTGTTTTCTTTAAAAATGGTACATACTGTATATTACCAAACTTTTGAGCACAACTGTAAATGCCATTACAATAAATACAGTCCAAGTAAGCAGTCTGTGAGCTAGACACCTATTGGCGTTTCAGGTGTTGAAGGTACTAGTCAACTTTTTGTTTTGTAATGTGCAATGTTAGCAGGAATATCAAAGAAGCATCTTGCCGTCTATATTTAATAGTGTAGAACAGTGGTTCTCAACCTGTGGGTCGCGACCCCTTTGGGGGTCGAACAACCCTTTCACAGGGGTCCCCTAAGACCATCAGAAAACACATATTTCCGATGTGTAAAGAGCAGCTACTGTGTAGAAAGCAGCTGCTGTGTTGAAAGCAGCTACTCTGTTAAAAGCAGATACTGTGTTGAAAGCAGCAGTATTGGAGGTAAAACAACACTCATGAATTATAATTACTGGGTAAATAATTTTATGGTTGGGGGTCACCACAACATGAGGAACTGTATTAAAGGGTCACGGCATTAGGAAGGTTGAGAACCACTGGTGTAGAATGATAACCAACCTGTAGGTAGCGGCCATTCTCTGCTACCCGGATTCCGGCCCTTTTTGGAAGTGGACGTCCATCTTTTAGCCAGGTAATCGCAGGTGGTGGAAAGGCACTGCTCTGACACTCCAAGGTGACCGGCTGATTCACAGTGACTGATGAGTTGAACTCTTCTCCCAGGATGCTCGGGGGCACTGCATGGCGAATCATACAGACAAGAGAAATCATATTTCTTTTATTCCAAGGTATAATACTACACTACATACAAGAAAAGGGATATAATTCTGATAGGTGGCCCTGGCACAGAATTAATATCTTCCCTTAAAAAAAAACACAATAAAATACAATCTACTAGTTTGCATTTTGGCTAAAACTGAAAATGTATGCTTACTAAAAATATAATATGACATCTTTTCAAAGGAAATCTGTGCTATGCCCATTCAGGGTAAAGTAACAGTCTTGCTTGATAGCCACCCCTCCTACCTTAATATACTCCAAAATAAAAATGGCAGCTGCCCCAACTGAAAACTAGTTATTAGAGTAAGGAAAACATGGAAAGGGGTGTGTGATCACATGTGCGGATTTCTTGCAGGAAACCTTGTAGGGCTTTGCGGCTTGTTTGTGCATGGGCAAAAATGCCCCATGTGGGCAGATGTGCAACAGGTCTCTGCCATATATTAAAAAAATGGTTCTCAAATCACTAGGACAAATAGAGAGAACACACATCAGACCTAGAACTCTCCAGTCAGCTCCCTGTATGAGGTTTGAGTCCTCCTCTATAGAATGTAGGCAAGGGATAGGCTGTTCTGCTCAGGATGTAGTTGCTTTCTATAAAAACAAACGGTAAGACTTTGCACACCTTTTGTTTTGATGCACCTGGAATGCATTTAGTTTAAAGAAATTCAAAATTTAATTGATTTTCAGAATATATGTATTAAGGTGTTGGTGGTGGGGAGTTATCAAAGGCAACCTTCCTTTTGAATGGAAAGGTCACTTTAATGTGCATGAGCATTGCTGACAGATGCACTACAGACTCATGCTAAATGTGTGAATTTAAATACTAGACCCACTTTTAGTATTCTCTAGGACAGCCTTTCTCAACCAGGGTGCCCAGGGAGCCTGGGGTGGCTTCAGGCTTCTTCAGGGGTGCCTTGGCAAAATGCCCAAAATTCGTATACAAGCCAGCAGGTGGATCAATCCTGCCTTTTAGTACACAAAGCCACAGGTTTTCAGTGTGCACTTTTATGACCTTCTAGCTGCCAGCATCCTAACAACTAATGACATCAGTTAATAAGGAGGACATCGGGTGCATACACATCATCCTTGTTTGGCCCTTCCCTGCCCCTCTCCGGGGATCACATTAGCATAGTGAGGAAGAGAAAATGAGCGACACGCTGGAATACTGGTCAGTACCAGTGTGCAAAGGTGTATTTGCGTTGGAAGAATAAATCACCTCTAACGTTGGGTGTACTGGTTGTGTGTAGAATCGTTTTTTTACATTTTAGATTGGGGTGTATTGAGATTGTGCAGAATTTTAAAGGGTGCCTTGAGATTATCCATAATTTTAAAGGGTGCCTTCAGATTATCCATAATTTTAAAGGGTGCCTTGAGATTATCCATAATTTTAAAGGGTGCCTTGAGATTATCCATAATTTTAAAGGGTGCCTTGAGATTATACATAATTTTAAAGGGTGCCTTGAGATTATACATAATTTTAAAGGGTGCCTTGAACAAAAAAAAGGTTGAGAAACACTGCTGTAGGAGAGGAACATCTATTAGGACATATTTTCCACATGGATAATGTCCAGGTACAGTTTTCAGAATAATATGAGATAGAACATTATACAAATGTAGCAACAGTGAAATTGGCATAATTCCCAGCTTCCTACATAGTACAGGAACAGAACAATGCTAACAATAGTAGAATAATGGTCATATCTGTATAGCTTGGCAGACGTCCCAGAAGATAACTGCCGCCAACAGTAACAAAAGCCAAGATCTGCGTTCGTAACAGTAATTGCCTATTACTTGTCAATTACAGAAGAGAAAATAGAAAGAATAGGCTGTTGCCAAAACATTGTATACAAAAATGATGCTGCAAACAGCACATGCTTTATTCATGTCTGATCGTGTTACCTTACATATTTATAATAAGAACCAGATACATGGCTGAAATGTACATGTATGTATTTCACATAGAATAAGCCTTTTAAATACAGACATCACTGAAGGAGTCTCTCTCAACTACAACCTGAGAACGAATAGTAACCCATTGCTCCTGTAAAGTGAACCTGTACCCCAATTTTAAAACTTTAAAGCAGAACAAACAAAAAAAGCAATATATAATTAACAGTCCATTAAAATTTAAATAAAAATAAAATAGCTCTTGCTGCAATACAAAAACGGCATACACCATTTGTATTCACCTTAAATCCAGATATTTACCCCACAGTACTTTTTTCTTCCGCTAGAGGTCCTCAATCTGATGGACAGCTTCATTCAACCCACTTGCTCTGAGCCCAGGTCATCCTAGACCAGCCCTAGCCAGTGACTGGACAGTAAAAGGAGAAGAAGCAGAGTGATGAGCTCATCTCTCTGTCCCTTTGCTTTCTTGTCCAATCAGCATGCTTCTAGTCAGCACAAACTATTTGGTTCCTTGTACTTCTACTTCCTCTCACACTCCAGCTACTCTACCCTCTCTGGTTCAGTTTCACTTTGTGTTTGGGGGGGTCTCATTTTTTTTCTTGACTTTACAGCTAAGCTCCAACTTTTACTCCTGTCCTATGAAAGTGAACTTACTGGCAATTACAGAATATGCTCATCCTTTAGAAACCCATATGAAACTATAGCCAACATCTTTAAAACATATACCATATTCAGCCCCCCCCCCTTCCCTGTGATTTTGGGCAGGGGTTCCTCTCTCCCGCAGCTGCTGTCACATTTTTTAAATTATGGTGGCTGAGCTGCATCATTCATTTACATGGAACTGTGAATGAGTAAACTACAAAACCTGTCTGTCACCAGGGCAGACAGTCTTGTCTTTTCAAAGAAATGTGAGTGTGCTGATCAGCATGCTAGTAGTCCATTTACATGTCCTCCAGCTTTCATACTGACAGCCTGAACAAAAGGTACAGCCAGAAAGTTGGAAGGGGAAGTGTGCAGGACCCTGACACTGCACCTACCATCCACTGATCGTGGGTGCAATACTTGGAAGGCTCCTGCATGAAAAAAATATTTTATTTTTGTTGAAGATGAATCCTCTTCCAACAACAAATTAACAGTAGGGTAGTGATGCCAGCTTTTTGTGCACAAAATAAAACTTCATACACACATACTATGAATCATACTGAATATACCACACACCCATTGTGGAAGGGTCCTGACTAGCTATACCCTTGCTGATTCAACATATAAGATGAGGAGGTGAATCCCTCCTACTTACCGTAGACTTGCAGCTCGGTATCATGGCTGTCCTCCCCTGCAGAATTAACAGCAACACAGGTGTAGATTCCAGAATCCAATACATGGGCTGAAGACAGGGAAAGTATTCTACCCTGCTCCAAAATCTGAAGGAAAAATACCAAGGACTTAGAAAAAACTGGTATACCAAACATTGGGTTGAATACGAGTAATATAATAGGTGTGAGCTTCATCGATAAACCAAGCAGTAATCCAGTCATCCTGGGCAAACCCAATTGACAACTGATTGGCTGATAATAGTGACCCTTGCACTGGCTCAAGAATATGCCCGAATAAGGACCTGGATTGCTGGACTTTGGAAATGTGTTGATGGTCAAATGCAACTTGCTTGACATCAGCTTGAGATGCTAATGAGATCATTCAAAATGCATTGATAGGTGCACTTGACCTGTTGTTGACCTGCATTCAACCTGCTTCAAGTTGATTTTGCATTCCCATTGACTTGTATGGTAAGAGAAGCAGTATTAATTTGAACAGCAGCCCATAGACACTGACCTTATTAATACATAACTGTACTCAGTATTATTTATGGCTCCTAAATATTCATATATGCAAAAACTTGGATCATTCAATAGTCCAAATCAGTTGTTCAGGAACATAAAGCAATCAAAGTGTTATTACAGCAAAGCCTGCCTTAGAATTATATTAAACATATAATACATATAAGATTCAATATCTGAGCAGATAGGGGTTGATTTACTAAAACTGGAGAGTGCAAAATGTGTAGCTGTACCTGGTAGCCAATCAGCTTCTAACTTCAGCTTGTTTGATTAAGCTTTGGCAAAACAAAAAATGGAAACCGATTGTTTTTTTATGCAGAGCTGCACCAGATTTTGCTGCCCTGTTTGATATCCTCAGACTGCAGAGAAAGCCATCTTCCTGAATTTATCTTTCCATCACTGCCTCGGAAATCCCATTACTTTAGATAGGCTGAGGTTAGCATGTTGCTAGGGCTCTAAAGGAGGTTGGAAATGGCTCACATCACACAATCAGCTGATCAGCATAAATTGTAGGATATAAGCTGTCGTAACTGTTCTGTATTATCTTCATATGATTAATGGAGCAAGATGAAGTCCCCAAGCCAGAGTCTTTATGCTAGTACATCATTAGATATTTTACCATACATAAAAATAAAGTTCTTTCTCTGAGGATGTGCTTGGCACGTAACGCGTAAGGAGGAGCCTACGCACGCCGTGACGTCACGTCGTCGGAGCATCGTGGAGCTCCGATGGCTATTACATCTGACAGGACGGTTAGTCCTGTCTGTGCTTATTTGTTTTATTGGATGCATCCCCTCTGCTACTGTCATTTTTTACTACAATAAATTGTTTATGCAATACTTCACTATGGGCATCTTTTCTTGACCCCCCGTGGGGAGCAACCTTTTTCCAGATATGTTTTTTTGCCCATTGGAGGAGTCGGGTTTCTTCTGGTGGATCAACAATTGCTCTGGTCCCGGTTATCAAGAGGTTTTCTTCCTGCCCAGCTCTACACCACCCGGGGATCTTCTCTGACCAAGGGAACACCAATTCTACTCTGATGATTACCCCATGAGCCTTATGATCTCTACATTGCACTTTTAATGTGCACATCTGGTTAGTGTGCACTTTTACTCCAAGTCACCTTTGCTGGGACTATTTTTATTCACATTTAATTATTGTGTTTCTTATGTATGACAACTTTATATATCTTTAGCGCTGCACTTCTATATATAATTTTACCATACATGGCTGAGTGGGCAAGGTAGTTCATAGTGCTACAATGACCTATTCATGGCAAGGTCCACATTAAGTGTTATCACCTTTAAAGTTAAGCTAACCTCTCCTATCAAGCTGCAACCAGACCCTGAATATTCTACCACGTAAGTTGACTTTTGTACGATGCAAAACTGAAATGTTGCCAGGACTATAAAGAAAGAGCGAAACAGATAAAATGCTTAGACCAACCTGGAGGCCAGCTTTTGCTGTGGAAACTGGTATTTTGTCCTTCAACCACATAAGTGTTGGTTCAGGCACACCCGTGGCATTGCACTCCAACCAAACCTGTTCATTTACCAGGAAAGTGGCAAGTTCTGTCATGGATACAATTCTAGGTGGTACTGGGGTTAAATAATAAGGCAAAGAAAAAGTTAGCAAATTTGAAGCACTGAAAATAAAGTATATAATGGGTAGAAGATTGATGTAAATATGCATGATCCAGCCATTAAATATTGCAGAACAGAATAATTCAGGTGCTCACCGTGAACTTCCAGTGAGTAGTGGAGCTCAGTGGTGCCAGCTTCATTGGATGCAATGCAGACATACTCTCCTGCATCAGAAGTGCCAACTCTCTTAATTTGCAGGATCCTGCCGTCATTCAGAAAGGTGATACCAGGCATTGCAGACAGCAGCTGACCATCTCTGTACCATGCCACCACTGTAGACAGACAAAACATCATCCTCTTGTATTGTATCTCAGGAGCAATCAGTACAGTTTTTAAAATATAGTGGATTTGGATAAACCCCTTTTGCACATTAGGCAGGCAACAAATAGGTGCATATAAATATCATGAGCAGATGTTATCATACACAACTGGATTTTGCGAGTGGAGGTTAAATTTCTTGTTTTGCCCATTTCTGCACAAAAACAATAGCTTCAGAGTTTTGTGTTGATGTGCCAATAAAATGGTTATAATGTATTGGCTAAGCGGTTAGCACTTCTGCCTGGCAGTACTAGGGTCATCGGTTCAAATCCCAACCACAGCACCACCTGCCTGGAGTTTGCATGTTCTCCCTGTGCCTGTGTGGGTTTCCTCCGGGTGCTCTGGTTTCCTCCCACACTCCAAAGACATGCTGGTAGGTTAATTGGCTCCTGTCTAAATTGGCCCTAGTATGTGTATGTATGAATGTAAGTTAGGGATCTTAGATTGTACACCCCTTGAGGGTTAGGGACTGATGTGAATGTACAATATATATGTAAAGCGCTGCGTAAAATGATGGCGCTACGTAAGTACCTGAAATAAATAAATAATAATGTAAAAAACGTTTTGTATTTCTTTTTTTCCCTTTTTTTAAAAAATTTGTGACATACTGCAGCTTTGATCTTGCTTATTTATTTACATTATTATGTCCTTAAATACTATTTTAGTACTCTTTGGGTTTGTTTTTAACAAATTTAAAAGCAAACAGAAAACACAGAGAAACATTAATTTAAATGTAAAAATATATGTAAAAAATGTGTCAACTATAAAACAAATTAAATAAAAAGGTATGCTAAAAAGAAAACTGTCTAAGGGCCAGTTCACACCACAAAAAACGCACTACGGATGCGTTTTTGCTTACAGTTCACAGACGGTGCATTTTTGATGCATTTCGCTGTCTTCCAGTGCAGTCTTGTGCATTTTCTACCTTTTTTTTTTTTACACCAGAAACTAACTGGAACTGACTGCACTGGTATGAACTAGGGCCATTGGAATACATGGAAAACACTGTGCATGCATTTTTGATGCAGGAAAAAACGCACTAGATTGCATCTGGTGTGAACCAGCCCTCAAGGAAAGAACTTAATGCCAATTATATATGCTGATTAAAGGGATATGAATGCAGTAAAGAGAGGCACATAAAATAATGTATTTTTTTATCTGCCAGTATACAATGAATAAAATACTAATGCTGGAAAACATACAATTACAGCTCCAGTGTGTATTTCTTACCAGGCAAAGGACTTCCTGATGCCAAGCACTCTAAGGATGCCGGGAGATTTTCCACCACTGTATGGTTCACATCAGTTGGCTCAATATTAGGAGGCACTAAAAAGCAACAGATAACATTTGCACAAAAATACCATCGGAAATTTGTAAATCCCACAAAACTGAGGCATTTATAATGGGGTGGGGGGAAAAAATGGCATGATTAAAATTGCCTCTACAGAACAAAACTACGCCACCCAAATCTGACCAATGCATTCAGTTGCAGATCAAAAACAAGAGCAGCACATAGAAATACATGTGGTCATCAGATGATTACTGAACGACAAATTGGAGAACCATTCATAGCCCACATATTATTAGGCTCAGGAGTGGACTGACCATTTGGAAACTCAGGCACTGCCCGAGGGCCCAGGGTCAGTAGGGGGCCCCATGAGATGCCCCTGGTACCTTTTTCATAGGCTTTTTTGAGTTTGGCCAAGGACACAGGGGCCCCATGATCCCCTATTGCCCGGGGGCCCCATGAGTTGTCAGTCCACTCCTGTTCTCGACCAATGCTGGAGATGCGGAGAGCCTGGGGGTATGCATCTCCATCTGTAGTGGTCTTGCCCGAGAATCCACTTGTACGGAAGACGTCAACACTACGCATTGCCCAAACTATTTTTTTAGATTGGTTAAATGCGGGCCATGATTTTGACCAAGAAGCTCACCTGAAACATACTAACTGGTTCTCAGGCCCAGATTTTTTACGTCATGCAGATACAAGAGAGCCACCTGAAGCCAAGGTAATCGACCTTAATGAACCAACTTTTGACAGATCAGACCTATTGCCCGGGGGCCCCATGAGTTGTTAGTCCGCCCCTGGTTAGGCTACTTGAACTTTCTAATAATGTAAAAGTTCCTTGTTTTTTCATGAAAGTGGACCTTGAAGGGCTATATACAAACCCTCCCATCACAGCCTCATCCTAAACTGCTAGGGCAAAAAAAAAAAAAAAAAAACGATTACGAAAAAAAACCCAACTTAACTTGGACTCCACCTAGGCGACGGTGAGGTCACTCTTGTGTTCATGCAAGCTTACTGGAAAGCAGAGAATGCTAATCCTCTCAAGAATTCTTTTCAACTGAACAGGACATAGGGAATGGGTTCTTGGGTTTCCTGGGGTAAATATGTTTATCCCACTTTGGTATAAATATTTTTTTGCATTAGCAGTTTGTGATGGGGGAAGAGGGGCTATAATATAGCCCCTATTTGCTGCAAAACTGCTAGGCTTCCTTTAAACAAACATGTACTAGTCCTTCTTATATTTCTGCATCTCATACATTTTTAATTAAAGAAAAAAAAATACACTCACCCAGCACATTCAGTACAACATCTTGTCTTCCCTCTCCGGCAGAGTTGGCAGCCACACAAGTGTAAACGCCTTCATCATCAATGGAAATTGCCTCAATCTGTCAGAAAATTCATGTTAGTATTTCATGAAGAATGAGAGAAAAAAACAAACATTGTTCAATAGAGTTCTTATTCTTAGGTGTTGGTTCTTAAAAGCTAAACTCGTGGAAATAAACTGAATTCATAAATATGAATTATTCCATTCAGTCAACCTTGTGATTTACACACCTCTGCCACACTGCACATCCAGGCAGGTGACACACTTCTTTCCTGGTTCAGTAATGCAGCTTCCTGTGTCACCACTCCATTTCCAGCTTTCTTACTAGACAATCAAATAGTAATATCACCTTAGTCCAATTAGCAGTAAGGTATTCCAGGAAATCAGTGAAAGTGAACCAGATAGTAGTAGAATGATCTTTTTGGCTCTGCACTGTGGCAGGGGTATGTGAATCACAAGACTGACTAAACAAAATTAACAAGGTAAAGCAGTAAACATGCAGCTATTTCTACTTTGATTGCCTGGAGTTCCACTTTAAGCACAGCAACACCTTCCAATTCGAATCCATCATATACTGGTCTGACATTGGTCATTGATAGTTACTGCACTTAAGAATTCCAACTTTAAATGAACCAGCCACTAATTTTTAACTTCCAATGACCACAGTCAGGTCCCCTAAATACTGAATGACAGTGAACTAGCCCTTTGTTTGGAAAGTGAAGGGACCCTGGCTAACAGGTTATACAGGAGATACAAAATGGAATCCAGTTTTTAGCTAAAAATAGTAAAGCAGTAAAATATATTACTCATTTAATACATCCAAGGTGAAAAATGTAAAGCCAGGTACACGTACCAAAATTTGGCCAGTTCAGTGGGAACCAGCTGAATTTCTGTGAGTGTACCCGTCTGTGCAACTGAAGCTGGTCGTCAGACCAGATCCTGTCGAACGGTCCTGCTGAAAAACCAGCATTCGATCAGCACATGCAGCCAATGGCTGCAGTGCTAATCAGTGTATTCTGACAGGGGAGGAGTCAGATTCGAATAGAAAGGCAGGGAAGATCCCTGGATCTATATTGCTTGTGTGGATGAGAAGATCTGTCAGTTACCCTGCTCAACTCTGCAAAAATAGTATTTGTGTTTTATGTCGATTTAAAACTCTGGTATTCTCAGCCAAATGTCATATTTTCCACCTGATTCTCTGGCTTTATATCAAAGAAACCCTCTAGATGTTCATGATCATGCTATTAAAACGTATTTATAACCAACCCAACAAAATTATATTTAATTTTCCTATGATCAATGTTGTTGTGAACTGTAATTTTCAGTGAATGCAGAATTCCCTATTAGACAGAACAGTGTAGAGACTGACACGTCCCCCATCTCTCAATCACAGCAACTTTGCATTTACATACCATGTCATAGGTGCTAAATGTCAGAGCATGTTTCACTTAATCTGCAGACCAGTACCTGTATTCCCATGGGTGTAGATGCATTACATGGCATGTTCTAGATGGCTACAATTGACCTTTCATTTGTATTTAATTCAAATGTTGTATTTTTTATATTCCAAACAACTCTTATCCCTTGACGTTACAAATGCTGGGAAGAGAGCTCCTTGGGGTGGACATATTGGGGGGGATTTACTAAAACTGGTTCACTCAGAATCTGGTGCACCTGTGCATGGTAGCCAATCAGCTTCTAACCTCAGCTTGTTCAATCAACTTTTGGAAATAAAACCTGGAAGCTGATTGGTTTCTATGCAGAAGTGAACCTGATATGACACTCTTCAGCTTTAGTAAATAAACCCCATTTTGCGTTGCTCCCAGTTTCTCCGAGAAACTCTCACGTATAATAAACCACCATGTAATCATGCTGTTGTGAGCTTGACTAACAAGACGACAGCTTTCACATGTGGCTATAACAGGTAGATCTCCTTCTCCAAAAGCACACAAGGATGCGCTCCTGGGCTGCATACCTGCAGTGTAAGCTGAGTGGTCGATAATTGGAACCCGTCCTTCCACCAGCTGACGGAAGGAGATGGAGATCCAGAAACATCACATTCCAGAGTTAGTGGCTCCCGTAATTTAGCAGATATGCTGCTGCCGCCTGCAATGCTGACCACAGGAAGCTCTGTTACAAGAGAAAAGAGATTTCAGTAAATAGTTGGCGGACATCTGTGTTAGTTTTAATCAATGGCGCCAGTAAAAAACACAGCCTGTATTTAGTGCCACCACTGAAACTTGGAGGTGGTAAATACGTGAATGAAGAGCATTTTTGGAGGGAATAAACAACTCACGGAGTTATGGAAAGGTAATATAGGCAGTGGCCTAGAGCACCCAAAGCACTTTTTTGTTATTAATAAATGTAACTTATTTGCAAACATAAAGCAAAATATATATATTTTTTTTTTGTTTACAAACGATTTTATTGAATAAAAGTAGACAGTAAAACAACAGCACATTTTCAAATAATATTTACAGCAAAAACAAGGCACTTTTGAAAAGTACAATTCAGAAAAGTATATTATAGTAAGAAAGAGAAGAAACAGAAAAAAAGTAGATTGCAAGTACATGAAATACGTTAATTATAAGATAGGTTGAATAATACTTCTGTCAACAGTATATGTCAGTCATTTTTCACTGGAAATGTTGTTAATCATGCAATAAATGTCTATAATCCCTCCATGACTCCCATTTTTTATCAAATAAGTGCATCTTATCCAGCAGAGTATAGTGAATGCGTTCCATGAGCATTACAGCATCAATTCTGTGTAGGATGGAGGCCAAGGGTACAGCATTGGACCTCCAGTGTAAGGCAATAGACCATAAAGTGGCACTACATATAGTATGTATCAATCTCATAATGGCATCAGGGACCCCTGGGATATGAGCCCCCAATAGACAGGTCAGTATAGATAAGCGTACTGGGGTACCCGCCAGTGAGGTAGCCACCTCAGATATTCTGCACCAAATCAAAGATATGGACGGGCAATCACAAAATATATGCACCAAAGTGCCTGTAAGACCACAGCCCCGAAAGCAAAATATTTTTTTAACTGAAGCATGCATAGTAGATCCTTACTTACATATGAAGGACACTGAGTATCTACTAAGATCTACACTTACAAGAAAGACAAAAGAACCTGTTATAGGTTGGAATAAGGAGGCTGCCATAGTAGACCTTCTGAAAATGCTGTTTGCATGGCTGTCTGTGCCTTCAAAATATTCTAAGAAAGCACATGCAGCTAGTCAAAATTCCCAATCAGCATGTGTTCTGGGCCAGTGACCTAGAACATTCAAGCAGATGGTCAACAGGTCAGAAAGGGAACTAGCATGTTTGGAGGTGGATGATAAGCCCTGTTTTTTTTTTGTGATCATTCCTTTTAAAACACAAAGAGAACTTAGGGAATTGCCTATGGAGGCTTCTGCCTGCTACTTATAGAAGGGCACATAACTGTTCATCTGAGAGCACATGGAGGACATTACAGGCTGGTAGCTGTAAAGATGAAGTGAGGCAGCATTGCCTACCAGATATGGGTATCAGGGAGGATAACCAGGGTAATGAAGAGGACACAATTCCAACACATATAGACTTACCTTGTACTAACACGTTTACCACGGCCTCTGCAGAGCCAGCATCCCCTTCAGCTGTACATGTGTACCTCCCAGCATGTCCTGACTGTATGAGACGTATGGCTAAAGTCCTTCCTCCATCTAATATCTCCAGACCATCCTGATCACTGACCGGATGACCATTTCTTAACCACCTGTTGGGGAAGGGGACGGACAGAGGTAATAAGGGATACAAACAACTACCCCATAACCTAGTAAACTAGGCACTACCCCACATGCTAGCCTCAGCATACACTGGGTTATAGAATTATTGGGCTTCAGATAAAGTGTGCATAACAAGAAAGTGTGTGGTTTCTATGGAGAACAAAGACATATCCTAGGACAATGTGTGCCAGGGTGTAGTTGGCACAAGATGGGAGGAGAAATCTCCCCAATGTGAATGCTGACAGTCATTAAAGCTCAAACACTTCCAAAAATTCCCAAAAAAACATTTTGCATGAAGTTGGGCTTTAAACACCACAATTAAGCTGGCTATAGACATGTTGAAATCTGTCCAGTTCAGCAGGGACCAGACAAATTTCGATCAGTGTGTGCCCATCCCTTTATTGACAGAAGTTGATCACTTGATTGACTTATGTCAAAGAAGAATGTTGGAAAACTTCTCAATCAGCGGGTCACAATACAATGTCCCAGGGGGGTGGGAGTGTTGGGGTGGATTCCTCCATCCACTTCGCTGTATTGATGGAGGAAACTAATGCTGTTCGTTTTTTGTTCATTCAGTCCACTGGCTGTACAAAAAAAAAAAAAAAACGGCTCATTTATGGATAGCTTTAGGCTAGCACTCAAGGAGCTAGCTCAAAATAGGCCTCCCTCTTGTAAAGTATATATAAACCCAATCCTGACATTTTCATAAAAACACCAACATGGTCATTTCATTTAAAAATAATTTTCAATATTTTGAAATCTTCAGATTTCATTAAAAAAAAATTTGGTGATGATACTGCCATGAAGTTCGTTCTTGCTATAGGGTAACTCTCTCCCCATCTCCCATTTGTGCTCTGGCATTGTTACCTTGTCACACAGGCATCTTCTGATGGAGAGTGGCCATTTCAACACACATTACCCTGACATGGGCTACTGTTATCACCACTAGGAAATCCACCCTGAGATATGCCATGAAGTCATCACTCAAGTGTATCAGCAACATCAAGTTGCAAAAAAAAGTGAAGTTAGCTTAAATTGTTACTAAACCCAGGACCCTGCATTCACAATATCCAGTCTTCCACAGTACTCAGACCATGGAAATGCAATTATTTAAGTAAATTTAAACTACTAAATACCTGTCCGGCCGAGAACTGGTTAATCTTGTAGGAGGAGTTTTCATTCTCCCCTGACTGCCCTATGAGGCTGCATAACTCTTGACAGCACTGATTGGTCCTGTACTAATCACAAGTAACCCCCCCCCCCAAAAAAAAAACTCTTTAGCGATACACACCAAACAGAGCATGTGCAGACTGGCCACTGCTGTTCTGTGCTATAGCAAATGGATTGGGGACAGGAAAAGAAGGGGAAAATCAGAGAATGCTGGATCAGACAGCTTTTTTACACAATGTGGAGGATTAACCCCTTAGTTTCCACAGCGAGTACAACAAGCATGCCTTACTGCATATACAGAATGATTTTACGGTTGTAGGTTTAGTAACCATTTAAGATAAGTATTTTAGTTAAAAAAAAATCTTCTGGATAAAGACATATTAAAAAGAATAAGCTCTGCTCAACCCACCACCACCTGCTTGTCAGAACTGTTATTATACAAGATTTTCACAAACCAACACTCACCACACTCTGGGAGTTGGATGTCCAGTTACATGGCAGGAAAGATCCAGCGGGTCATTTACTATCACTGTCATGTGTTCAGTGCCGTCACCAATCTGCACTTTGGGGGGAACTGAAAAAAATAATGTTATGATCCAATTATAGCAGGACTACAAGCAAAAAGCTACATGCACAGATGAAACACATGCATGTTTACTGTTCTGCCTGCTATCGGATTTTGTAATTCTGTGCGGATGATTTTGTGATTTACACACCTTTGCCATATGATACACACAGGAGGTGGCACACTTATTTCTGGTTGAACAATGCAGTTTTCTGCATCAGCCCTCTGCCTCCAGTTTGTACATTGGACGGTGAATCAGTACCATCACTTCTGTCTGAAGACCAGAGAAAATATCTGAGGAAGTCTAGCTGTGCAGTGTGCTAGATATGCATAAGCCTTCATGCACATGGACACTTACTATCTGCTGTGTGCTGAGGTGTAAAAACCCTTTTTACTGGAGAGCTGCATGTGCCGTGTAAGCCACCAATACAACTAAATGGCGGCATGCAGCTGTGCTTGGGTAAACACCATTGGCTTCTGCTTCAGTGGTTACCCATGCATGTGTTTAGGGTGTGTCACAAAATATTTGGGATGCAGAAGCCATTGGCATGTACCCAGGCATGGCTGCATTTTATTGGCAGCTCCCTGGCCCCAGAAAACACTGAGTGATTTACAGCTCAGCACACAGGAGCTACTAAGCGTCCATTTGTATGAGGTCTAAATCACAAGACTAGATCCACAGAATACTAAATCCTCAGCAAGTCATCTATGTTTAGCTGTCTACTTGGAGTTCCTCTTACACTATGCATTAAACTCTTCAGGAGCCAAAAGCTGCTTAGAAAATGCACGTCAGACCGAGATTTACAAGCCAAGATTAAAAAAATACCCATGTGTACTTAGAATGCTTTTCCATATCTTACCAAGAACCTCCACAGAGTACTTCAGGGTGGTCTCCCCAGCCAAGCTGATTGCAACACAAGTAAAGACACCCTGCGTGCTCTCAGCCACAGCGGCAATGTGCAGGGTCCGGCCACCATCCTTGATCTGCAGCCCATCTCTCTCAGATACCAGGAGTCCATCTTTAAGCCAGGAAAGAACTGGTGGAGGATGACCAGTTGCAGAGCACTCAAGGTCAAGAGGATGACCAACAATGGCTTTAATGTTCAGTGGGTTTCCTCCAGCACCCTCAATGCCTGGAGAAACTAAATAGACACAAACAGATTATCAGTTATGTGATACGTAGTGTATTACAATATACATATTACTAGATTTGTCTGAAGAGCTACCTGAACCAAAGACAGAAGACTTCATACGTCCACAGCCCATAAAAAACTACGAATAAATGCACCTACAGTATACCCAGTGGTGTATTTAGGTTTTGTGCTACCCTAGGCATACAAAAATCACCCCCCACACACAGAGAGCCCGACATTGACCAACAACACCCCCTGAGAGAGCTTTCCACTACCACTGCCCCCATACACCAGCCACTACCAGCCACGACGAGACAAAGAAGGACACTCGCCTTCACAGCTCCAGATATCCCTGGGAACAAGAGTGGGGCTGTGCATACACCATCTTGAAACCTGCAGCCTCTCTCGGAACCCACCAGGTTCCCATGCCGCGTGTGTCCCATCTTCCAAGAGACAGTGCTGCCCCCCCGAAAAATGCTGCCCTTGGCAAATGCCTTGCTTGCCTTGTGGTAAATTCACTCCTGAGCATACCTATATGTTTTTATATATATATATATATATATATATATATATATATATGTACCAGGGGCAGACTGACAACTCATGGGGCCCCCGGGCAATAGGGGATCATGGGGCCCGTGTCCTTGCCAAAACTCAAAAAAGCCTATGAAAAAGGTACCAGGGGCATCTCACGGGGCCCCGAACTGACCCCAGGCCCTCGGGCAGTGCCTGAGTTTCCAAATGGTCAGTCCGCCCCTGGTATGTACACACATATACATATACATACATACATACACAGATATGATTATGGAGAAGTAGAGCAGGAGACTAGGGATAGGAGTACCTTAAAGTAGGGTCATACAAAAGCCAAATTTAAGTCCAACTGTTTTACAGTATTTGATACACTGATAAGAAGTTGTAACCTATGTTGAGTTGTTATTGTTTTGTGTCCTTGTAGGAGAGATCCCAACCATTTCCTTTCCCAGAGACATAACAGGAAGTGAGAAGAAATGTCCCCAAAGTGACGGAATATCCTACTTTTATCAGAAGAAATATATGGCTACAATGCCGTAAGGGTCAGTATCTTCATGGGATTTGTATGTTATCTATAGGATTCAACACCTAAAGGTATGGTCCACATTTTGGGAAAAAATAATAAATATAGGGCAGCACAGTGGCTAAATGGTTAGCACTTTCACTTGGAAGTACTAGGATTGTTGGTTCAAATCCCAACCATGGCACCACTTGCCTGGAGTTTGCATGTTCTCCCTGTGCCTGCATGGGTTTCCTTCCACACTCCAAAGACATGCAGGTAGGTTAATTGGCTCTTGTCTAAAATTGACCCTAGTATATGAATGTGAGTTAGTGACCTTAGATTCTACACTCGTTGAGGGTTAAGGACTGATGCAAATATACAATATATATGTGTAAAGCGCTGTATAAATTTAGGGCTCTATAAAAGTACCTGTAATAAACAAATAAATAACAATGTACCCACTTAAAAGAAAAAAATAATTATTTGTTTTTATTTTTTTTTTGCATCGAGGCCTGTATAATATTGCAACTGATTAGTGCATCATAGGTGCAATACATGGGCTCCTACAGACTCTACCCATAGTCCCAGGTCCATACGGAGTTACAGATCTACCATTACTGGGCTGGGAGTAACCAATGGACTATAAATGCAGTGATGTCACCGTACTTGTGCTCTATTGAGACCTACAAGTCACAGTGGACACGCACAGCTGCTCTGAATCATGCAATTCAAATAACTGGGGGAGGGACAGTATGAGGGGGTTGAGGAATGTGATCATGGTACATGGTAAACATGGGTGTAACATGAAACATGATCACGAAGGTGGACTAAGTTCTTAAAGCCCAAATTGTATATTTTGTTATGGATTGAATTGGGTAGAGTTAATATCTCAGTTATGTTTTTATTGTTGTGTCCCTATTGCGATGATTTCCCCCCGACCTTCCTGGCCGGGTGATGGAAAGTCTTTTTTAATGGAGACACAGATATAATATTGCCTGCTCTATCCAAAAAAAAGTTGACAGAAGTTAGGCTATAATCTGAAAAGATAGAAGGCAGAGAAGTAAATGCAGGTCAATTGGATTCTGCTTACATTAGCCGTACTTATGTAAAATATTTCAATTATGTATAAATGAGTCCTGGTCAGTAGTAAATGCCAGCCAGACCAGTAGGGGAACCTACCATAAACCTCCAGCAGGTATGTTTTTTCAACAGTGCCAGCATGGTTAGTGGCTCTGCAGGTATACGTGCCAGCATCAGAGAGCTGCACCCGGCTCAGCTGCAAACTCCTCCCACCATCCCTGTAGGAGGCCCTGGAGCTGGACACGATTGGCCGTTTATCCTTGAACCATGTGATGCTGGGAGGAGGCGAGCCCTTTGCGTCACACTTTAGTTCCACGGAGCCATGCAGCAGGGAGGCCACTGTTGTTGTCTCATTGAATGACCAGACAGTGGGTGGTGCTATAGTAAAAAAAAAAAAAAAAATGAATACTTAAGACAACATTTATGAGGAAATTAGACATGCCCATGTATTCAAATATTTGTATATTTTTGAAAACAAATCATAATTTGTAGTACCAAGAAAGTGAATGAACAAAATGCTATTATTTTTTTCAGCTCTGCAGATTAAATCCAGATATTTTACGTACTGGCACCTAATCTGCTCTAGCCTGTTATATGTTATGAATTTAATTCCAAGGGAAAATTAAATATGCCAAACATGGCATGACACATGGTTCCCTCCTAGATTGTGAGCTCTAAAGAGCAGGGCCCTCTGAATCCTCCTGTATTATTTGTATTGTAATTTAAGTTGTAAAGCGCTGCGTAAACTGTTGGTGCTATATAAATCCTGTATAATAATAATAAACTACACAGGGAAATTTGTAATGTAATCTTATATGGAAAAAAGAAAACACAACTTACATTTTTATTTTAAAGTGTATATCAACCCTAACAATGAATTTCCTTTATTTGTGCTTCGTTGTTCTGTTAAAACTGAATTTTGGGTATAAAAAATTAAATTTAACCACTTCAAGTCCAGACACTTTCACCCCCTTCCTGTCCAGGCCAATTTGCGCAGTCATGCAACACTGTACCCATATAAATTTTTTGCATTTTTTTGAGACAGATAAAACTTTATTTTTGTGGTATTTATTCACCACTGGGATTTTTATTTTTTTTCCAAATATAAATGAAAAAGTCCAAACATTTTGAAAAAAAAGTGTTTTTCTTATAAAATTTTACAAATAAATAATCTTTCTTCATAAATCTTAACCAAAATGTATTCATCTATCGTTTTACTAAAAAAAAAAACCCAAATTAGTTTATAACCAAAAATTATAATTTTTCCAAAATATTTTTGACATTTTTATTTTTTATGTTTTTTTTTTTAACATACTGTCACCCTAGCAGTACAGTGTCACCATGGTGACACTGTACTACTTGTGGGGGTGATGAAGATTTTTTTTTTTTTACACTGATTGCTTTTACACCCATAAAGGCTGTAAAAGCAATCATTTCTCCTTCTCTCTGGCTGCATTCTTGCAGCCATTGCAAAATACTATGCGAGCTGTGATTGGTCACAGCTTGTCATATGGTACAAGGCTGCTGTGAATAGCCTTGTACCATGTGACCTCTGTGATCATTCACAGATTTCACTAGTAGTAAGCAATGTCAGAAGTGACATCTTGCTTACTACTATTCATATGATCACTGATTGGCCAATCAGTGATCACATGATCTGGACCTCACACAGGTCCTGTACAGTGATCGGTGTTTCTGCTGTGTCTGGAGGACACATCAGGCACTGGACTGCGGTTCCGTGCCCTCCTAGGGAGTGCGCACAGGCAGGAAAGACGTTTAGAAATGACCACGTGCTCCTGCAATGCTCCCGTCTGGCCATTTATATACATGGTTCGGACGGAAAGTGGTTAAATGCATTCCTCAATAGCCATAACAAATAAAAATCCACTTTTTGTGCACCAAATGCCTTTGCAAAGTCAGATAATACCTTATAAAATTAGCAGTAACATCATCACTGTGCTGTACATAGCCTCTGCAGAAAGCAGGACTGTGGGAGGGCCACAGCATCTCCACCCACTACAGGCTGCCTGCATTAAACTACAGAAGGGGGCGGAGACAAGACCAGTTACCCTGCACAAGAAGAAAGAGCAGCAGTGACTGGTCTTTATTACAGGAAAATCCTGTACAGAGGTTAAACTTCACAGAGGATTACTGCACAGATCTGGAAGAAATACTCAAAACACACTGAGTTTCATAGAAGAATACAGATGGTCTTTGTGTTTACACAATATTTGCTTAGCCTGGAGCTCAGCTTTAAATATACCATTATGGATATAAAGTGAATCTATAGTGCAACCTTTTTTTTGTTTGTTATAAATAGAAACAGGGACGTTTAATCTGGGGGTCGATAACAGGTTGATCATGATCTACCAATCAATAGCAGCTACGTTGGGGCGTGAAAGGTTTTGGAAAAATGTACTCGTCCATGTTTGAGAACCACTGTGCTATAGAATATTCTACTAGACTGCAATTCACACAGTGTCCATTAGGTGGGAGAAGAACACTGTAAACACATGAAATGATCTTCTTGTATATTCCTGTGCTGGCAATATATATAAACCGCATATAAGGCACTGCTTACTACCCAGTCAACCTGGCCATAGACCAGAATTACGGTCAAACTTCTGTACGTAAATTCAGAAAAATTCTCCATCGTACCATTATGGATGCAACAAATTTTTCATGTAACCCTGAAAAAATTAATTTGCTTGCTGTACCAATGTTTTGAATTCTATGTCTGATTTCAGGATGTATATGAGCATTTTTAATTAAAATTTTTTTTCCTGAACAAAAAACACATACAGAGTTAGAATTTTGTTTGCCCGAGAAAAAAATACTATACTTCTTCAACACTGTTCTTTGTCATTACAGTCGATCGTCGATTTGACCCCATTACAAAATTTGTTTTGAAAATGATTTTTTTTTTAATGAAATTTTACTGGTGTAAGGGCAGATTCATTACACAGAGTTGTCATCTTACACAACATCCAACATACTATTCCCAATGCACATGTTCCTGAATAGTGGCTTTAAGTGTAGATGGGTGCTAAAGCAATTGGTGGCTTGCACCGAAGGTAATCAGAGCGAAAGAAGGTCACCAGCTCAACACAGATCTCCTGAATGGGTCCAAAGCTTTATTCAGTGATCACATCATTATAGCAGAAACAATGTTTTGAGGCCACGCAGGACCCCTTCATCAGGCATGTAACGGTCTTATGAAAGGGTCCTGTGTGGCCTCAAAACTTTGCTTCTGTTATAATGATGTGATTGCTGAATAAAGCTCTGGACCCATTCTGGAGACCAGGGACAGACTGACAACTCATGAGGCCCCCGGGCAATAGGAAATCATGGGGCCCGTGTCCTCACCCACACTCAAACCACACCCAAAAAAGCCTATGAAAGGTACCAGGGGGATCTCATGGGGCCCCCTACTGACCCCAGGTCCTCGGGCACTGCCCGAGTGGCTAAATGGTCAGTCTGCCCCTGCTGGAGACCCATGGTGAGCTGGTGACATCCTTTTGCCGTCATTTTACACAAGGCACGTCAGTTTCTTTTTTTTTAAGAATGGAGCTTGGGAGTTGCTTATGAACCAGCTCCTGTACTCCAGGAAACTTACTGAGTATCTTCAGGCTGAAGTCTTTGACTTGTTGTCCAGCATGGTTAAAAGCGAGGCACTGGTATCTGCCCTGGTGTGACAGCTTGGTGCCGTTCAGCCGGAGTACCTGTCCCTCTTCTACCAGCTGAATGGTGGAGTCTCCAGGTGTCAAGGGCCTGCAGCAAGGAAATCAAAAAAACGGGTCATTAACCGCTATTACAGATAGACTCCTAACACACTACACTCTCCCTAAACGCTTCAAAAAATAATTCATTTCTTTTCTAATCAGTCTTTTTCAATAGAAGTAATCAATCTATAGCTGCCAATCCATTCAATCAATACGCTATACATGGGGAAGAGGATTTCGATCAATCCTTAAGATACAATCCTTTGTTCCAATCATAACTTATCAATCGCATCTCTGTTTTCCCCATGATCTGATCAATCAAAATACGATCGCATTCATGATCAAAGCATTTAATTGCTGCCAATCGATGTGAAGCAGTCAATATTATTCTGTCCTGGCCGATCAACTCAGTTTGATTCAATCTGATCGAATTGAAATCTAAATCAATAGGAAGGGCAGTTATGGCTATTGGATTGTATGCGGATTCAATTGTTTTGATTGAATTGGACGTTGATCAGATAAAAAAAAAATATAGTGTGTATGGCCACCATAAGATGTACCAACAACTATGGAGTACAAAGGGTCTGCTTGACTGGATACACATTGGATGGTTCAGTGGCGGTTCACACTGATGTGACTTGTATGCAGATCAGATGCATTCAGAAATGCATAGATTTGCGTGCGATATCAAAAAGCATTATTTCCAATGAGGCCTGTTCACATATATGCCGTGCAAATTTGATCTGGTCCAAAAAGGGTCCTGTGCAAGGTTAGTGTGGGTCTGGTGCGAATTTCATCTACTGCTATGCCCAGTCCCCTCAGAAGTCTCATTCAATTTGCACTGTGAAATCACATCTGATTGACGTGTGAATGGCACTCCGGTAGGTTGTCTTATGAAATAGTTTTTGTAAATTAAAAGATGATTGTACATGATTGTATAGTCAGATTCTAGTCTGTATGCCGAGTTTAAAGTGGTTGCAAACCCTTACATATACCCAGTGAAGTGACTGGCCTCAGGTGATACACAGAAATGAAATAAATCCTCCTACATAGATTGTACCCGTTTATCTGGAGTCTCATCTACATCTGTTCAAAGTTCAGAATTTATAAAGCTCATCTGAGTTTTCAGAAAACAGGGGCAGAGAGTTGAAGTTGAACACTGCAGAGCTCAGAGGAGAGCTCTGCGAGCTGATTGGAGGGAGGGGACACACCCCTTTTCACACAGCTCACAGGAACAGAGCTGAAGCTGTCAATCACAGACTGTGTGCTGGCCTTCCCTCCCGTCACCTTTTTTCTCTGGATGTCAGGAAAACTTGCCAGGAGTGACTCATGCAGTTAGCAGCAGAGAGAAATGACACTTAATGCTCTGGAATGAGACAAACACAGACTATAGAGGGCTATGCTTTGTTCATAGTTTACAACCACTTTAACCTTTTCGTGCCAGCCGCACACAAATGTGCGGCCTCTCGGTGTCTGGGCCTTGACGCCGAGTAGCTGTACATTTGCGTGCAATTAAGATGTGCTGAAAGCGTGTGCCCTGCGCGCTCCCAGCACACATGTCCAGTACTCACGGAAAGGTCCTGATCTCTTTCAATCGGGATCTTTCCCGATCATATGACCGCCGTGACAGCAAATCACGGCGGTCACATGACCCTAAAACCCCGCCCTGCCTCCCAGCTTCTGAAACTTTTAAAGGGCCGGGAGGCACCGGCACCAAGGGGTTAAGGGATGCTGTGCCCAGGGGCGGACTGCCAACTCATGGGGCCCCCGGGCAATAGGGGATCATGGGGCCCCTGTGTCCTTGCCCAAACTCAAAAAAGTCTATGAAAAAGGTACCAGGGGCATCTCATGGGGCCCCCTACTGACCCCGGGCCCTCGGGCAGTGCCCGAGTTTCCAAATGGTCAGTCCGCCCCTGGCTGTGCCATTACTTGCTTACAGATAGAATTAGAATATATACTTTCAACAAGGATTGTGAGAAGGAGAGGGTTTAAAATGAGTCTGGGCTTTGGCCACACAGAACAAAATATCAGGTTCACTTACAGTGACACTAAATTCTGGTTTAAATTAAATTCTCTAATATGTATTCTTACCTCAGAAAAGTCCCTTCTATTGCTCCCAGCCTCCTCCAAATTCCTTTTTGTTTGCTGCTGGTCTCATTGTACATGGGAACATGCCACCCTCTCTTTCTTGCTCCCAAGATCAACTATGAACTATGGGACATGTAGTGTGCACAGAGCAGTTTATGTGACCACAACTAACTTGCACTGCTCAATTCAAAATAGAGCGAGGGGGAAAAAGAAAGGTCTGGTAGCTCACAGAAGAGGTAGAAAAACACAGTAAGACATTATTTAATAAAAAGATTACAGGGACAATAAATAGTGATATATATGGATTATTTCTGGAGAATAAGGATATTGTTTAGTGTGACCTTAACTGCCGCCCTCTGCAACTGCCCATATACTCACCACCAGGAATACAGATAGTCCTCACATGTACAAGGAAGTGGATAGATTTTCCTAAATTAAATGTTAATGGGGCATGGGAGCAACTAACCTCCCCAAAAAAATCTTACAATTTTTTTTATCTATGTTGTGGTGCCTTAAAATTCTGGTGTAACTTTGTCTATAGGGATCTTCGTTGTAATGTACTATATAATGGCGGACTTGGTACCCATATGATGTAACACATTTTATTGCATCACAGGAAGATTAACCCCTTACCTGCTGGGCAATTTACCCCCTTCCTGCCCCGGCCAGTTTTCAGCGCTGTTGCACTTTGAATGGGAATTGCGCGGTCATGCAACATTGTACCCAAGTGAAATTTTTATCATTTTTTTTTTAAATAGTTCTTTCTTTTGGTGGTATTTAAATCACCATTGGGGTTTTTATTTTTTGCTAAACAAACAACCAAAATCTTTGAAAAAAAAGTTTTTTTAGTTTCTGTTTTAAAGTTTTGTAAATAAATGCTTTTTTTCCCCTTAACTGGTGTGCGCTGATGAGGCTGCACCGATATGCAGCACGTATGGGCACTGAGAGGAAGCACTGATGGGCACTGACAGGAAGCACTGATGGGCACTGACAGGAAGCACTGATGGGCACTGACAGGAAGCACTGATGGGCTCTGAGAGGAAGCACTGATGGGCTCTGAGAGGAAGCACTGATGGGCTCTGAGAGGAAGCACTGATGGGCACTGATAGCCAGCACTGATGGGCACTAACAGCAAGCCCTGATGGGGCTACACTGATTACACTGTTCAACAGGTAAAAAGTTTTGGGCATAAAATTAGCTAATCTTACATAATTTTGGGGTGCTGAAAACGAAAATGACCCTAAAAAATGTTGATTGGCTCTAGTTTCCATGATATATTCACCCATCTAATGACGTAAGCCATTCAAAATTATGATGCAACTTCAGCTGCATATTGCGCAATTGATACTGGTGACCAATAGAAAATTGCATGTATACTGAGATGATGCAATATTAGCCTTTAATTGCATCACTTCACTGCATAAAAGCTGCAGTATCTGTAGCTGATTGTAGTTCGACAGCGTCTTTACATTTCGTTTTATGCTTATATAGGCTACTCAGTAATGCCTCGAACTTGTGTGAATAAAGCAGATAATTTCTGCTATATCTGCAGTGAAATAACTTTTATCTCACAAAAAAGGAGGATAACAGGAATGATTAATAAAGCCTACAACTTGTATTTTGGCTGCAAGATAGGAGACCAGGACAAGAGCTGGGCACCACATATATGCTGCAATTCTTGTGGGACGGCACTGGAGCAATGGTTGAATGGAAAAAAGGCATCTATGCCTTTCGCTGTGCCAATGATTTGGAGAGAGCCAACAGATCATGTTAGTAATTGTTACTTTTGTATGGTGCCTCCAATTGTAAAAGGGCTAAATAAGAAGAAAAAGTTATCTGTGCACTATCCAAATATTCCATCGGCAATACGTCCAGTTCCTCATGGAGAGGGGCTACCAATTCCTAAAGCACCAGAATCCTTCGTGGTTGAGTCAAGTGAGGAAGAACCTGAAGCGTGTAGTCACGTGCAGTTGTAAGAGATAGCCCTTTCCTCGAATACAAGAGAAAAGCCAAGAGAAGCAAAACCGACACAAACTGAAGACAAAACTAGTGAGAATCCTAAGTATTAAAATGATTCAACTTAGCTTATGGCTATAATTTTTCTTGGTAATCCTATGCAATATATTATGCCATTTAGGCTTTGTTATGTAGTCAATATCACTTTATATTTGTGGAAAGACATCTATCTATATAATTATTGTGCATTATGTAGTCATTACGCCTATAGTAGAAAACTTTCCGTTTACAGAAAAACTAGAGCCAATTGACAAATTTCATTGTTATATTTGAACTCAGAATGTGAAATTCATTAAGAAATGGATCCTTTTGTTTCCAAAACTGGCAAAAAATAAAAATTTGTTGAACAGTGTTATCATTGCTCTGATGATCAATGTAGATGTCCCCTCTGAGAAATGCCACTTACCGGCTCTGCTCTCCTCATGCGCTGTTAGCATGAGAGGACTGCTGATAACTGGCATTTCCTATTGGACACAGCTGATCACATGGTAGAAGGGGTGCCCTGATTACCTGGATCTGTAATCAGATGTGTCTGAAGTAGCGGGGGGGATGGTTTTGGTTGCTCTAACCATCTTTTGGCTATCGCACAGTCGGGAACTGGTTAAAGACCCCAATACATTGTTGAGTTGCATTAAAAATGATTTATACATGACATAGCAAATGCAGATTTGGTGTTAGAGACTTCCATCTTGCTTGTTCAACGCGTTTCACAGGTCAACAACACCTGCTTCAGGAGAATTAACACTTTAAAAATCATCTGCACCAGTCATGAAAACCATATGTGCTACCAATTAAAAACAACCAATGGAAGGTTTGGTTGTTTATCAGGGACAAAATAAATCAAAGCAAATGTTTTTCTTTATTGCGCTGTACTGCATTGACCTGCATTGTACATGCATTGCTCTGCTTTGCGTTGCACTAAAATGTGTACATGTTGCATTTTAACGCAACACAATGAAGGTCAACACAGCATTGGGGTGTGAACAGAACACATCAACAATTGGTTTTTAGGTGCCCTTGCATTAACCTGCGTCTCACTGCTAGGATGTAACACAGATCAACTAGTGTGAAATGGCCCTAAACCTAATTGGTTGGCTGGTATATAAGTGGTATAAATAAAATAAAAATAAAAAAAACACATCATGAATTCAAAAACTGGTTAAGGAATGTGAAAAGTGCTGATGTCAGTGGGCTCCCTAGTTTAGAGAATAGGTGTCCCAGGTAAGAGTTCTATCACAGTATGAGAGCCAATAATGAAAAAAATTACATTGTTATGAAGTTCTACATTGTTAGCTGGAAGAAAGACGAGGTCCTCTGTTGTTCCCATTATTGATATGTGTGTGCCAGAATTGCCTGCGGGGATCCTCTGTTATGACTTCACACTGCTGTTTCTAAGGAGGGTCCTTCTCCACCATTCCCCACAATGAGAAGTGTGCAGCAGCTGCTGGAGCTCACTGGTGTGCCGGACTCATCCTGCGACCCACTGGGCTCAGTCCACAAAGCAGAACACATGCGGTGTCATCCTTTTTATCATCATAAAAATTATTTCCAGATCATAGATTAATCTCAAGGATCAGATGAATTTACCGAATTACCATTAACAATATTGTATTGGTATGTAAAAGTCAATATAGTAAAATTCCTGCTTGGATTCGGCTTCATCATCGGGCCGCTGGTAAAGTATAGCTAAAGCCGAAACTTTATTCTCTGGTTTTCAGTCCCATTCATTCCCATTCCTGTTCTGCTGAAAAACTTGTTTATCTAGGAAAGCTGGGCATACATGTTACTCCCATTTGGCTCAGTGGGATGAACAAGAGAAATCGCTCAATACGGCCATACCTGTTTCTCCCATTCGGCTCATTGGGATGAGCAAGAGAAATCGCTCAATTCGGCCATACATGTTTCTCCCATTCGGCTCATTAGGATGAATAAGAGAAATCGCTCAATTCAGCAATACATGTTTCTCCCATTCAGCTCGTTAGGATGAACAAGAGAAAATCGCTCAATTCGGCCATACATGTTTCTCCCATTCAGCTCGTTGGGATGAACAAGAGAAATCGCTCAATTCGGCCATACATGTTTCTCCCATTCAGCTCGTTGGGATGAACAAGAGAAATCGCTCAATTCGGCCATACATGTTTCTCCCATTAGGCTCGTTGGGATGAACAAGAGAAATTGCTCAATTCGGCCATACATGTTTCTCCCATTCAGCTCGGTGGTATGAACAAGAGAACTCACTCAATTCGGCCATACATGTTTCTCCCATTCGGCTCGGTGGGATGAATAAGAGAAATCGCTCAATTCGGCCATACATGTTTCTCCCATTCGGCTCGTTGGTACGAACAAGAGAAATAACTCAATTCAGCCATACATGTTTCTCCCATTCAGCTCATTGGGATGAACAAGAGAACTCACTCAATTCAGCCATACATGTTTCTCCCATTCAGCTCGTTGGGATGAACAAGAGAAATCACTCAATTTGGCCATACATGTTTCTCCCATTCGGCTCGGTGGGATGAATAAGAGAAATCTCTCAATTCAGCCATACATGTTTCTCCCATTCAGCTCGTTGGGATGAACAAGAGAAATCGCTCAATTCGGCTATACATGTTTCTCCCATTCGGCTTGTTGGGATGAACAAGAGAAATTGCTCAATTCGGCCATACATGTTTCTCCCATTCGGCTCGGTGGGATGAATAAGAGAAATCGCTCAATTCGGCCATACATGTTTCTCCCATTCGGCTCGTTGGTACGAACAAGAGAAATAACTCAATTCAGCTATACATGTTTCTCCCATTCAGCTTGGTGGTATGAACAAGAGAACTCACTCAATTCGGCCATACATGTTTCTCCCATTCAGCTCATTGGGATGAACAAGAGAACTCACTCAATTCAGCCATACATGTTTCTCCCATTCAGCTCGTTGGGATGAACAAGAGAAATCACTCAATTCGGCCATACATGTTTCTCCCATTCGGCTCGGTGGGATGAATAAGAGAACTCTCTCAATTCAGCCATACATGTTTCTCCCATTCAGCTCGTTGGGATGAACAAGAGAAATCGCTCAATTCGGCCATACATGTTTCTCCCATTCGGCTCGGTGGGATGAATAAGAGAACTCTCTCAATTCAGCCATACATGTTTCTCCCATTCAGCTCGTTGGGATGAACAAGAGAAATTGCTCAATTCGGCCATACATGTTTCTCCCATTCAGCTCGGTGGTATGAACAAGAGAACTCACTCAATTCGGCCATACAGGTTTCCCCCATTCGGCTCATTGGGATGAACAAGAGAACTCACTCAATTCGGCCATACATGTTTCTCCCATTCAGCTCGGTGGGATGAACAAGAGAAATCGCTCAATTCGGCCATACATGTTTCTCCCATTCAGCTCGGTGGTATGAACAAGAGAAATCTCTCAATTCAGCCATACATGTTTCTCCCATTCAGCTCGGTGGTATGAACAAGAGAAATCGCTCAATTCAGCCATGCATGTTTCTCCCATTCGGCTCATTGGGACGAACAAGAGAGCTCACTCAATTTGGCCATACATGTTTCTCCCATTTGGCTCGGTGGGATAAACAAGAGAGAATTCTCCCATCCACGTTAAATAGTGTGCATGGAGTAATCTCCCCTGCCAGCTATTGTAGACTGACAAGCCAGCTCCCGTAGCTTTCAGAATACCTGAACATTGAAAAGCAATCCACTGCATATTGCTCTTCAGAGGGCAGCAAGCCCTTAGGACTCGTTTACACATGGACTACCCTCTGGAAAGTGCTTCTCATTGAAACGTCTGACAGGCGGCTGGGAGGCTTTACCACCTCTTCACCACCGCTGCACTCCTGAGCATCATACACGATTGTGGCTTGACCTCATTCACGGGATTTGCTCGAGTTTGGGGGACAGAACAGGAGATTTATTTCTTGATACAGCCACAGCATGTGTACACACCTGACCAGCTGCCTTTGCAGTTAAGGGGGAGTAGTAAAAAGAGCAGACCAACCGCCTGTTTTTTCTGCCCCCTTAAGCTACTTTCACACTGCTCCATTGCAAAAACACAGTAAAAACTCATATGTGTTTTTTGCTGAGTTTCCAGTGCATCTTGCACCTGTGAAAAAACAATTACTTAAAAAAACATTTTTGATACATTTTCAATTCATTTTAATGGGGCGGTGCGTTTTTGGTGTTTTTACCCCACCAAATTGCAGCAAGCAGAACTTTGAAAACTGCAACGTACCCACAAATGACCAGTGTGAAGAGCTCCATAGGATTTAACGGTCATGCCTTTTTCATCCGCTTTTTTTAATGCATTAAGGGAAGAAAAATGTATTTTAGTTACTTATATAGTGTCATCAATTTACGTAGCGCTTTACATATATATTGTACATTCACTTCACTCCCTAACCCTCAAGGGGCGTACAATATAAGGTCCCTAACTCACATTCATACATACACATACTAGGGCCAATTTAGACAGGAATCAATTCACCTACCAGCATGTCTATGGAGTGTGGGAGGAAACCGGAGTACCCGCAGGCAAAGGGAGAACACGCAAAATCCAGAAAGGTGGTCCCATGGTTGGGATTTGAACCAACGACCCTAGTACTGCCAGGCGGAAGTGCTAACCATTTAGTTACTATGCTGCCCTGAGAATGGATCAGCTTGCCTTCATCTACCCAAGTCTGACCGCATACTATAGTGCGCTTACCTCCAGCTCTATCAATGGTCCGCCTTGTCTCCCACAGCCTTTACATATACATCAGTCCCTAACCCTTAAGTAGCATGCAATCGTAGGTCCCTAACTGACATTCATACATACACATACTAGGGCCAATTTAGACAGGATCCAATTAACCTACCAGCATGTCTTTGGAGTGTAGGAGGAAACCAGAGGACCCAGAGGAAACCCATGCAGGCACAGGGAGAACATGCAAACTCCAGGCAGGTGGTGCCATGGTTGGGATTCAAACCAACGATCCTAGTACTGCCAGGCAGAAGTGCTAACCATTTAGACACTGTGCTCCCCTGAGAATAGATCAGCTTGCCTTCATCTACCCAAGTCTGACCGCATACTATAGTGCGCTTCTTACCTCCAGCTCTTTCAATGGGCCCCCCTTGTCTCCCACAGCCTTGGTAACATATGCACAGCACACCTGCCACGTGTTAGTATGTACAGGATATGAGGGGATAATAGACATACAGCTTGTCTCCCCCACCTCCTTAATGACACCTTGCTGAGTGAGAACAGTCAACTTGAAAGCGGGAGAAGTACTTTCCCTGGGAAGGAGATGATAAATGTATGCAGATGTGGCTCATGGTAGTGTATGGGGGATGTCTGCAAGTCAACAGCTGATGCATGTTAACTCCTAGTGCTGGGGAACACAACCAAGTACTGACTTAAATTGTAGGCCCAGCCAAATAAACGGCTGTATCAATGAAAAAAGCTAAAATATGAAAAGGTATTTTTACCCGGCAAAAGATGTTTAATAAATGCACATGCTCTTGTGATCTCCCCACACTGCATTATATGACTGTGCAACCCAAGGAGTCTGCAATTTTGAAGTGTCTGTGTCACTGCCCCACCTCCTTCCTGCTCTTCATACTACACTGGTGATGAGCACAGCAATCGCCCCCATCGCCGTCACCTTGTACAACAGACACACCCACTGCAAGACCCATTTCAGCTTTCAGACACGGGTGTAGCGACCAAACATGAGGACAGATTTGATGTAATTCTGCTATACAAATAAAATAAATTCATGACTTTTTAAGAAATACATATATATGAGCTGAAGCATGCTGTTAGGGATCCGGGTATGACCAGAAATGTGTGGACTGACATAGGAAAATGCAGGCTTCAGGTATAGTGTAAATAAGACAATTTATTAAGACTAAACAACACAAACGCAGTGCAAGGTAAACATAACACAGTGCAAATAACCCAAACTCCAACAGATAACCATATATACAAATCAACATAGTCAGGCAGGCCGGGTCGGTAGCAAACGGGCAGGTAAGGTACAAGGAGCAGGCGGAAGAGTAGTCAGGAATAGCCGAGGTCAGGACAGGCAGAGTTCATGCAGAGTCAGGATAAAGCAGGATCAGGCAGAAAGCAGACAGGATGCAGGTACAGGGGCTCATGGGGGAACATTACACCAAGGCCCTGACTGCAGCTCTGGCCATTCCTTAAATACACCTGCTGCAATCAGCCTCAGGTGATGGCTCATTGCAGGAGTGAGCCTCTGGTTGCTGAGAGCACCCGCTGGCCAGCCCTGGTACTGCAGCCCACAAGGCAGGTGAGTCCCAACACCACTGGCAAGTCCATTCCTGACACATGCTTTTTAAAGTGAACCCAGACCACAAGCAACTTTATCCATCAAACAATGTGAAAGTCAGTTGTGATTGATATGACTATTATACAGTAGGTGATCTGTAACAGCTTTTGCCCAGGCCCACTTTGCTATCCATTACCCCCTGGATTGGTGGAAGAGCTCTTCTACTCTCGAGGTCCTGATCCCTAAAGACGCTGAGAACTGTAAGCTACAGGTACACATTTTTTACTGCTTTTATTTGTCACAATAAACTATGCTATTGAATCCCCGTCAGACACTCTAACTTAAGAGGTAACTCCACTTCAGCAAGAAAAAAAAATAGCAAACTAAAAAAAATAACATACAATTGCTACACTACCCACTTCGTGCCCAGGCCAATATTCAGCTTTCAGCGCTCGCACACTTTGAATGACAATTGCACGGTCATGCAACATAGTACCCATATGAAATTGTTATCATATTTTTTTTCCACACAAATAGAGCTTTCTTTTGGTGGTATTTAAACACCACTGGGTGTTTTATTTTTTGCACTATAAAGAAAAAAAGAGCAAAAAATTAAAAAAAAGTTTCTCTTTGTTTCTATTATAAAATTTTACAAACAGGTAATTTTCCTCCTTCACTGATGTGCATTGATGAGGCTGCACTGATAGGCAGCACTGATGAGTTGGCACTGGTGGGCATTGATGAGGAGGCAATGATGATGCTGCACTGATATGCAGCAATGATGGGCAGTGAGTGATGGCACTAACTGGCACTGATGGGCACAACTGCTTGTACAGCACTGATGAGGGGCACTGCTGGGGGGCACTGCCAAGCAACACTGCAGCACTGATCATCAGGACCCTAATGATCTGCTCTGTGACAGTTGCTGGTTATCGGCAGTACTTTCCTCACGCTGTGACAGCATGAGGAAAGTGTTGTCGATAACCGGCAACTGTGTTTACTCTGATCTGCTGCGTCATTGGACACAGCTGATCATGTGGTAAAAGGCTGCTGTGATGGGCCTTTTACTTCATCATGTGATCAGCTGTGTCCATAATACACAGCGATCATGGAGATCGCTGGGTGTGTGCGGGAGGGCATGTTCTAGGAAGACTTCATATGACGCCCTCCCAGAACTGGACAGCCACGCTGTAGCGGTCATTCGGCTATATCGCAGTTAGCAAGTGGTTAAAAACGACCTTTCCTTTTCATTCTGCACCACTGTGATTTCCTGTAAAATTAAATGCAATACTACAACCTGGAGGAGTTCTGTACATACAGTAGATGGTGTGCAAAACACCCCAGAAATGTAATTTCTGTAAATGTGATTGGTTCACTGATTTTCCGAGAAATCTGCCCTAAGATACAAGTCAGATATTGGGCATCACCTGCAACAAGGATGTCATTTTTGGTGAGATACTCCCAAAGGGAAATCATGTCTAAAAGGGATACAGACTCTGCCATTTTCCTCAGAGCCCTGCAGGTGCAGCAGCTGATTGATAATTATAAAGTCACTGCCATTCTCATTCACTCTGCACATGGACACAAACAGCTATTTCTTCAGAATAACAAAATATAGGAATCTGCAACAAAGTATTTAAATCCCTACAATGTACATAGATCACCCAGAGGGGAATGCTTTTTTCTCAACAAAAGTGGAGTTACTCTTTAAGATTTTAGGTATGGCACACACTGCTCCTCAAGGGTAGACATATCATTGATGTACTGTATGTAGGATGGTATTGCTGGCTGCCACAATCATCATTGGAGCAGGTGTCAGCATGGAAAATGAGAAGGTAAGCCACAGAAATGCTATGATAAAGGCCCTTTGAGGCAGAAACGCATTAACAGATTGCTTTTAATGCTGTTACAATAAAGTAAAAATTCAAAGGATTACGCTATACTAGATATTTGCATTGCTTGTGTAATCCACAGATCTCCTTACTCACTTCCTGGTTGGCTGCCATCAGAAAACACAGCAATCACCTGATTATTGCTTACCCCTATGCTAGGGAAACCCTGCAGAGGACTTACTTGTCCTCTGTACTGGGCTTCCGGTGACCATTTGCTGGAGCTACACTACATTGGCAAAAAGTATTGGGTCAGCCCTCCAAATCATTAGATTCATGCGTTCCAATCCCCTCCATGGCCACAGGTGTATAAAATCAAGCACCTAGGCATGCAGACTGCTTCTACAAACATTTGTGAAAAAATGGGTCGCTCGCAGGAGCTCAGTGAATTCAAGCGTGTTACCGTGATAGGTTGCCACCTGTGCAATAAGTCCATCTGTGAAATTTCCTTGTTACTAAATATTCCACGGTCAACTGTTAGTGGGATTATAACAAAGTGGAAGCAACTGGGAACTACGGCAACTCAGCTACAAAGTGGTAGGCCACGTAAAATGACAGAGCGGGGTCAGCACATGCTGAAGCGCACTGTGCGCAGAAGTCGAAAACTGTCTGCAGAGTCCATAGCTAAAGATCTTCAAACTTCATGTGGCCTTCAGATTAGCACAACAGTGCATAGAGAGCTTCATGGAATGGGTTTCCATGGCCGAGCAGCTGCATCCAAGCCTTACATCAACAAGTGCAATGCAAAGCAGCAGATGCAGTGGTGTAAAGCACGCCGCCACTGGACTCTAGAGCAGTAGAGACGTGTTGTCTGGAGTGACCAATCACACTTCTCTGTCTGGCAATCCAATGGATGTGTCTGGGTTTGGCAGTTGGCAGAAGGATGGTACTTGCCTGACTGCATTGTGCCAAGTGTAAAGTTTGGTGGAGGGGGGATTATGGTGTGGGGTTGTTTTTCAGGGGTTGGGCTTAGCCCCTTAGTTCTAGTGAAGGGAACTCTTAAGGCGTCAGCATACCAGGATATATTGAACAATTTCATGCTCCCAACTTTGTGGGACAAGTTTGGGATGGCCCCTTCCTGTTCCAACATGACTGCGCACCAGTGTACAAAGCAAGGTCCATAAAGACATGGATGAGGGAGTTTGGGGTGGAGGTACTTGACTGGCCTGCACAGAGTCCTGACCTCCACCTGATAGAACACCTTTGGGATGAATTAGAACAGAGACTGTGAGTCAGGCTTCCTTGTTGGACATCAATGCCTGACCTCACAAATGCACTTCTGGAAGAATGGTCAACTATTCCCATAGACACCCTCCTAAACCTTGTGGCCAGCTTTCCCAGAAGAGTTGAAGCTGTTATAGCTGCAAAGGGTGGGCCAACTCAATATTGAACCCTACGGACTAAGACTGGGATGCCATTAAAGTTCATGTGCATGGAAAGGTAGGCGTCCTGATACTTTTGGCAAGTGCATACTGTATATAGTCCCTGCTGGTTTATTTTTGGCCACCCTGAGGTGTTCTCTCTCAAACGCTAACTGCATATTAGACCATGAAAGTTTAGTCTATCAAAAAGCTACTCTATCTATCTATCTATCTATCTATCTATCTAGAATCAGTGTTTGTACTTGGGTAGTAGTTGCATTTTGTTTTTTCTCACACAGGGGCCTTTTGGTGTTCTCTGCACTTTCAAATAAATATTTAGGTATAACTAATGTCATAGAGCCAAAGTTCTCATACCTTCGGATTAGTTCTTGGTCTCAGTAATATGGCCGTACCTAAATAATTATAGTATGGCACTTGGGATTGCACTGACTGGTATACAGACTTTCCATTTCATGGAGGCATCCTTATGGCAATAACACAGAAGACATCAATAGAAATCCTTTTAAATTGTGGTCTATGGCCAAATCCACACTGTGAACATCTGTGATATG
This sequence comes from Staurois parvus, assembly GCF_062004578.1. NCBI lineage: Eukaryota > Metazoa > Chordata > Amphibia > Anura > Ranidae > Staurois > Staurois parvus. The sequence goes on from NW_028317864.1 coordinate 5,141,336, forward strand.
CTTTTAGCCATTAAGCAGCAATTTATAAGGATTTCTTACTTACTGTCCATCTTTGGTCCATTCCACCTGAGGTTTGGGCAGCCCAGACACTCTGCATTGTAGCTCCACCTCTGTCCCCTCTCGTGCTGTCATATCTTGGACAGATCCAGCCCCGTATATTGTTGGTGGAACTGCAAATTAAAATATACAACCATAACCACATCTTTCGAAAATTTTGCCGAGTATCCAAATAAACATTTCGTCTGGCTCCAGAACTACTTACAGACTAACATTGCTTTATAAAAGGTTGTAAAATCCAAAATGAAATAAATAAAAATATTGGTCACTCCCAGTTGTTAAACATATACCTGGCAAACTGTGTGGGTGAGTCCATACAGCTGATGTGTGCCCACTTATTTTGGCTGTACACAGCTCAGTACTTGTACAGAATAACCAAATAACTCTTCACACTCTACAGGGCTGAGCACTTGTGTGAATGAGCCCTTAACACCCCGGTCACATCAAGCCCGACTTTGAAATCGTGCGACTTACAGTGAAGTCACACGATTTCAAAGTTGGGTGAGATGCCGATTTCAGGTGCGATTTGCAAGACATCTGACTCAGATGTCTATGCAAATCACATCAAAAGTAGTGCATGTTCTACTTTAAAAATCGGTGCAGCTCCGACCAAGTCGGAACCGCACCAAGTTGACCGCTCTGATTGGGGACAATAGAGTGTGATTTGGCATATGATTTGCAAGTCGCAGGGCATGCAAATCGCATGCCAATTTGCACCCGATGTGACCGGGTGTACAGCATAACTCGGTAAAACAGATTGGAAAGAGTTCAAATCTCTGTCAAGATTTTATTTCTAGAATGTGTGGGTGGCAAGTATAGGGAATACATTGAGAATGCCACTCCACAGGTATAGAGGGGTGGCTGCCCTGGGCACTGTGGTATCAAGTGAGCTGGGGGGACACCTCGAGGAGATTGGGAGGGGGAATTTGGTTGGTGGTATTTGTGCCAGCAGGGATGATTGAGGGGGGGATTTGTGCTCGGTGGGAAAATTGAGGGTTAGAGAAATTGTGCTAGGAGGGAAGTTTGGGGAGAGAGGATTTGAGCTCAGAAGGAAAATTTGAAGGTTAGAGAATTTGTGCTAGAAGGGGATTTTTTTTTTTTTAGGAGGAGAGGGAAGATTTGTGCTGGGAGGGGGGATTTATGCCTAGGGGGTAGGCATACAAATTAGTGCTTGATTTCTTTTGGGGGGGGGGAATTTTTGCTGACACATATTACTAATATATCTTTTGGGGGGGGGGGGCAATTTGGCATGTTCGCCCTGTGCACCACATTAACAGAGCTGATTGACCTGTTTCAGATCTATCTGCAGCAGTTTCTGTTTCAGAGTGAAAAATAAATTAGTGAAGTTCTGCACCTAATTAGCAGAGGGAAAGCGGACATTTTTTATTAAAGAAAACTGATGCTGATTCCCAACAGGTGTAACCCTGTCGTATGAGATGTGAGCTGTCGGTAGACAGATCACATCTGTCTCTCTGCTCCTGTGGTGGTTATGCAGCTTGAGCAGAGACCAACTCTGTCTAACTAAGTTAACACTCTTCTCCTTCTTCCACTTTGAGCTGAGCAGCAGAGCAGGTAGGGCAGAGAGATTGGTGCATGCAGCTCTCCGTTCTCTCCTGTGTGATGGGTAGAGTTGCTACTTAATCCGTTTATAACCGAACACATCAATTACACAGGTTCTGATAAGGCATTAGGCTAGGTTCACACCTTTGCAGGTTGCATTTGAGCCGTTTCTGTATTGAGTTTTACGTTGTGTTTTGCATTTTTGCATTTTTTTTCTTTTGTTGCTAGGCAGATTTAAAATGCATCAAAAATGTGGCAAACACATCAAAAACGCACTACATGTTTTTCTGTAGCATTTCCACTGAAGTCTATAGTACCAAAAACGCAATTTTTTGCATTCAAAAAAGTCCCTGACCCTTTCCAAAAAACACACTAGGTGAAAACGCGGAGATGTGAACCTGCCCCATAGGAAATCATGTTAAATGGACTGTACTGCGTTTCTGTAAACTGCTTAGGTGTGAACCTAGAGTTAGGTGGGTTTAATTACCACCCAAGTCAGCCATGTGGCAAGCTAGTGCAGTGCCTGTCACAGCCACCTGAACAGAGAACTGAATGATCCTAATTACCATAGGGGCTTGCATCCCTTTTGTTCATTAGCAGCAGCATCTGCTCCATGTTCTACATGTAGAAGAGTTGTGCAAGCCTGAGCCTGAGCCTGAGCCTGAGTTTGTACAACTCTTTGTTAATTCCCCTCATTGTTTGTAAGCATATCAATTTTAGATCACACTTGATATCCAGAGTTTTGGGCAGCAGTAAGGACTTACAGATACTCACCAAATACTAGGATATTATAGGTACGGAAGGCTTCTCCAGCACGGTTCACAGCTCTGCATGTATATGACCCTGAATCATCTTTACGTATTCGGTGAAAGCGAAGAGACTGACCATTAGACTGAAAACTGATCCCCGGTGCCTCAGTCAACTGGTAGAAAACAAAAACGACAGAATAAGTTAGTCGGTTGCAGCTCATAAAATCATAAAACCTAGTCAGCTGCACTGGGTAAACTATTAAAAGCTGAACTCCAGGCAAACCACCAAATACACATCCGAACTGCACCTATGAGAATTGTCTAATCTGCCAAAGGCTTTGCAAGCCTGTCCATCCAACAGAGTGACACCACTCTTTTAGTTAGAGCTAAAGAATAAAGCGGTGTCACCTCCTCAATAAGTTATACACACTGCTTAGTCATCACTCTGCTCTCTCCTCCTGCCAGCAAGATCCACGTCTGCATATGTGTACTGCAACAAAGCCTCACTGGTTCCTACATGCTGCCATTCTCTCTCCTAGAGTAATACTCTTCAGGGGATATTAGGTTGATGGGGATGAAAGACAATTTCAGGTACTTTTTCTAGTTGCATGTAAACAAAATATATGTAATCATTTTAAGGAATACGAAACTGCATTAAATAATGTGTTTGGATCTGCCTGAATCTTAGCTTCAAATTACATTATATCATCAGGTCAAAAATATAACAAAAACTGTACAATGGCTGTTGATAAGACATTTTCAGAATTGACAAACAATAGAAAATGCTACATTATTATTATATTATTATTATTATTATTATTATACAGGATTTATATAGCGCCAACAGTTTGCTCAGCACTTTACAATATAAAGGGTGACAATACAGCAACAATACAGTTCAATACAAGAGGGATAGGAGGGCCCTGATCCTAGGAGCTTACAATCTACATGTTGTGCTTTTAAAAGCTAGGTATGGCCAAACATGTTTTGGCTGTACTTCTCTTTATTCTCCATTCACACTTGTGTGACTTGTCATGTGACTTTGGACATCAAAGATGCACAGTCACAGCTTTTTCTTTTTAATGGCACCTGCTGAAGCAGCTTTGAAAAGGTGCCTTCACTACATTATTGTGACTTTGATCCAGAGAGTGTAAAGCCGGATAAAAGTTGCACTTAAAGTCACTCCAAAGTTGCCCGATTTCCAGTGCAAGTGTGAATGGAGTCTATGGTCACAGAGTATATTTACAATTGTACTCCTGTAACCCACAGTCATCTGATAGCAGGCTTTTTCCCTATCAGCTGCCAGGACAGAGTGGTGTCAGGCTCAGCTTGGGATCCACCCAGCTGCCTGATTGACATCTGGCTTTGCCTTTCAGCATGCTGCTAAAATCTAAAGTTAGCCAGGTGAGTATATATGTTTGTTTTTATAGTAATTCCAAACTTCTCCAGCAAAGACCAAACAGCTAGTACAATTTACATTTCAAGAAAAAATTATGGCATGTGTTTGTAAGCGACTTTAGGAAGGTTCGCCATATGCTGACTAGTTTTGTTGCAGTACAAGCTCTGTCACAGGAGGAGCTATGGCTTCCATGTCTTCCAATGACAAGGATCAACAATCCTGTAACAGCTGTATATAAATGTAAACAATAAACAGTGCAGCGCTCAAAAAATAAATTAAAGGCAGTATAAAGTCTATGCAATATTCACGGTATTGTCTGGATTAGATGAAAAACTTCCAGAATATTTACTGCTTCAAATAATAGCAATGCGCACTCACCAGAAACGCATGGATTATGCGTATTGTAGGAATAATCATCCCAGATGTCAGATCCATCGAAGACCAAGTGGTGGGCATCCCTCTCACGGTGGGTCATCAAAGACTCCAAATCAGATCCAGAGGTCCCCTTAAGGTTAGTCAGGTAATTCACACTGGTAGTATTGATCCCTCCTCTGGATGGTATAGGCACCTTCTCTGTGGGGGTAATAGCTCCACAAAGGAGCCCCAAGAAACAGGTGCCAGAGATAGTGTAGTATGTTCTTAGATAATTTTATTGGTCAAAAGCAGCAACAGGGCAGTATGCACATCACAACATAAATTAGGAAGTGAAAGACAGCATTACTGACCCCAATAAAGATGGCCGCCGGGCCTCCTCGTGGCTCCGGCGGTAAGAATGACGTCACGCTCTGCACAGCTCCTCCTTAGGCCTTTCGTGCTACAGGCACATCATCAGAGGGGAGGCTGTACCGTACAGTACAGCCAGTACTGCTGTCTTTCACTTCCTAATTTATGTTGTGATGTGCATACTGCCCTGTTGCTGCTTTTGACCAATAAAATTATCTAAGAACATACTACACTATCTCTGGCACCTGTTTCTTGGGGCTCCTTTGTGGAGCTATTACCCCCACAGAGAAGGTGCCTATACCATCCAGAGGAGGGATCAATACTACCAGTGTGGATTACCTGACTAACCTTAAGGGGACCTCTGGATCTGATTTGGAGTCTTTGATGACCCACCGTGAGAGGGATGCCCACCACCTGGTCTTCGATGGATCTGACATCTGGGATGATTATTCCTACAATACGCATAATCCATGCGTTTCTGGTGAGTGCGCATTGCTATTATTTGAAGCAGTAAATATTCTGGATGTTTTTCATCTAATCCAGACAATACCGTGGATATCGCATAGACTTTATACTGCCTTTAATTTATTTTTTGAGCGCTGCACTGTTTATTGTTTACATTTATATACATATATTTTGAAGGTATTGTGGTTACCTGGAGTGTTCTAGCTGCTGTATATATTTAAGAGCGCTCACTACAATTTGTTTTATAATCCTATAACAGCTGCATGATAAATAGAATAAATAAATCTGTAAACATATTCTGTAGTCTGTGCTAAATGACGTCATGAAGATTGCCGCAGGGCCCACAGCCCTGCATTGGACACCAGGATGCCAAAGAACAGTTCATCGCCAGAGCGTAGGGGAGCACCATTGACCGGAAATATGGAGAATGGATTAATTAAAACTGCTTTCCCATCCTCTAGATGTAAATGAGCATTTAACCCACCTAGTGTGGGCTGGAGTTGTGTTTAAAGTTCCTTCCCCACGGAATATGTATCAATTTTTGAAACATACATAGTTTGTCTAATAGACACCAGATAATATATTCAGACTCCCTCTGCTTAGTCACAAAGCTCTCTGCACTCTACTCCATTGCGAAAACCCAATCCATTTTTGTGGGTGATCCCAGGTTCCCCAGATGTAGAAGTATAGCTTTTATTGGTTCACCCTCCCACTCCTTCTCTTTACACAGTGTATGGATGGATATCTATGTGCATGTACACTTCTTTACATGTCTCTTAATGTGATAACAACTTACTATTTTGTTATCTTTGCTCCAAGTGACTACCGGGAAGGGGACTCCATTCACTTCACAGCCCAGACTCAAATGCTGATTGGCCATCAGTGAGATATTCTGTGCTTGTCCATTCTCTAATATCCGCGGTGGTGCTGAGGAGGCAATAATACAATAAGTTTCCATTCACTTCACAAATTGCAAACATTAGCAGCTGTCGTGTGTGATCTTATTCTTTACCATATACCACCAGCTTAGTCTTCCTTCTTGCTGAGCCAGCTTCATTAGTAGCCAAGCATATGTAGTCTCCAGTATGATTTGGTAATGGTGATTCAATCAATAAGGAGCCATTGCCCAGCTGGGCTATCCCTGGTAAGTTACCGGTAAGAACTATTCCGTTTTTTATCCAGCGAACAAGTGGGGTGGGAGTACCTGTGTGAATAAGCACATGAAAAAGTATTTCTTGGTTCAATATGCACATCTGTGTTCTTTTTAGCAGGCACCTATGTAATTCAGTTCAAGCACACTTACACAAGGCCCACCATTCAATTGCTATTGCTTACCTTGTTAAAGGATTAACCAGAGGGTACTAAGCCAGGTTCAAGGGAAAAGAAACTGAGGCAACTGCTTTAGGCTGAAAACTGATGCCCTCCAACTTGTTGTATATGCAGTACAGTGAGGTACTACATAAGAATTTACACCCCAACCGAAATGTCTTTCTCAAAACCTTGCCAATACAAAGGTCTTCTCCCTATGGCCATTTTCAGGCGCACTGTTTCTTGAAGTAGTGACCCTAGAGATATCTCCTTTGAAGCTGTCCAATGTATATCAAGATGGGAGAGGACAGTACAGTTTGTCCCAAACGATGCTGTACAGTAATTTCAGCAACCTTAGAATACATTAGAAATCCCTCAGAAATTAGGATGATAAAGCTTGTGCTGGCCTGCTATTCCTGCAACTTCCACCAAGATAAGCAGAGAGCAGATGCCATAATGCAGAGTAACCCTGTCTTGCTTAAAGACCAATAAGCGCTCACGATTTAATATTACATATAAACATAGTAATCACATAAAAAGCCCTCGCCATACTTTTACCTTGTAATAGGAACCCTATGTAGCTCTTATCTAACTGCTGTGATTTAACATTAAACAACAGTAAACTACAACTATCAGCCCACTGGTAACTTTTTAGAATCATCGGCCTTTGGACAGCACTCTGCATTTGGTTACTAATAATAGATGGTCACATACATAGTACACCAAATACTTAAGTTTTCTTATCAAGAATATGTGCGTACTTGCTCCATTTCTGCAAGATCATTGGCTGATGTAGGCATTATAAAGTCTATATTGATCAACATTAAAAGACATCTTATTAAATATCTTATAAGACAGAACAACCAGAGAAGAAAGTGGGCATAATGGTCAAACCACCGGTAATCAACCAACCTTTTGGTTACTTTATCTACTGTGTAGTATTATCCTGAAACTGACGTATTGCTCTTCATTCTTTTACCAGACAAAGTGCTCCTGAACAAAGTATAAAAGAAAGAAAGGTGCTGGGGTTCCCCTAGGAAACCAACTAGATTCTTACATTTGTTTAAGGGAGAATCTGGTTAGTTTTAATATGCAACAAAGGCATTTTTAGACATATTTTTAAGGCCCAAACGTTGTATAGCAAAGTTCTCCTCAGTATTCCGTTTGCCATATTAAAAAATGGATTGAAAGTGTTTGTCATACTAACCTATTATCATCCAGCTAGAAAATGAGTTAAGATTCTTTTCTCCTTTTATCATGTTCAGCTATGGGCAGTAAAGGGCTGGAACAAACACTCACCTTGCACGGGGCATGTCAGTGTAACAGGCTCATAGGCTGTCTGTTCCAACAGAACATCAGAGTTGTCCTTGAAGTTTGGAGGCTCTGGAAAAGGACACAAAAATAATGATAATTTATCAACAGTTACTAAATTAAAGGGTACCTGTTTTTATTTACAACCATGGGTGTGGTTATGGTTTAGTGCTTACCCAGCACTTCCAGTCTAAATTCCAGGGAATCTTCTCCGGCACTGCTACTAGCAACACAGCGGTAATTCCCAGAATCAGAGAGCTGAACCTCCATGACACTGATACTGCCATCAGGCCCTTGCAAGAAATCCTGGTCTCCCACCCTTAAGGCTATGCCATCTTTAAACCAACTGAGACCTGGTGTTGGGTCTCCATGAGCTACACAGGGCAGAACCACTGAGCGTCCTAGAAGAGTCTTTAAGACCTTTGGTCCTGGGTGGACACGTGGTGGAACTGTAATAAAAAAAAATTAGGAATCTTATCAGAGTTATTCTATCACCCAGTGTACCAAAAAAAGAGCACAAAGAACCACAATTGCAAATTCATTTAAGTAACTTTGTTTTATTACTTTTAGAAATTGAGAAATGATGATTATAGAGATTAAGTCAGCACCCCAATTCCGTATTTAACCTAAGATGGTTGATCCAGCGACCTTTTTGAAGCTGATGATTCTGCTGCATTTAGATTGTTCCAAAATTAGGTAAAAGTGTATTTTTTTAAGGTTGTGTACAGAGCAGAGAATGTTCGAAAAACCCTGTAAGTTTTTTGCCTGTGTCTAATTGCAGAGATACTCCTTTAATTCATATTCAGTGACATAACAGGACGTGAGAGGAAATTTCTCCAAAGTGAGGGGAAACCCCATCTTTGATAGTGGTTCCAAAAATAATTGTCTTCATTTGACGGTTTCTCCTCAACTCCCATTCTGGTGACAAACGTAATTTTGGAATTCCCGTCACTCTCCTTCCTGGTGACAATGCTCACCATAACACTTAGAAAGGGTGATTCCCCCCAGCAGAGATAAAGGCAAAGAGCAATACAAATACATCTAACCCTTCTCTATTAGAATCATTGTTTTTACTCTTGTTTAGGTCTCTGCTAGGAGGACTTCTTGTTTCCTCTGATATCTGTCAAGTAGATGGGAGGTGAGAAGAAAGCTCTAAAATAAAGACCCAGACATCAGTAAAAGTTGAGATGTTTCTAACATTTCTTCAATGTATCTAAAACAAAAAAAAGCTCTGGAGTTGGTCTTGATGATCTGGCTTCCTGACCCTACGGACAGTTTTCCTTACAAACACATGAGCAGCCTGAAAGATCCAAACCTACGTAAAGGATGGCATACACTCAGATGACTATAATCTCATGTATGTACATGTTAAATGGCTTTATTGCTACAAAAGACTGAAACAGTTAATTGCTGAGTTGATATCATACAGTGTTGAGAGTGTTGCGGTTAGCGGTCTGAACACAATGGACTCAGTTTCATCTATCAGCATCCGTAGCACCTGCTCCCCCTGTCTGAGCCAACGATTCAATGCTGTCACCATCTTCCTCTGATATGCATAGAGTTGGTGGAAAGCTGCACTTTGTTACAGAAGAATTCCCCCAGGACAGAACATCTCCTACTCTGTGATTCACTACAGACAGACTGAGCCAAGGTCAGCCTTTAAAGTCATTAACTTCATACACCAACGCTTGTGTGCACACAGACTGAAAATCAAGGCAGTGTGCAAACTATACTGCTATGGAAGGCTGCCACCTTTCCTGAGAAAAAGTACAATACTTACCATCACTTTCGTAATCACACTATGAGCAAGATACTTTTTTCCTGGTTAGATTGGTATAGTACCAGCCAGGTGCTAGACAGTGATAATACTAAGGGTGGCCATAAATGCTTCCAATTCTGTACATTTGGCTTTTTGTACTTCTAGGGGGGTAATAAAAACCAGCGAAAATCCTCATTATGGAACAGGTAGATTTCAATTTTGAGTAAAAGTCTTCCTTTCTAATCCTTTACTATGGAGTAGAAGAAGGAATCAAAGTAACAAACTTGTAGCTCCAGCTAAAGGTGCCGATATATATTCAGCCAAATACCCATAACCTGGGTAGGAAAGAAAGTGTACTGCTAAATGGCTTAGTGAATAGAAATTCTGCATCTGCCAGGCATTAAGTCAATCTGAATTTCATGTGTGGTCGAAACAACATGGATGCTATGTGCTCCTGAAATCCACTGTTCATCTGAATTCATCTTTAAATTGGAACACCGACCAAAATGTTACTGTTACTTTTGTGGGCACAGGATAGAGCCTCTATCAAATTGTTTCTCTCTGTGTCCTCTTTGCAGACATTTCCGCTCCCTTCCTGTCCAGATGACTGCCCAGGAAAGGAGGGTAAATCTCTCAACAGAGGAGCAGGCAGCTATGTAATCTGACAGAAGCAAAAGTTAGCCATACACTATTCAAACTTTTGAAAATTCGCTTAGTGGGTGGCTCTGTTGGCCCCCTACCAGTCCCACCAGACATTCTTCGACTGAAAAATCAAAAGGAGCCAAGCAGAAATTTAACAGCTGAACAACAGCTGCATCCAGTCAGATGCAGCTGCTGTTCAGGTATTCTGACAGCTGCTTCTGCTGCTGGCAGCTGTCAGAATACTGTAGTCTTGCAAGCTGAACCAAGGAGATCTTATGGTGCATGCACTCTTCTTTTAGAAGAAGCCATTGCTGACAGGGTCACTTTGAAGTATAATTAAAGACATTGGATAAAATCCCTGTCAGGTTGTTTATTTCCCTCCATGTCCTATTGGTGAAGTTTTCCTTTACTTCCTGTTCTACAGGTAAAGTAAAAAGGAAATCTTTCTAAAACATACCATTCACGGCTCAAAATTTGAGCCGTGGGTGATTCTGTTGGCACCATCCTACTTAGCAAAAGTGGATTGATCAGTCAACTTTTGTTGAAAACTGGGTGGAAAATTGATGGCCCAATCAGATGCAGTCACTGTCCAGGCATTCTGATAGCCGATACCCAGCAAGGGAGATTTGTCAATGCATGCTGTTCAGCATAGATGAAGGAATTTGTTACATTTCTTTCATTCAGACAAAAAGCATAAAGTTCCTGTTTTGGTGAGAACATAACATTTATTTTTTTTATTCACTTTTGATCCTGTGGACAATGATCAATAAGCTTTAGTGAGGACATAAACAGCAAATAAAACTCTTCCGTACAAATAACCTGAAATCAAAAAAGAAAAGAAAAAGAAAAAAAAAGAAAAGAAAGAAAAAAAGGAAACACAGATGAATGTGATTATGGCTGCTGCAGTCTTCAAAAATTGTCACATTCGCAAACCCTATAAATTTATATATAGAACGCGCTGCCAAAAAGTGAATCAAAATTGCTAAACAACTTGCCACAAGTAAAAGTAAAAGATGAATAAACAAACAACATCAGAAAATACAACTAAATGTCCAATGTATTAATATGTAACATTCAAATAATATTTGCTTCAAAAACAAAAGTGACCAGGTGCTGGTGCCATTAGTAACAGATAAACATGTGGCCACTTCCAGGTTCTCCCCACAAGTGACCCCACATTGATTTACACTCACCACAATGGTGTGCAGGTCCATGTGGGTTCACCTGCAGCACCTGGAAGTGGTCATATTTTTAAATGTTTCTAATGGCAAAAGCACCCCGTCACTTACCTTTTGTTTCTTAACCACTTCAGTCCCCAGAAGGTTCCCTCCCTCCTTCTTGACCAGGCCATTTTCTGCTATTTGACACTGCGCTATTTCACCTGGTAATAATGCAGTCATGCAACACTTTACCCAAACAAAATCTATGTCCATTTTAAAGAGGGGTTTAAAGAGATTTACTTTTAGAGGGCCCAGTGCTCCTTACAGAGAGTGTTACTTATTCGTCAAGAGACGAGAGCCACTTCAGACGAAGTAGAAAGTCCTGAATCCATCCTTTTATACAGAATTTAGGAAGTTTATCCTCAGAGTTATAGTTTCAAGTTATGTTGGGCATCTCATATACCCCTAGACCCTATCCAAGTTCTTTCCCTAAAATAAAACAACAACGCACGAAACGCGTCAGACAGGAGCTTGCCGCGCTGACGTCACTCGCTGCCCAGTCCACATGTCAGACTGGCAGCCATCTTTGCAATCTGTTTATGAAATTTTGGAATTTGCTGATTTTGGCTGCAATACCATTCGTATACTACTTGGATTCAATATGCTGAACTAAAGCTGCCTTATTATACTCATACCATTGGCTCAATAAAAAAAACTTACTACACCATATGAGCTCTTTTTTTTGGTAGCTTATTCCTGGAGCTGCTTAAAGGTGGATCTCCATTGATGCTGACCTGATTGAAAGCCGGGTGTAAGTGAAACCAAGGAGCTGTCCCAGTTTGCTGTGAGGGTCCCACTGAGAGGTCTGGAGTTTGTTCCCAAGGCGTACTAAGTATCTGAGAAGTGCCTCATTCATACCGGTTCCCAGATGACCACTAGTGCCCCACTGAGTATCATATACATGCGCAATTAAGTTGTGCATCTGGTGAGTGCAAGCACACCTCTTTTCTTATCCACAGAAGTTACGAGCACCTTATACATGCAACTCCAGTGAGAAGCAACCATTAGCCCCAGACACTGGATGTTCTTTAGGCACTTATAAGAAAAAGTTGTCTCTTTTTGGACTGTTATACGTTTATAATGTGTGTTTATCTTACTGTTATTAGTCTAATTTAAGACCACGCACTATTGTCACTTTATTGCGCTCATCCTCTGAGTTCTGATGTGTATATTATCACCTGTCACTTTACAATTTCAAGTTTATATGAGATATATTGATATTTCTATGTTCTAGCGCTGCATCATTTATATATATATATTTTGAGGATTTAGAGGTTTTCCTTATGCAAGCTGCTTGTATCTATATTTTAAGAAGCGCTCACTTGAATGTTTATTTTAAAAAAACAGGCCCATGGCCTGGTCACTGACTCTGAATGGAAGTTGGAAAATGCATGTTGCCTGACCGCGCAGGAAATTCGGGGACCGAAATTCAGTGGCTCTCAAGGGGCTAAACGCTACATAATCTTGATTCACTTTTTTGGCAGCGCTGTCTATAAAACTCTCCCACCTTTCCCTGGTCCCTAACCCTTCCCTATTCCCTAATCCAAAACTAAAAGAAAACGTTTTGGCTGTAGATACACTTTACATTTACAGCTTTTTGGTTTAAAGTTTGTAAAAATGTTGATTTTTTCTCAAACAGTGATAGGATAAAATAACACAAGACTGTCTATACAAACAGACCAAGGACAATGGCCGTGTAAGGAGTAAGATAGCCGGGATGTTATTATAGACTGTTCAGTGGTGAATGAGGTTCCATTCTTTGTATAGACCAAGCTGGAGTGTGTCTTTGCGTGTGTCAGTCCTTGCGGATGGCATGTTGCTCCCTCTATCAGTCTACATAAATACAAGATATGGGTTTAACCCTTGGGTATTTGGACACAAAAGACAAACGGCAGCAGTGGCCAGTGTCATACAAGGTTTATGTCTAGGCCTCATGACAGGACATGTTCATGTTGTGATGACAGACTGTGAAGGAAGCGACTAACTATGACTGTGTGTTTCAGAAGGAAGGGTGGGGGAGGAAGGAGACCAGATGTTTCATAGTTTTGGTTTCAACTTGGCACTTCATCCATTCTCAAAACATCCCATCACCTCAGCAGCAATGTGATAATTACACAGAGGGCTCTCAAGCCTTCAGCTCCAAGCTTCTGTGAAAACCCCCAATGAATATTAAATTAAAGAACACTCGTCCCAACAAAAACTTTTCTGGTGTCTTAAGATCCATAAATATAACCTATTAACAATTTTGTTTCCATATTTTATGCTGGGAGGGTTGTAAATATATACGAAAATAGTTCATTGTGTCCACCTGGCTTCAAGTAAGTGGTAAAAAAAATTTGGGGCTGCATAGTACCCCTTTGCTAACGTGACATACATTTTGAAAAAGGGATCCTATATACCCCCAGAATGTTGAATTTTGATGATTCAGTAGGTTTATTTTTAGCTCAATAAGTGATTTTAATAATACAGAATACAACATACTAAGTGAAAAAGAACACAAGAAAAATAAATTAGATACTAGACAAGAAGAGAGGGTGTACAAATACATAGACAACATTCTGGATGGATACAACACTTGGAAAACTTTGTGGAGGTAACCCCTTGGGATGCAACATAGGTTAGAAGGTGGCTGGAGATCATGCTTATTAAGGAAGTGAGTTCAAGTGGCCTACACTGATGGCAGGGGGCTAATTGAGGCAAGAAAGGAAGCAAGAACAGAAGGAAAGAGATGATGGAAACAGGGTGGGAACAGATTTCCAGAGGAAGAGGACTGTCAGGACCCAGATATGAATCTGCAACCTCTCCTTTGTCTGCCAGTATCTCTTCTTGCTAAGACACCAGAGACTCTGGACAGCTCCCTGGATAATTCATTGGACAATCTTGCTTTGTACTTTGTTTCTGGTGAATTTTGAACTCTTTGCTCCTCCCTTGAACTTCCTATTTAAATCATGTCTCTGCACTTCCTGTTTGCCAGATTATTGTGGTCTCTTCAGCCAATATCTTGCTTTTCTCACTTCTTCTGTTGTCTGTATCTTTTCTACCATTCGTTACTGACCTTTGGCTTGTTCCTGGACTATGCTTTTGCTTGATCCCTACCAGCTAGATCTGCTACTGGACCGCAGCTTGCTCACCTCCTGGTGGGGCGATCCTGAGGACCACAACCTGGTACTAACATGTAGAAAACCCCATCTCCATCAGGAGCTCTGGTGAATACAAGTTAGTGCTTAGACCCTGCATCTTGGGTGAGCCCATGTCATCTGCCAGGGTGACCTGCTTGTATACTTATCCTGCTGGTTGGTGAGAGCCTCTTTACTGCTACAACAACTGGTCTCCGAGCCTGACCCCTGACAAGGACAGAAGAAAGAAGAGGGGAAATGGGGATTAGGTTAGCAACAAGGGAAACAGAGATGGGGGGGGTTAGTGGGGAAAAGACACTCCTAAACAGCTATGCCTCAGGCTGTGCACCCAAATGCAAACGCCAACCAAGAAAGGTGATACAAGAACTAGTAGTAGTTTCAAGCCACAGCATGGAACCCCTCTGTCTCTATGAAGACAATTCAAGGGGTCCACCTTTCTCAGAAAATTTCATATGTGTCATGCTGGTGGGCAATCAGTTCCTAATTCTCAACATCTGACAAACTTTGGCACTCCACTGTAACATGGATGGAGTCATTATGATATGTCAGTGCCGGGGAAAGGGGGTTTGGCTGTGGGCATGAAAAACTGTAGAATCAACATTTAGGCCTGAGAGAAAGCACATGGGAACACAGAAGAACAAGGTTAGGAATTAGCTTAAATGACAAAATAGAGCAGAGATAAAGAGTCCGTGATGAAGGCCCAAAGTGACGGTAGACCCTTGGTGAGGTAGGCTAATGCGTTTCGGGAGATGTGCTCCCTTCTTCAGAGCTAAAGTGTAGGCCTACCATTCCTGCATTTATAAGACACAAAATGGTTTAGGGGGACTGAAACACACCCCCTCACATGACGACCCAATTAGGGCTGGGCAAATCCTGGTCAACCTCCAATTAAAAAGTGTCACAGTGAAAAAATTATGATGCGCATGAAAACAAGATAAATCTACCAGAATGCTTGGGGCAAAGGGCATGGCAAAAAAAAACAAAAAAAACACGTGAATAATATGAATATGTGTTATCATTCTTCTTATGCCAGCATTTTCTCATTGTCACGCTGTGCTCGCTAGCACTATGGTAGGCTGGCATGTCCTCTTCCGCCCTCACCTTGACACACTTCCTTCTAGACTGTCTAGGATGGACTGACCTCTGACGCATGCGCAGTCCTCCCACGGAGCGCGGCATAGTATGCAAACGCACTAGCACCATCCGTTCATACACATCCCAATTTATCACAGTTCACTTTTCCAGCGTGTTTACAATGAGAGATGCCATGGCACTTCCCTTTACATCCTCTGCCTGTCCATTTATATGCCACCTTTGACAGCCTCATGTGAGTACAATATATTCATCTACTGTCTACCAGGGGCAGACTGAGAACTCATGGGGAGCCTAGGCAATAGAGGATCATGGGGCCCCTATGTCCTCGCCAACACCCAAAAAAACCTATAAAAAAGCCAATGAAAGGTACCAGGGGCATCTCATGGGGCCCCCTACTGACCCCGGGCCCTCGGGCAGTGCCCGAGTATTCGAATGGTCAGTCCGCCCCTGCTGTCTACCATCCATTGCAGGTTGAGTCACATCATCATTACCATCATGTCCGAGAAACACATATACATATTAGTCACATATGTTTTTTTTTCTTTTATTGTTTTTTTGCCATGCCCTTTTCCCCAAACGTTCTGGTAGTCTTATCTTGTTTTCATGCGCATCATAATTTTTTCACTGTGACACTTTAATTGGAGGTTGACCGGGATTAGCCCAGCCTTGATTGGGTTGTCAGGTGAGGGGGTGTGTTCTAGGAAATGCAAGAATGATAGGCCTACACTTTATCCCTGAAGAAGGGTGTACGTCTCCCGAAACACGTTAGCCTACCTCACCAAGGGTCTACCGTCACTTTGGACCATCATCACAGACTCTTTATCTCTGTTTTTATCCCCCTTTGGTTTGTGAGTATGCAATTTTATGCTTTCAAAATAAACTCGTGTTTCACCACGGTAATGCACGAAGAGAGTGCGCCCTGTTCTGCTTTTGTTCACCAGTATCAAGATTTCCTGATCTTCTAAGGGCTGCACCTCAACGAATGACAGTTACAGTAATCCCAGTCAGCATGAAGATTTGAGCGCTAGGTTCGTTTGTTCATTTGGATCGCTTTTGCATTTGGGGTTATTGGCTGCTCGTCCTAGCACACTAGATTACTTTTCCACCAAGAGACCTATAGAACATTTGTTCTACTCACATCACATACGTCATGGTGGTATCTATTGAAGAGAGACTGATTAGAAGAAACTCCCTTGCCAAAAGGTTTTTCCAACAGTGTTGATGACTATGAGAAACACCAGGTAGAGTCCAAGGGTTCAGCCATCTTGGAAGAAGAACAGATGATTTCCAAGTTTTACCACCTCAAAACACCTCCTAGAAACAGAGATGGTACAATGGTGGGACATTCTATCATTTCAAAAATACATGGAGGTTAAGAGAGCCCCTTGCGGTTTGAGGATTACCAATAGCTGTGACTTTTTAGAAGTGGATTGGTTTAACCAGTCCAGGGAGTGCAGTAAAGGATGGATGTCAATAGTTATCAAACAACGTGAGAGGAATCTGGAGAAAATCCGCATTCAGCTCACACATGTAACCTCTTTTACCGAATGGGACAATAACATTAATGATCAAATAGTAACATTTGAGGCCAACCTCAAAGGGATAGGGAAGACTTTTTAGCTGGCAGAGAGCATAATTGGAAACGCAATAGATTTCCACTTGCATCCAAAGGTGGAAAGCCAGCGCCACCAAATCAAGACCCACCAGGACCACTATCATTAAGGGTAGCAAGGTTGTTGATGCTACTACAGGACAGAGGCCCACCACAACAGATTCCACCAAGGCCTCCCACCCCCCTTCCCTTTCTGGTCACACAGGGCCAAATAGGCACAGAGGAAGCCATAAACAATCAGACAGTGGGAAGGGAAATCATAGGAGACAATGTAATAACAGCCGATTTAATAAAGTTTTTCAATATCCTTGAGAGGCCCACCACTCTGACACACCTCCCAGTGTCCGCGAAGGGGGTAAACAGGCAGCCACTTAATTTACCCAGGTACACCACTCTAGAACATCTGCCTAAGCACAAGGCTTTCCGAGTGAGCCCACTATAGCAGCACAGGGTAGACTTGGGAAACACTATGCATCACCCAATAGACTACCCGCACAGGATGAGCAGGGTCCAATACTCTCCATCTCTTTGGCCCCCCCAGGGACCATTTACCCTTTTTTAGAGAGAGGACCCCCCTCAGGAGACCAACACAGACAGAAAAGGTCCGGAGAACTTGTAGAGGAGGGAGAGGTGGGGTCAAATCCAAAAAGAGGAAAGAAACAATACAACAACTTAGCAGCATAAAAATCTTCAATTTGTCCAAGGCTACCTTCAATGCTTTTGAATATAGGTTATTGCAGAAGGGCCTTAATTTTGCACCCCCAATTTGCCCAACCTTTTTGAACTTTTTGTTGACCTTAAATTCACATGGAGCCTTACCTTTAAGGAGGTATTTCTCAATGAAAGGCAACAATAGAGGAACAGGAGAAGGTCGCAATGAAACAAATCTAACAGTGATTCTGATGAGGAAGCTTTGGCTATTTTAGAGGAACTTTGGAGAGAAGGGGGTGGGGAATCGATGGATCATGGAGACCTCAGCCCATATGGTCCTTGGACCACTGACACTCAGGGGCACACACATAGTGGCTGCATTCAACATACTTCCTTTAAGCCCAGATCTACATTCTACTCATACTGGGCTAAGGGAAATTGTATTTCCTCTTTTTATGAGGTGGTCTATGCAGAGTTCAAAACTATGTGTCATAAATCTAGACTAGACCATAGTGCCAACATGACTGCCACGCATAAAAAATCCCTTGGGACATTGGAACATAATCCAGATAACATCATTAGACAGGCAGATAAGGGATGGGGTCTAGTCATTCTTGACAAAGAGGCATATTTAGCTGAGGCTGCCCGACTCTTGGGGGACACTGACTCTTGTGAACGTCTCCCTGGAGACGCCATCTCATCATACAGATCCACCCTTAAAAATCTGCTATATTCAGCTGTCCATGACAAGATTCTCACCAAGCAAAAGTGTGCTTTTCTTTATAGACCATTCCCTATGACACCATACTTTTACCACATCCCAAAGATTCATAAGGATTCAGAAAATCCCCCTGGGGACCCATCATATCGGGGACAGATAGCCTTACCAGCAATCTGGGCAATTACATCGACTACTTCCTACAAGAACTGGTAGTTCAGCTACCCTCATATGTGAGAGGCTCAGGCCATATGTTAGAAATCTTGTCAAAATATCAGTGGGAGGAGAACTACAAGTGGGTGTCTCTGGATGTGTTATCACTGTATACCAGCATCCGTCATAAATTCGGCATACAAGGCAGTACAACATTTTCTATCCAGTGATCACTCCCTACACCCTTCCCAAATTTCTTTTCTTCTGAAGTGCATAGAGTACACCCTCACGCACAACTATTTTACTTTTACAGAACAATTTTATAGGCAAATTAAAAGGCACAGCTATGGGAGCTAGGTTTGCCCCTAGCTATGCCAATCTCTTTATGGGTTTTTGGGAGCATCATTTCATCTGGCAGCACAACCCCTTTGAATCCAATCTGGTCCTTTACGCCTGATACATTGATGACATTCCTATCATATGGGATGGCGATTTTACCACGTTGAATTAATTCATTTCCCATTGCCAATCGAACCCGTATGGGATAAAGTTCACACACGTTGTAGATGACCCCTACATAGTCTTTTCGGATCTGGAACTTAGAGCTGAACTGAATTCACGGGTGGTATCCAAGACCCATTTCAAACCTACAGCTAGGAATGTATATCTGCACGCCAGGAGTTAACATCATCCGAGATGGATTAATAATGTCCCCCTAGGACAGTTTTGCAGACTCAGGAGAACTTGCACTCTAGTGGAAGATTTCGACACTCAAAGTCTTGTCCTGAAAAATACATTTCTAGAGAAAGGGTATGCAGCCACCAACATTGAAGAGGCATACACCAAATATAGGTTAGGTGTAGTAAGAAGGTCTACATCTGTAAGTGCCCTACTGGAATATTCTAAGGCCAGGACCTCCGAAAGCTGCAATAATACACATTATGCAGCATTTTGTACTAGGTACAATCAGAAGGCCTGCAATATCCCGAAGACCCTTAATAAATATTGGGGCATTTTAGCTCAAGACCCCCACCTTTCTGCGCATCTACCACCTCAGCCGGAAGTGATCTTCCAATGCCCCCAAGATTTAAGAAGCATAATAGCTCCAAGCAGAGTCAAATTCTCCACCACACGTTCCACCAGTGGATAATATTTTCACTGTGACACTTTAATTGGAGGTTGATCGGGATTGGCCCAGCCCTGAATGGGTCGTCACATGAAGGGGTGTGTTCCACTCCCTCTAAACTATTTTGTGCATTATAAATGCAGGAATGGTAGGCCTACACTTTAGCTCTGAAGAAGGGAGTACGTCTCCCGAAACGCGTTAGCTACCTCACCAAGGGTCTACCGTCACTTTGGACCGTCATCACAGACTCTTTATCTCTGTTTTTATCCCCCTTTGGTTTGTGAGTATGCAATTTTATGCTTTCAAATAAACTTGTGTTTCACCACGGTAATACACGAAGAGAGTGCGCCGTTCTGCTTTTGTTCACCATTATGAAGATTTCTAAGATCTTCTAAGGGCTGCACCTCAATGAATGACAGTTACAGTAATCCCAGTCAGCATCAAGATTTAAGCGCTGGTTTCGTTTGTTCACAAAATAGAGAAGGTATGTCACTTTGTGCATTAAGGCACAATGAGGAGCAACCAAAGTGAATTGACTTTCTTAAACACACAAAAAGACTGACCTTTCTTTGTAAAATGAAGTGTGGCTATGTAATATAACCACTGTAGATACAGTTAGTACCTAGAAGTTATTTTTTTAAGATCTTACAGCTTTTCTCTTCCTTTTTTGCTAAAGACATCACACAGAGCCCTAATGTGTGTTAATCAGTTAACAATACCAATTACAAAAGTTTTGACTGAGCAAGTATTTTGATTGGATTCCACTTTTGCTCCATTGGTTTTAATTCAGTCCAATAGTGTTCATTTTGGATTTCCATTGCTGCTTGAAAAAAGATTAGATTGCAGTGTGAAGACAAAATACACACATTTTCATAAAAGGTACAGTAAGTGCTCTTTGTGATAAAAATACATATTACATTTTATGTTTTCCTTTTATCTGGCTGATACTCTGCTTATTTAAGCCAGAAGCCATAAAACAATAAACAGAGTTACATAAGCAGATCGCAGCCCATGTGACCTCTACCCAGCCATTTATGAGCGACCTGCCTATTTAAAAGACTTCCAAAACATCTTATATGCAGAAACTCCTCTTGCAATCAACCCAAAGAGCTGCTAGGAGGGCAGCATGTGATTTAGACTTTAGGGGTCCTCAGGGGCCAAAAAAAGGCACAGTTGAGCCGTGTTTCAGCTTCCCGCCAACAGCCGCCCCAACCTTAAGCTGCAATAGGCAGCTGACGGGGGTATTTACATGCCCTGGCTGAGATGCTTTGCTCATGCCTGCAGGAAAGTTCACCCAACTTGTAGCAATTACCGGGTGGCAAGCCCACTGAACGCTACACAGTCAAGCAAATGGGAAAGAGCCGCAAACGTCCCCATTTGTAAAGTATTGTCAGCAAAAATGGGGTTAAAACAGACGGTGAGGAGGCATCACAATGCTTCCTCACCACCTGTCAGTAGCTTTTGAAGTGCGTTCCGAATGCACATCTAAATCTACCCTTAGGGTATATCTAAATTAAAAAAACAAACATAATATATAGCAACTTACCAGTCGTTAGATATTGTATGGTGGCTGAATGCTTTTTTTTTTTTTTTACTATATATTCATTTAGTGATCCTGCCAGTAACACCCATCCTGTCTACGCTTAATCACTGCACTGTATCAATGGAGGAACTGTGTTGTCAACCTAGGCTGCTCTCCTGATTTACACAACAAATACATTCCCTTTCCTCCATTACATAAGGAGGAGTACTTTTACAGAAGGTAATGAGTAAAGCCAATACATTTTGTTCTTGGCTTTAAATATACTCTTAATATATATTTTAAGTGTCTTGGACCTTGATGACAGCTCTCAAGCAACAGTAAAAAAAAAAAAAAGAACAATGGTGAAAGGTTATATTTTCAAACCTGCTCCAGCTGCCTGGATAAGTTAAAGTAGCCAATGTGTTTAAAAAGTACACTAATCTTTTAACACTAAAATGATCTAGCTGAATTATGGAAGTAGAAGCAAAGTGGAGCTGTTGCACACATCCATCAATCAGGATGCAGACTGGAAGTCCCTTTGTTTTCTAGGGGTACCAATTGTACTTTTGCACTCTTAGTCCAGTTTTAGTATAACAACTTTTACTTTTATCTGAGCTTTACTAAAATGGTTGCTGTATGGATACACATGTACCTTGTACCTCCAGGCTGTATGTACGTGATGTGTTGCCGGCCAGGTTGGAAGCCAGGCAGGTGTAATATCCGCTGTCCATCACCCTCAGTTCAGACAGCTTCAGAGACCAGGAGGGCAGCAAGTGGTGTCTGCAAGGAGAGGACAATATTATTCATTTCATTATTTCCTAAATTTAAACTTCATTGATATTTCACTTGTATTTACAAAGGGCAAATCACATCAGTCTTCACCACCGAGGAGCTTATAAGCTAATGTCCCATGCATAGCTATCCTGTTTCCCCGAAACTAAGACAGTGACTTATATTAATTTTTGCTCCCAAAGATGCGCTAGGTCTTATTTTCAGGGGATGTCTTATTTTTCCATGAAGAAGAATACGGTACATATTTATTGTTAAATGAAAATACAATATAGCTTTTTCTTTTTGCGCTCATTTCTATGGGTAAAAAAAAAAAGAAAGAAGAAGAACTGGGGTATCAGGGTGGGGGGGAGGGGGATCACTTAAAATGACATAGGGGGGATCAGAGGGGGGAATCAAAATGGCACAGGAGAATCAGAGGGGGGATTACCATTTTAGTAACCCCTTTTGATCCTCCTGTGTCATTTTGATTGCCCCCTCTGATTCTCCTGTGTCATTTTGATTGTCCCCTCTGATCCTCCTGTGTCATTTTGATTGCCCCCTCTGATCCTCCTGTGTCATTTTAAGTGATCCCCCTCCCCCCACCCCTGTGCCACTGAACACCTTCACCAGACATCCCCCCCACCCCTTTATCAGACATTTCCCCCCTGGGGCCTGCCTGGGGACTGTCACTGGGCTGGCTGGGGCCTGGACCTGGGCTGGAGCAGGGTCTGCCACTGACTGAGAACCTTCAGTCATCATGAGGGCGGTGTCACCAGAGACAGACCAGCACTCACCACCTTCGCCGCGTCCCGTCCGCTCTGATCCTCCTGTTCTTCTACACGCATCTCTCTCCCGCTCACTCTGACCTCCGCTCCGCGTCCACACAGCAGTGACGTCACTGGTTGCTAGACGCCAGTCGGGGCGGCCCTAGCAACCAGTTTACGGTAAATTAATTTTCATTACGAGACAGAGCCTAGGGGGGCCTTATTTTCGGGGGGATGCCTTATAGTTCACTCAGAAGGAAACCTGTAAGTAGGTCTTATTTTCGGAGGATGTCTTATTTTCGGGGAAACACGGTATTAGAACACACCATGTTCTATGGACAATTTTGATAGAAGCGGATTACATTGCTGCTCTACCTCTTTATCACCCTTCACACCGATGACTATTAAAAGCTCATAGAGAAGCCTTTTTAATGCCTCAGTCTTACCGATATCTCTGCCATTTAATACATTCTAGGAAGTTTAAATCTGGTACTATCATCTATGGCACTTTGTGGTGACATATGTAGCCATGTCCTCCCCTCCAATGGCCATGTTAGAGGAGAGATTTAGAACATTACCGCAATTTTCAGTTATTATGCCATGGTCTGAATCCCTCATTGGCTTTTCCAGAAATCCCAGCTATGCCTACCCATACGATGGAGTCTTGCTCATCCCCTAAATAATTTAATGGAGACATTATTGCTTACCCACCCAAATTAAAAATCACATAGAATAGCAGAGCAAGTCCCCAAAAATGATATAAAATTTGTCAGCTTTGGTTAATGGTGTGAAGGATCCCCAAATGGCAGAATATCTATTATCCAAGGTTGTCTTTCCTGTAACCTGTACCCCTTCCATCCACTGTTTTAGACAGCTAGTGGTAGGAATTGCTCATCAGGTCGACATTGTCTGTCTCTATGGATAAGAATTAATCCTTTGACCAAATTTAGGTACAGAGAGCTTTGGTATTATACCCTATATATGAGTGATGTGTGTATGTGCTACGTTTTATGGTTTCTACTCTTGTAACGTTTAAGTTAAGTTTAAAAAATAATACAGTGAAAATAGAAAATTGAAATGGGAATCCAGGAGATCCCTTAATAATAAGCTTTTGGGTTGAGCTGGGAGCTCAGGTGCAGAGCACTTCCTGCAGGAGAGATCTATAAGGTTGCTTGTTGATTCAAACTGCTAGCATCTACCCAAGATTTGAATGGAAACCGAAGAATGAAAGCAGTGGACTGCTACTGCTGTGTGCTACCAATGACTCAGTGTACCGAAGCCAGACAATTTCAAAACAGTAGCTCATGCACTGTATTTGTCATGACAGGCCTCCTTTAAATACAGTTTTGGGTGGTCTGACTCTTTAATGTACTTATGAGAAAGCAGTAATTGTTGCCCTGTGTATCATGCCTAGATCTAAGGATGGATTAAAATAAAAATGCTAAGCATATGCAAAATGTTGGCTTGGACTGCGGATGAGGTGCCAGGTATAAAGTGTGACAAGATTGATAGGGAGCTTACAGGATAATCCGCCAGCGATCCGTATTCCCCCAGCAGGAAGAGATTAGCTGGGACACTTCCCAGAGGCATTTGTCTGCCAGATAAGATGGCTATTATATGAGCATGAATCACAATTACACACTCTCCGGCACTATGCCTTCCCGTGTTACACGCATGGCTCCTGCTGATCCTTTAAACTACAGGCTTTTTTTTGGCAGGTATTTTTCATCTTGTTAGGAAGATCCTAATGAAGAACAAGCATTAGCAGCTAAATTCAACAAACCTAAAATCTTGTTAGGAAGATCCTCATGAAGAACAAGCGCTAGCAGCTAAATTCAGAAAACCTCCTATCCAAGGATAATAATTTAGATCCTGAAATCATTTAACATTGATAGTAATGTGACAGTAATACCTGGCTGAGATAATGGGTAGCGGGAAAGAATCCTTCCTCCAAGAGACGATGGGTGGCGGAACACCTTGGACATCACAGGGCAATGTAATCTCTGCCCCCAATGCAGCCACCACTGGTATTGGGGTGCTTGAGTCATGTGACCCATTCACACTTATTCTGGGCTTTGCTGAGTGAAAAACAAAAGAGTAGAGAATTATGTGCTGGTAAATCCGGTAGGGAAAGATTCTGCTGGGAATTGTCAAGGACAAAGGGCTCTTTCACACTGATGTCTTTTGATGTGTCCCTGTTGACTTAAGCCTGGTACACATGGAATGAATAGGAGCTGGTATCAGCCGGTTCAACAGAAATCGGCCAACATTCGGCTAGTGTGTACATCAGCCTGTCCGATAAGCCGGCCTAACGTCTGCCTTCTGTTGAATAGGCATGCTGGGAAACCAGCATCCGATCAGTGCTCATAGCCAATGGCTGCGAGGACTGATCACTGTGTTCCCCCTGTCAGAACACAACAGCTAAACGGGGGGGAGATCACTGCACCAATATCGGATGTGTTAGTACGGCGATCTGTATGTTTTTTGTTTTGTTCAGCCCACTGGGTTGAACAAAAAAAACAGCTTCCTGTGTGTACCAGGCTTTACAATAATAGGTGCCTTTTTTGGGTGCACTTTTGAAAAACTGCACCAAAGATGCAACATGCTGGAATTTTCAAAGCGCAGCACCCCTGCAGAATGAACAGTTACATAGGATGTAATAAGGAATACTGTAGTTTCCATGCACCTTTGTCACTCAAGAAAAGCGGAACAAAAGCGCCTAAGTTCATCAAAAACTGAATGTAATCAGGTTGTATGGATATTTAAAGTATATCTAAAGCCCCAACTTATTCATTTTCATAGAGTAGAGAAGAGTTAAAACCATTGTCGTTTTTTTTCCATTTCTGTCTAGGGAGATTTAATTTCACTTCCTGGGATGTAGATTCACTTCCTGGGCCATAGGCAACAGGAAGTCAGTAGATATCTTTCCAATGTATGGAAAATCCCCAATGAGACGGCTCTCACCAAAAACATGTGTCACTGTTAGAAGATCTCCCCACTATTCCAGTTTTGGAGGCAACTCAAAATTTTGGATTTTTTCCTTTCATTGACAGGTGACATGCAGGGAGAAAAGCACAGAAAGCTTTAACAGCATATACAGTAATCATACTAATTACCTCCTAGGATTACTCCAATGTTATCAGTCCAGTACACACTTTGATCTAACCCCTAGTAAATAAGGACCCTTTGAACCCCCAAAATGCATTGGCTTTATATGATATAAGAGTCTGAATAAAATCAAATCTGGAATCAGCGGGTATCACTAGGATAGGACAGAATACCTAAAAAAGGCTTTATTCTCTGTTTTTATTGCAGTGTGTGTCCTCAGGAGAGATTTCCAATTTCTTCTTGTACTGACAGGGGAAATATCTCCAGTGGAGACATAAACAGCATTAAAAATTGTTTGTCTGGGTTTGGTTTTTAAGCAACATACTAAGGCTGACCATACATACAGATATTTTTCATTCAGCCTGTACAGCACAGATGAATGAATCTCCTGCCCCAGTGACTGTCAGAATACCCAAATTGCAGCTGCATCCGATTTGAGGCAACCGCTGTTCAGCCGACAGTTTTCCACCTTCAGTTATTTAGTAGAAGGATCTCGAGTGAGAGGGGGCCAACAAGGCCATCCACGGAGCGAATATCAGATATTTCATCAGGAATAGGACAAAATTAAGATTGCAGTGAAAGGGTAAGTGCTCTTATCTGGCCCTTCCCCAGGACTTTCCTGTATAGGGTATTCTTACTACAACCCCACTGTTCTGAGACCTTCAGAGCTGCACCAGTTCATGCATACTGCAGCTTCTATTCACTTTAATGAAAGGTTTAATTGTTAGCCTGCAGGCAATCATTCCTTTAAAATGCTTAAAAGTAAAAACAGTTTGGACTTTAAATATACTTTATTAACTAGTCAAAAAACTTAGCTTTCATTTGTCTGAACTAAACTGCTGAAAACTGAACTCTGTTTGTTACAGTACTCTATTCTTTTTGCCACAGAGCTAATAAAAGGATCCCAATGTTTATGAAAAACAAAGACTTTTGGTATTACTTACTATGTACTAAGAGATGGGACACTTTGCTTGTGGTCCCCACCTGGTTTGCTGCAATGCAAGTGTAATACCCAGAGTCAGCACTGGAGGGCAGTGCAATCAGGAGGCTGCCATCTTTGTTTAGCAGATAATGGCTGCCATCAACAGTTAGCGTTTCATCTCCCTGAGAATACAGATCATACATTAGAATGGCGAGAAAAGAACAAAGAACACAGGCCAGTATTCTGTCCACCATGTCATTACCTTTGACCAGGTCACAGTAGGTTCTGGGTACCCTTTGGCATTACATTGTAAAGTGATAGGTCTTCCATCTCGAGTGGTGTACTCTATTGGTCCAGGAGCAATAGTGGGAGTCACTGGAAATAAATATTACTCTGTTAATATGTGCTTAAAGGGAAACTGTTTTCATACTTTTTTTTTATACAAACTGTTAGATACAGAGTCTGCCTTTTTAAGAGATGCAGTTGATGACCTTGGGAGCGCCTGTCCGGGCAGGAAAAGTGCCGGAGATAAAAGCAAGCTAGAATTGATCCA
Source organism: Staurois parvus (assembly GCF_062004578.1). Lineage (NCBI taxonomy): Eukaryota > Metazoa > Chordata > Amphibia > Anura > Ranidae > Staurois > Staurois parvus. The sequence continues at coordinate 5,168,661 of NW_028317864.1, forward strand.
CAAAAGTAGGAGCCTAGACACCAACAAGGGAGACTGGGCTGGTGAGCCAGCGTTAACCCAAAGTGTGTATACAGATTTGGAGGAACAGACTGCAGCCCTCACGCTGAGGACCAAAGGCAGGAGGCTGATAGTTTGTTTCTGGTAAAGAAATACTGAATAACCCCTGTAGGGGTATCGCCCTTTGTGTTACATGTTCCTCTGAATAAAAATGGGCAAGGAAATCATAAAGTGGAACCAAACTGCCAGAGTAAATGAAAAATGTTGGGCCTCAAGGAGCCCAGCATATTTGCATATTATGGCACACTCACTTTGCAAAGCAATCAACTCCAGTGCTGCAATGCCCATGCTGTACTTCATGACCAGCACTTCCATCTTCACCCTGTCTTCATTTTGACTTAGAGTCTACAGCCATGTTTATTGGCTGAGTCAGGATAATGTTACTCCCTTGTATATGTATGGGAGGTACTTCGTCTCAACATAGAATTGTGCTGATCATAATGTGAAGTGAAAAAATGCTGCGCTACATGAAACAATGGTACAAACCATTATATAACCAAAAAACAAAGTGCAGAAATAAATATATATTAGAAGAAAAAAATAGAAAAAATATTAATATTGATATATATATATATATATATATATATATATATATATATATATCTCAAAAACCACACAAATAACAAAAAGTAAAGAATATTTTAAGTATGAATCAAATAAAGGTCATTAAAAAAATCACGTTTCTTCAAAGTGTTCATTCATATCTGCTCACCTCACGCAGTGTGACCTCACATTATACAGTGTTACGGTCTAACTGCACTTTTGGTCCCATATGGACTCAGAAGATCAGCTTGCTGAATGAAGACTCCAAACTAAGCTCCCTCCTGATAAGTGTCTTTGTATCAGCCGTATTCCTCATTAAAAAGAAGTCGACATTGTGCTTTATCCTTTTAAACTTTTATTCATCAATTATAACATATGAAATGCTCTCATGTTCCGGAGGTGTATTTTGCACCAGGTATGATGAAGATCCAGTGATGTACTGATTAAACACAAGGTGGCAGTATCATCTCAGCAGCAGAGTCCTGTACATGCTCAAAACAGACACCATCCGTAATGTAATGCAAGGCAAAGCACGGGCCCACTTAATGATTGCTATTGCCTGCTGTAATGTCGTTCCAGGAGCCATTTGTAGAGTACTACAAGCCGCTATCCAGATGAATGGCAACGTCGTGACATCATCCGCACACTCCTCCTCGAAGTGTTTCTTCACTAGTCACGTGATTTTATCAAGGGGATAAAGTATCCCCTTGATAAATCACATGACGAAACGTATCGGGGGAAGTGTGAGGATGACGTCAGGACGTTGCCGTTCATGCGTGAGGTAAGCAGATATATGGTGGAGGATGTCTTTGCATGGGAATTGTTGACAGATGCACATATTTTTCGTTATTCAAAAGGAGGGTTCACTGAATGAACACTTTATTGATTGAACTTGATTTTTTGAATGACTTATTTGATTCATACTTAAAATATTCTTTTTTTTGTGTAGTTTTTGTTATATATATATATATTTTTTTTTTTTTATTCATATATTTATATTTTTATTTCAATATTAATATTTTTTCTACAATTTTTTCTTCTAATATATAGTTATTTCTTCACTTTGTTTTTTAGTTATACTATATAATGGTTTGTACCTTTGGTTTATGAAGCGCAGCATTTTTTCACTTCACATTATGATTCTATAATTTGCCCCACTGAGACATGGGTTGTGTGCACTTGCGGCTACAGCATTTAATTGTAATTTTTTGTTTTTATTTCACCATAGTTAGCGCTTGAGTTATTCAATTTATTATAGAATTGCGCTGAGACTGTATAATGAACTGTGCATGCTCTTATAAAAAAAAGCTGAGAAGCAGGTAGAAGCATCACTGATTGAAGATACCTATACAGAGGTTATTTAGCTACCATGCACAGCTGCATCAGATTCTGAGTGCTCCAGTTTTAGTAAATCTCGGCAAAGTCTCTTTTGTCATAAAAAAGACCTACCTGTCTCCACTTTAAGCTCTTGACGGTGGCGCCTCCCAGCCCTTTAAGGGGTTTGTGATGCCAGATGGCGGGTCGAGGTTTAGGGTCATGTGACTGCCATGATTGGCTGTCACAGCGATCACATGATCGGAAAGGTCCCATTCGCAAGTAGTGAGGCGCTAGCAAATGTTTACATTTGGTATGCAAATATGCAGCCGCTCAGCATCAAGGCCCAGATGCCTAGAGGCTGCATATTTGTGTACTGTTGGGAACAGTAGGTTAAACATACTTGGCAGGCTGTATTGGAGATTGTGAAAAGCTCTCCCTTTGGAGCACATCCTTGAAACATGTAATTGTGGTTAGTGTAACAGAAATTTTTTTATCAGAAAGCATTATGTGTAGCCTCCCTAGCGGTCTGATTATGTCCATATTTCTGTGCTAAAAGCAGTACATTTTTTTGCATGGAAATATGTATTTGTTTTATTGTAGGCCTGTAATTTTTTAGGAATAACTCACTGAAATCTGTCTGAACAAGTCTAGTAAACATCCTGGGTATGGTAAAATTTGAAACACGAAATCATAAATTATAATTTAATAAATAATCATAAAAAATAATAATAAATTTAATTCAATAATATAATCAAACCAAAAACACTGAAATTGGAAATAGAGCACCAAGTTCGCACATCACTGAGCAAAGTCGCAAAATCGTTTTCAGTGTCTGACGACGAATTTCCCCACAAATCATTATCACTCAATTCTGCAAGTGGTTCTGATTTACTATCGCTGTTCTCTAGCTGGTCTAAAACCGCTTTTGAACTAAAGGGACGCTTTTTGGACGCCATGGACATTTCTCAGTTTCCAGGCAGAGAGAGCAGTAAAAATGCAGGCAGGGCGCCGGACAAAGCACTTGGGACAAAATGTATGTGAAATGGTTTGATACAGTAATGTTTTACTATGTGATTTTAGTGAATTTAGTGAATGTTACTTTTGCAACTTTCAAACTTCCCGCCAGTTCCGTCCCCCGTATGTCCCGTCATCGCAGGAACCCAGAAGACGGATCAGCATCAGCCGGAGGACATTACTGGGGATACTGCAGGAGGGACATCACGGGAGCGCAGGACAAGGTAAGTGAAGAAGAGATCCCTGGGCAGCACTGCAAGGTATTCCCGAGTGCAGCTCGGGGTTACCGCTTGTGGTGCTGAAACTTTACCCCGAGCTACATTCGGGAATACCGCCAGGGAGGTTAAAAAAGCCATGTCTTTGTGCACAGACTGGTGGTTCCGCTTACTGTTTAGTTGTTCTTCTCTGGTCCTCCTCTCAGTACATGTCTATGGCTGTCTACAAGTGGCCCAATAAAAGCAAGCAATTCTGCTTTCCAGAATGAATTACAGTTTTCAAGCCATTCTTCCTCTTCTTATGAGGTGTGACATGTACAGTACCTCAGTCAGTTTATTATTACTGTAGCTCTGCCCTCTTGAGGGCCTCTGGATTTGCTTTGGGTCCCACTATGCTTTGCATGACCAGACAACACGCATTTTCCACACTTTGCACGCTTTGAGTCAGTAAACAGTCCTAGAGCTAGATGGGTATATGGGATGCCCAAGGAACTATAACACTTAAGGATAAACCTTTTAACAAACAACTGTACAAAGATGTTGATCAGAAAGATAGCACTGTTCTGAAGTTCCTTTGATTTACCTCTGTGTTGAGGGTATCCCTGAGCAAGGGGTCCCAAGAGCTAACAATGAAGTAGTCCCAGATAAGAACTAGTTGGGCCTTGCACCTGACCACCCTCTCCCCTTATCCAGCCCAAGGGGTACTCACACTGTCCTGTCAGCTTGGTGGCTTGGCTGCCTTCTGGCCTTATGTTGGACTGGCTCTTTCCCTTTTGCACAGGTTGTCTTCCCCAGGAGATGGTGGGATGTTGGATCTTGTCGCTTCCAGCAACCTGCCTGTAGGTAGGCTCACCTCCCTGAGGCCCCCACCCAGGCTCTACACTCCAGTTTTCCTCTCAGTCCGTCTTCCACCCGACACTGACTACTGCTCCCCAGGCTCTGTTATATTTAAGGGTTGTCCTGCTAGGGGATTGGCCAAGGTCCCTCAAACATGAAGATCTGGGCCTCCTCCAACTCTGTTCCAGAAAGTTCTCTCGGTTTCTGGAAAGGTAGGAGGGCTCCAGAAGCTCTGAGCTGTAGGACCTCCTAGCTTTTCCTGAGGTGAACTCCTGCCTTACTCTCAGGCTGACTCATCCTAGGCTTCTACCCAGCCTCTATCCAAAAAACAAAACAAAATCTAGCTAAACCTAGAGGGCATCACATTACTGATAGGGTCCTGATATTCACCCTCCTATGTAAAGATGTAAATGATAGGAAGTGCTGCACATTTGCTGCTGTTAGTACTGGATAGGTATTGCGGAGGGCCCTAGCACTGGTTAAATTAGGCAGATATCTTCCTATCCATTATTCTTGGGGAAAGGTCTCATTCAGATAGTTGGTAGACCTTGCCACCCCTCTTTTTTATTTAATTTTTTCCCCAATACAAAAAGATCATCTAAAACACACAAGAATAGAAAAGAGAAACTTCATGAGGGGGTGGAGCCTGCACATGGCGGCACAGGAGAGCGGGGAATAGGAACTCTCCGATAGCCTCCCCCACCTACCCTCCCTAAAGTGTCCCGAGGTCTAGCTAGCTGTGTCGGAGAGCTGCTGGAGTACCAACCTGGAGAGGGGAGAGATCCTGGCGGGGTTGCGGTGGTCTGTCTGGGAGCGGAGAGCCGAGCCTGCCCTCCTCCTGGGGTCTGCCCGCGATAATCCCGGCGAGAGTGTGTGGGTTGCCGAGCGACGAGGAGGAGTGGCGTTACCACGTGGGCTGCCGCGGTGGACAGCTGGGAGAGGAAGATACCGGCCGGCGTTCTAGGAGACAGGAGAAGCGCCGACAGTCAAGGCAAAGCGGCCCCCAGGGAAAATCTCGGAGCACAAAGAGGAGCAAGAGACCCAAGGGAACCCCCTCGAAGAGGAGGATACGGCTGCAGGAGACAGGGTAATCCAGGACTGCAATTGGGAAGCTGCTCCATAGAGGAGGGTGAGTGAGAGCTGTTTGTCTCCATATATGAAAGCTTGTCAGACTGTGTTAAAAGCCACTTGATATCCAGCATAGGAAACAAGAAGGGGGTTTCCAGAGGGGGTCTGAAGGACTGTAAGAAAGAAGTGACAGCTTAAGAATATATCCCAGAGTCTTAAAAAACTTTTAAAACCTTATATGTGACATGAAAGGAAAAAATAGTAAAGGAAATATGCCTAAGAACTCCCAAACTGGAACGATAAAAAAATACACGTCGCAGGGGAAATTGACTCCAGTAAAATCCCAGGAAATAAGTGACGGGAGTGAATTGGAAATAACCTTAGATAATAGTATAAGATCTTCCCTGGGATTAGTTAATAATAGCCAACAAACACTGGAAGGTATGGAGGTGGGAGAAACTGAAAAAGAAATGCAATTACCAAATAAAAAGGAAATGGCGGAGATGTTTAAAAACTTGGAAAAATCCATAAAGCAAGAGATGGGGATAATTCGGAAGGAAATGGGACAGTTGTTAACTAGAGTGGAAGAAACGGAGGAAACAGTTAAATACCACACCCAAATTATCCCAAAATTAGAGAAATGATAATAGATACTCGGAAGGAACAAAAAAGATTGCTTTATATGTTGGAGGATCAAGAAAATCAGGATAGGAGAAATAATATTAGAATAAGAGGAGTCCCAGAGCTGCTACAGGGTGAAGATTTAAAGGAGACCACAGGAAAAATTTTGAACTCCATAATGGAAAGAGCTGAAGCGGAGATGTTTAAACTGGATGGGGTCTACAGGATAGGAAGGATCCAACAAGAAAAAGGCCCAGAAAAATCAAGAGATATAATTGTCCAATTCCATAATTCTAGAGATAAAGATGAGATATGGAAGAAGATCAAAGGAAGAACAAATATTAAATATGGAGGGAAAAATATTCAAATCTTTGCAGACATAGCAGCCGAGACATTGAGAAGAAAGAGGTCATTGAAACCATTATTGGAATTGTTGAAGAAACAGAACGTGCAATATAGATGGGGTCGTTCAGCAAGTTTAATCGGTTGGAAAGATGGAGTCACAGCTTTTTTGAGATCTCCTGAAGATATGAAAGACTTCTGTAATAAATTTGAACTGCAAAGAATAGAGATCCCTGGTTGGGAAGAGGAGGAGGGAGAGTCATATATGCTGGGAAAAGAGGAATGGCAGCTAGTTAGAAGAGAAAATAGAGAGTATATAGATAGAGGGACACAGGGGAGGAGGGGGGGAAGGTGAGCGGTACATGGACGGAGCTGAACCCCCAGGTTGGAATCAAAAGTGGGATCTTTTCCACAAATGATTCATAGGCAAATAAAAAGCCTAACAGGGGAGAGGGGGTGGGGGCTTTGGGGGATGGGTGGGTGGGTGGGGGGTTTGGATGGGAGGGGGGAGAGGAGGGGTGGAGGGGGGGAGGGGGGGAGGGGGGGTGGATGGGAGGGAGAGAAATAGGGGGGGAGTGGGGAGAGGGAGTCTTAAAAACTGACATCTTGCATGAGAGAAAAGATACAGGGAAGGGGAAGAGGAAAAGGAAATGGCAAAATAGGAAGAAGATAAATAAAATATGGAGGAAATACGGTTTGTAACCCATAATGTAAATGGATTAAATTGCCCAGGTAAAAGATTTAGACTATACAGAGAACTACAACATAGAGAGGCCTCAGTTGTTTTTTTGCAGGAAACACATCTGGAGTTAAAAAAAAACATTAAGCTGAACTCTAGACAACACCCGACATGGTATTATGCAGATTCCCCAGTTAAGAGAGCGAAGGGTGTGGCTATAGGATTTGCAAAAAACATTAGGTTTGAGTTGGAAGATAGAAAGACGGATCCGGAGGGGAGGTTTTTGTTCTTGAAAGGTAAACTGCAGGACATAGAATGTACGCTCGCAAACATATATTGCCCTAACAGGAAGCCGGAAATGTTTTTGAAAGGGGTCATGAGAAGATTGATGGACTTTGGAAAGGGATATTTAATAGTGGCGGGAGACTTTAACATATGTATATATCCACAAATTGATACAACATCAGCAGTGCAGAGAGGGGGAAATAGGTCCTTGGGACTATTGAAAAGAGTGGTAAAAGAGTGCCAATTGGTGGATAGCTGGAGAATTGTCAACATGAGAGATAGAGATTACACGTTTTTCTCTAGTGTACACAGGACATACTCTAGACTGGACTATATATTGGTGGACCATCGACTCGTTGAGGATTTGGTTAGGGTAAAAATAGAAGCAATAACTTTTTCAGATCACGCACCTGTAGTAATGAAATTAAGATGGGGAGGGAAGTTGCTAGGAGGCATGTCATGGAGGTTGAATGAGGCACTCCTCATGGACCAAGATACCGACCGGAAGATCAGGGAGGAGATAGAGAGGTTCTTTGAGGAAAATGAAACGGGGGATGTATCACTAGCCACAGTGTGGGAGGCACATAAAGCATATATAAGAGGAATCCTTATTGCGATTGGGGCAAGGAAAAAAAGGGAAAGGCGAGAGAAGATTAGTGGGCTTTTGAAGGAAATAGCTGAGATGGAACTCCTACATAAAAATAACATAGGAAAGAGATAGAGCAAAGAGTGATAAAAAAGAGGGAAGAACTTGAGAAAGTAATGGAGGAGGAAAAAATGAGAACTTTTAATAAGATCATTGGGGAAAGATATAGATGGGGAGATAGATCGGTAAAATACCTGATGAGAGCCTTGAGGAGAAAGAAGAATAGGAATTATATAGATAAAATAAAAAACTCCAAGGGAGAGTTAGTCCATTCAACCAAAGACATTGCAATGGTATTTAAAGAATATTACAGTAAATTATATAATATTGATCCCAAGGATGCTATAAATAAAGATAAAATGGTAAATATTGAAAAAAGAAGGGATTACTTGAGAAATGCAGGATTGCCAAAATTAAGTGAAGAACTACTAAATTCCTTAGAATCTGAAATTACACAGGAAAAATTAAAAATAGCATTAAAAAGCTTTATGACAGGAAAAAGCCCTGGCCCAGACGGGTATACCGTGAGGTATTATAAAAAATATAGAGACCTACTTTTACCTAAATTAAAGATATATATGGAGGCGTTGGGAGGAGAGATGGAGATAAGACAGGAATCCCTTCTGGCACAGGTGGTTCTAATACATAAGGAAGGTAAAGATGTCACCCAATGTTCAAGTTACAGACCGATATCGCTATTAAACATAGATACGAAGCTGTATGCAAAAGTACTGGCAAACAGGTTAAAAGATTTGATGCCAGATTGGATACATGGAGACCAGGTGGGCTTTGTTAGAGGAAGAGAGGGCCGAGATAATGGGTTGAGATCCCTGTTGCTTATACAGAAAGGTAAAATGGAAAAAAATCCAGTAGTGCTGCTCTCGATAGATGCGGAGAAGGCGTTTGACAGGGTCAACTGGAGTTTCATGATGGACACACTGGAGGTCCTAGGATTGGGTATTAGGATGAGAAAGTGGATTGGAAAGTTATATAAAGGACCGACCGCGACGGTAATGGTAAATGGAGAGAGATCAGAGACTTTTTTGATGTCAAATGGAACTAGACAGGGCTGCCCACTCTCCCCACTGTTGTTTGTTCTATCATTGGAACCCTTGCTATCAACAAATAGGAAAAACATAGATATAAGGGGAATTAAGGTTGGAAAGACAGAACACAAGATAGCCGCCTTTGCGGACGATTTATTATTCTATGTGGGAAACCCTAGAATAACACTTCCTAACCTAATGAAATCACTGAAGGAATATGGGGAGATGTCAAATCTAAAAATTAACCCGAGCAAAACAGAGATATTAAATATAAATCTTCCAAAGAGTGAAAAAGAAATGATACAGAGAGAATTTCCTTTTATATGGAAAGATAGAGAAATAAAGTACCTAGGAGTAAAACTTACCCCCTCACAGAAAAATCTTTATAAAGCGAATTATATCCCATTGCTAAACGAAATTAGGGAGGAACTGAAGAAAATTGGTGGAGGAAATCCTTCTTGGTTAGGTCGTATTAACCTGATAAAAATGGTAATTGTCCCTAAGATACTGTATAAATTTCAGATGATTCCCATTAATCTTCCAGAGGAATATTTTAGGACAATCAAGCGAATGGTAACAAAATATATATGGAAAAATAAAAAACCTAGGATATCATATGAAGTGCTAAGCAGAAATAAAGAAAAAGGGGGGTTGGGAGTACCGGATTTTAAAAGATACCATAGGGCAGTCATCTTAGCAAGAATTTTTGACTGGACACATAACTCAAAAAGTAAACATTGGGTCACAATTGAAAATACACTTAGTAGAAAGGATTTGAGTAGGAGTATATGGGTGCCACCACAGTTTAGAGAATTAGAGGAGAGCACGAGTATATACACAAGGATTGTAATAAGGGAGTGGGATAAAATGCACAGCCAGAGGAAGTGGGACTTTAATTCACTGTTGATGCCACTGAGAAATTCAGAGTTTTTTCCCCCAGGTAAAGAGGAAATTACAGGTAGATGGATAATGAAGGAAGACGTTCAGTTGAGAGAAGTAATGGAGGGGGTAAATTTAAGAACACTGGAGGATTTGAAAAGGGAAGACGGAAAGATTTTCACTAGGATAGATATATGGAGGTACAATCAGTTGAAACAATTTGTGGAGAAATTGACGAAGCCCCTTAGGACTAGGAAAGAGTGGAATGAAGTTGAGAAATACTTAGAAGCTCGAGGGGATGGGAAACACAGCACTGCTAAAGCATATAAAGCACTCACGGATCTAGATAGTAAGTTTAAATTAAAATATATAGAAAAATGGGAAAGGGACTTAGGAGTGGAGTGGGAAGAGCACACACAGAGGAAAATATATAGAATGGTACATGAAAATATTAGCATGCGTGAGGTGGAAATGAATTTTAAATGTTTGACAAGGTGGTATGTTACACCGATGATAGAGCACAGGATGAGTGAGGAGAAGCAACCTTGATGTTGGAGAGGGTGTGGAGGGTTGGGCACGATGTATCACATATGGTGGGAATGCACAAAAATACAAGAATATTGGAGAAAAGTTATAAATCAAATTAGGATTATTACTGGAATGGAGATTGGACTGGACCCTGAGACCTGCCTTTTTCATAACTCAATAATATCTGGGAATAAATGTAAAGAGCTAGGTATATGGTGCTACCTAAATGCAGCAAAAAGCTTGATTCCTAGGTTCTGGCGCAAAGTTGAGGCACCGAGAGAAGAGGATTGGATGATTAGGGTGGACCAGATTGCTAGATTGGAAAAACTTTATTATATACAGGAAGATAGAATGGTGGCATATTATACAAAATGGGAGAAATTGGAGGAGTTTAAGCTAAAGGTAAAAGAAGATACTTAGTAAATAAATAAATGTAAAGAAAAGAGAAGGAGAGAATGAGAGGAGAGGAGGGGAAGAGGGGAAAAGAAGAAGAGGAAAGAGAGAAAATATAGTAATTGGTCACTTTCGTTTCCTTCCTTCAAACCTGTGTATCCAGACGATGGGAGATGTTAGTTGAGTAGATAGATGTCAGGGGTTTAAAAGAAATGGGGGGGGGGTGGAGGGTGGGTCGAAAGGATGGGGAGAAAAAGACCAGAGATTTTGTTATGCTGTATTTTTTTACTGTGGAATTTTGTATTGGTTTATTTGAAAATGAATAAATATTTAAATTAAAAAAAAAAAAAGAAAAGAGAAACTTCACCAAAGCATACAATTAATTTAACTCATCTTTTCCCTCACCCCCACCCACCCTCCTTCCTTCCCTCCCCCCTCCCATTACCCCAATCCATATCCAAGTTCCTGGCATCTATCCTTTCTCGTGAATTTCTATCTATATCTGTATCCCTTCTATCCTATCTCCTCCTTTCTATCAGATACTCCATAAGAGCTCCTTGTTATACTCATCCCCCTATATTCCAACCAGTTCCAAATATCTTTTAGAGGTTTTAAAAATTAACCAGCTACTCCACGTTTTCCTAAATTTTTCTATTCTATCCTCTTCAATATGACACAGCTCCTCCATCCTGTAGATATTCTCCACTCTGTTGACCCAATCATTTATTCTTGGTGGATCTTGGTTCTATCACCATCTTTACCAGATATATGGTCTATCCAAGAAGCTCCACCTTTTGACAATCTCCCCAACTCATCTTTTATTTCATTTAATAATGGAATGTAATTTGCCTGGTACAGGGTTTTTATTGAAGGAGTTAGTTTTATCCCCAGATAGCTTATTTCCTTTTCCCTCCAAGTGAAGGGAAATTACTTTTGTAGACTCAACTTCTCGGCTTTTGGTATATTAATGTTTAAGATCTCTGACTTTGCTGGGTTTATTTTCAGATTTGATAACTCACTGTACTGTTTTAAAAGTCTCATTAAATTAGGCAGCGTTATTCTACGATAAAGACCAACATGTTGTCTGCATATGCTGCCACCTTAAGTTCTACTTCCCCTATCTTTATTTCTAATATGTCTACACACTTTCTTACCCTCGCCAGGACAGGTTCCAGGGATAAAACAAATACTAGAGGAGACAGTGGACATCCTTTTCTGATTCCGTTAAACATTTAAAAAAAAACAGAGAAGGAGGGATCCGTTGACCTTCACCGCCGCTGATGATAAAAGCCCTTTTATCCACCTTAACTTTTTAGGCTCTATTCCTAAGACCTCTACTGTATCCATCATAAAGCCCCAATTAACCCTGTCAAAAGCATTTTCAGCATCAATTGACAGGAATAATGTCAGCAGTTTCTCTCTTTTTACCCTTTGTAGGAGGAGCAATGACCTCAGGCCATTGTCCCTCCCTTCTCTTCCAGGAATGAATCCTACCTGATCCAGGTGTATCCACTCCGGCATCAACTCCTTCAATCTGGTTGCCAATACCTTGGTGGACATTTTGGTGTCTGTATTTAGTAAAGATATAGGCCTATAACTGGCACACTGTGTGCTATCTTTCCCTTCTTTAAGTATGAACATTATATGTGCCTGCAATGACTCCTCTCTCATTTCCAGCCCCTCCCCTATTGCATCCATATAACCACAAATTTAAGGGACTAAAAGATCTCAAAATTTTTTAGAATAGCCCACCGTGTATCCCTCTGGACCAGGATTCTTTCCTATAGCCATATTTGTTCAGGCCAAAGTGATTTCCTCTGGGGTAATAGGACCTCTCATTTTTCTTTGGCTAGTCTTGGCAACTCCACTTCATTGAACTATTTCTGCCTATTTTTCTTTTTTTCCTCCTCCGGTTCCTTTTGGTTTCTAGGACTCACATCGTACAGCCGACTATAATATGTTTGGAACCTATTGGCGACATCAGTGGTGGAGTACACCCCATTTTTTCTTTATCATCTTTCATTTTTTTCTATAACGTTTTTGAATTTTTCTTTAACTTCCTCATCAAGTATTTTCCAGGTCTATTCCCCATTGATATATTTTTTTGAGACCCTGTTGAATACCCTTCTCATCTCCTGTTCCATAAGATCTTTCAATTCTTCTCTTTTAATTATCTTCTAATACATGTCTGTATCAGTCTTCTTTTTATGTGGCTGTTCTAACTTATGGGGCTCCTCTATCACCATCTTTTTTTTTTTCTGCGCCCATTGAAATCAATATTCCTCTAATATATACTTTATATGCCTCCCAGACTGTAGCCACCGACACCTCCTCATTCTCATTGCACTCAAAAAACTGCTCAATTTCTTGCCGTAACCTTTTTTCTAATTCAGGGTCCTGTATAAGCATCTCATTTAGTTTCCACGTAGTTATCCTATCCTTATCCTCTCCTACCCATAGTCTCATTGTGACAGGAGCATGATCAGAAATAGACATAACCTCTATGTTGGCACTAACCAACGACTCCAATTGTCTATGTTTGATAATTATACAATCCAGTCTTGAATATGATCCATGTACCGTAGAGAAGAAGGTGTAATCTCTTTCTCTCGGGTGTTTAACTCTCCAAGTATCGGACAATTGACATTCATATAGTACTCTCTTCAATAATTTATATTTCTCTCCTCATACAGGATGACGCATCCATCTGGGGTTTACACAGGTTTAAATCTCCAGCCACTACCAGCCTACCCTTTTTAAGTTTGAAAGGTTTTCTCAACACTCCCTCCAAGAATGTTTTTGGATTTTTTTTCAGGCAATAGATATTTACTAGTGTAAAGGCCAAGCATGCTGCCAACTCCAACCTGAGTGATGACACGAGCCAAGGATTGGGTTCGGCGTGCATATTTCACCCCAAGCTAGGAATTGTCAGTGGGAATTTTCCACAACAGATTCCAGGGCAACATGTAGGCCGGGTGGGGTTTAGGGATGGGAGAAGAGGGAGGGATGGGAGAAGAGGGAGAATATGGGGAATTGTTGGAAAGGGAGAAGGAAGAAAGTCCAAAAAATGTCTATATCTGCTTTCTTGTGATGGGAACTCTGGTAGGACAGGTAAATAATAGTTGAAATGAGTGTCTAAGTTTATGACTTATGTGAAAGGGTTAAACTCCCCTACAAAAAGACATAAGATACTTAGGGAAATTTACCAACACTCCTTGCCGCTTTTAATAGCGTTCTGTGACCAATTGCTTTTAAGAGAGGGGTTGATAGGCAGCTGGGAGCTGATGTGTTGTTTCTTCATCATCTGTTTTAGCTTTAAAAAAGCTGAACCACCACACCTCAACCGCAGGCATTGCTAGACAGCTGTGGTGTGGCCCAATTTTGAGTTAGTTAGCTGATCAGAGTGTGACACCATGGGGTTTATTTACTAAAGCTGGAGAGTCCAAAATCAGACTCCCTTCTGCATAGAAACCAATCAGCTTCTAACCTCAGCTTGTTCAATGAAGCTTTGGCAATGAAACCTGGAAGCTGGTTTCTATGCAGAAGGGAGTCTGATTTTGAACTCTCCAGCTTTAGTAAATAAACCCCCATGAGTCTACAATATTGAACTTTTTCACAATATTCTAATTTTCTGAGATACTGGATTTTGGGTTTTCACTAACTGTAAGCCATAATCATCAAAATAAAAGAAAGAAATGCTTGAAATATATCATTCTATATGTAATGAATCTATATAATACAGTGCGTTGAAAAAGTATTCATACCCCTTGAAGTTTTCCACATTTTGTTATGTTACAACTAGAGATGAGCGAATTATTCAAAAATTCGATTCGGCTGATTCGCCGAATTTCAGGAAGAAATTCGATTCGATGCGAATTTATTCGCTACGAAGTTAACTTATAAAAAGGGTTTCTAGGCTTCAGAGAGCCTTTAAATTAGTGCAGAACACTGTACCTTTAATTTAAATGCCCTTGGAGACGAGGAAGGAGAAGGAGAAGGAGAAGGATGAGAAGAAGGAGAAGGAGAAGGATGAGAAGAAGGAGAAGGATGAGAAGAAGGAGAAGGAGAAGGAGAAGGATGAGAAGAAGGAGAAGGAGAAGGAGAAGGATGAGAAGAAGGAGAAGGATGAGAAGATGGAGAAGGAGAAGGATGAGAAGAAGGAGAAGGATGAGAAGAAGGAGAAGGAGAAGAAGGAGAAGGAGAAGGATGAGAAGAAGGAGAAGGATGAGAAGAAGGAGAAGGATGAGAAGAAGGAGAAGGATGAGAAGAAGGAGAAGGAGAAGGATGAGAAGAAGGAGAAGGAGAAGGATGAGAAGATGGAGAAGGAGAAGGATGAGAAGAAGGAGAAGGATGAGAAGAAGGAGAAGGATGAGAAGAAGGAGAAGGAGAAGGATGAGAAGAAGGAGAAGGATGAGAAGATGGAGAAGGAGAAGGATGAGAAGAAGGAGAAGGATGAGAAGAAGGAGAAGGATGAGAAGAAGGATGAGAAGAAGGATGAGAAGAAGGAGAAGGATGAGAAGAAGGATGAGAAGAAGGAGAAGGATGAGAAGAAGGAGAAGGATGAGAAGAAGGAGAAGGATGAGAAGAAGGATGAGAAGAAGGAGAAGGATGAGAAGAAGGTAGAGAAGAAGGAGAAGGATGAGAAGAAGGAGAAGGATGAGAAGAAGGAGAAGGATGAGAAGAAGGAGAAGGAGAAGGATGAGAAGAAGGAGAAGGAGAAGGATGAGAAGAAGGAGAAAGAGAAGGATGAGAAGATGGAGAAGGAGAAGGATGAGAAGAAGGAGAAGGAGAAGGATGAGAAGAAGGAGAAGGATGAGAAGAAGGAGAAGGAGAAGGATGAGAAGAAGGAGAAGGAGAAGGATGAGAAGAAGGAAAAGGAGAAGGATGAGAAGAAGGAGAAGGATGAGAAGAAGGAGAAGGAGAAGGAGAAGGATGAGAAGAAGGAGAAGGAGAAGGATGAGAAGATGGAGAAGGAGAAGGATGAGAAGAAGGAGAAGGAGAAGGATGAGAAGAAGGAGAAGGATGAGAAGAAGGAGAAGGATGAGAAGAAGGAGAAGGATGAGAATAAGGATGAGAAGAAGGAGAAGGATGAGAAGAAGGATGAGAAGAAGGAGAAGGATGAGAAGAAGGAGAAGGATGAGAAGAAGGAGAAGGATGAGAAGAAGGAGAAGGAGAAGGATGAGAAGAAGGAGAAGGAGAAGGATGAGAAGAAGGAGAAAGAGAAGGATGAGAAGATGAAGGAGAAGGATGAGAAGAAGGAGAAGGAGAAGGATGAGAAGAAGGAGAAGGATGAGAAGAAGGAGAAGGAGAAGGATGAGAAGAAGGAGAAGGAGAAGGATGAGAAGAAGGAAAAGGAGAAGGATGAGAAGAAGGAGAAGGATGAGAAGAAGGAGAAGGAGAAGGAGAAGGATGAGAAGAAGGAGAAGGAGAAGGATGAGAAGATGGAGAAGGAGAAGGATGAGAAGAAGGAGAAGGAGAAGGATGAGAAGAAGGAGAAGGATGAGAAGAAGGAGAAGGATGAGAAGAAGGAGAAGGATGAGAATAAGGATGAGAAGAAGGAGAAGGATGAGAAGAAGGATGAGAAGAAGGAGAAGGATGAGAAGAAGAAGGATGAGAAGAAGGAGAAGGATGAGAAGAAGAAGAAGGATGAGAAGAAGGAGAAGGATGAGAAGAAGGAGAAGGATGAGAAGAAGAAGAAGGATGAGAAGAAGAAGAAGGATGAGAAGAAGGAGAATTCCAAGCCGGCAAAAAGTGTATCTGCAGAGCTCCGCTATTTCTTAGGCTATTTCTGACAGTTCTGTGACATTCACTCCATACAGCGGTTGAAACATTGTATCTATTTGTTTCCATAAATGGATCCATTTATGGAAACAAATAGATACAATGTTTCAACCGCTGTATGGAGTGAATGTCACAGAACTGTCAGAAATAGCGGAGCTCTGCAGATACACTTAGCGGAGCTCTGCAGATACACTTTTTGCCGGCTTGGAATTATTCTTATTTTCATCCTACTTCTTCTTCTTCTTCTTCTTCTTCATCCTCATCCTCTTCTTCTTCTTCTGAGGATGAGGATGATGAAGAAGAAGAAGAAGTAGGATGAAAATAAGATTAATTCCAAGCCGGCAAAAAGTGTATCTACAGAGCTCCTCTAAGTGTATCTGCAGAATAGAGGAGCTCTGCAGATACACTTTTTGCCGGCTTGGAATTATTCTTATTTTCATCCTACTTCTTCTTCTTCTTCATCCTCATCCTCTTCTTCTTCTTCTGAGGATGAGGATGAAGAAGAAGTAGGATGAAAATAAGATTAATTCCAAGCCGGCAAAAAGTGTATCTGCAGAGCTCCTCTAAGTGTATCTGCAGAATAGAGGAGCTCTGCAGATACACTTTTTGCCGGCTTGGAATTATTCTTATTTTCATCCTACTTCTTCTTCTTCTTCTTCATCCTCATCCTCAGAAGAAGAAGAAGAGGATGAGGATGAAGAGGAAGAAGAAGAAGAAGTAGGATGAAAATAAGAATAATTCCAAGCCGGCAAAAAGTGTATCTGCAGAGCTCCTCTATTCTGCAGATACACTTAGAGGAGCTCTGCAGATACACTTTTTGCCGGCTTGGAATTATTCTTATTTTCATCCTACTTCTTCTTCTTCTTCATCCTCATCCTCTTCTTCTTCTTCTGAGGATGAGGATGAAGAAGAAGTAGGATGAAAATAAGATTAATTCCAAGCCGGCAAAAAGTGTATCTGCAGAGCTCCTCTAAGTGTATCTGCAGAATAGAGGAGCTCTGCAGATACACTTTTTGCCGGCTTGGAATTATTCTTATTTTCATCCTACTTCTTCTTCTTCTTCATCCTCATCCTCAGAAGAAGAAGAAGAGGATGAGGATGAGGATGAAGAGGAAGAAGAAGAAGAAGAAGTAGGATGAAAATAAGAATAATTCCAAGCCGGCAAAAAGTGTATCTGCAGAGCTCCTCTATTCTGCAGATACACTTAGAGGAGCTCTGCAGATACACTTTTTGCCGGCTTGGAATTATTCTTATTTTCATCCTACTTCTTCTTCTTCTTCTTCATCCTCATCCTCTTCTTCTTCTTCTGAGGATGAGGATGAGGATGAAGAAGAAGGTGTATGAACACTTTTTCAAGGCAATGTATATGAGTTTCACTTTTTGAATTGAATTACTGAAATAAATTAACTTTTTGATATTGTAATTTTTTGAGATGTACCTGTAATGTTCAAAGAAAGGCTGTTAGTTTTTGTAATCATTAGTGGGTCAAATCACCATTCGTTTTCGACTGCAGTTACAAGAAAATTCAAAGAAGCAATATGGAAAATTTTTCTTGAAGGAAAGAATTTCTAACAACATATGTGGTTTTCAATTGGTAAAGTCCAATCATTTAAAAATCAAATGTTAAAAGCAAAAGAAATCTTTTGAAATATGTAGCCCAAAACAATGAAAATAGTACTGCTTGAATGACTTGTATCCTATAAACCTGCATCACTAGATCAGCATGTGGACAGACTGGTGTAAGACAGATAGGATTGGCTTGTCGGGCTCCAGTGGACTTCAAAAAATGGCAGCTGTCTGCACACAGACACCGACTCCCTGTTGCATACATGTAAATGAAATAGATAAGAGATGGCTTCAGCTCCTGTAATTCACCTGTAGAGAACTCCCAAGTTGCATTTTGCCCTTGCTTAAATCGTAGAAGCCAGATGTGTAGAGAACAGGAGCTGAAGCCTTCTTTTACCCATCATTTACATATACGCATCATCAGCTACTGTGTCTGCGTCTAGATGGCCGTCATTTGTTGAAATTTTTGTTATTTGATCACAACTGGGTATTTTTATTAAACAAAAAAATATTTACTTTCTGCTATAAAACATTCACTTAAAAAAAAAATTAAATTTCTTCAAAAATTTAGGCCAAAATGTATTCTGCGACGCTTTTGGTGAAAAAAATCCCAATAAGCGTATATTAATTGGTTTGCATGAAAGTTATAGTGTCTACAAACAATGGTACATATACTGGAATTTCTATTTATTTATTTTTTATTATAGTGGGACTGTGATAGTGCAGCCGGAAATCTGACACTGACATCACCATTGACACTAATACAGTGACCAGTGCTAATAATATACACTGTCACTGTACTAATGAAACTGGCTGGGAAGGGGTTAACATTTAGGTGCATCAAATGGTTAACTGTGTGCCTAACAAGTGTAAAGTGTGCTGCTTTTACTAAGCAATGTGACTGTTTTATCAAGGAGGAAAATAAAAACCAGCCACATCTCTGCACTCTGTAGCGAGCACTGTGTTGTTTACCAACACAGGGCTCCCCTCTCTCATTTACCCAGCCAATTAGCGGGTTACAGCCATAAATCACTGGCCGAGGCCAGCTGATCGGCTTGTGCTGTAGGAATGCTGTATCCCCCTACCCGGAAATGCTGGATCATGTACGTATATGGTCCCTAAGTTGTTAAAATGTATAAACAGAAACAAAAGTCAAATACATTGGTGTAAAATCAGATAAACTTTATATTATTAAATAGTTGTGATGACAGCTGATAGGGTAGCAGTTGGACAGACTCAGATACAGAAACTAAATCAGGGAAGAGCACGGAGGAGGATTAGCGGCTTAGATAAGCTGCAAACCGTCATAAAAGCCGGGTGATAGTGGAGTCAGCTCTTAAACAGATATAACACAATCTTCGTGTGGTGCTATAGAATGTAATGGAGGAGATTTACTAAAATTGGTGCACTCAGAATCTGGTGCAGATGTGCATGGTAGCCAATCAACTTCTAACTCTAGCTTGTTCATTTAGGCTTTGGCTATAAAACCTGGAAACCCACTGGTTTCTTTGCAGAGTTGGACCAGATTTTGCACTCTCCAGCTGCATTAAATAACCCCCAATGTGCACAGTTTAGATCCAATTAGTTCCTATTATGATCTATCTCTATGCACAAAAGTTCCTTAAATTTACTGCAATACCATGAATTGATTTTCCGTAGTGGTGCTCACCATGTACGTTGAGAAGAATGCTTTGATTGGTCGATCCGGCAGCATTTGACAGCTCACACACATAATTCCCGGCATCCTCTCTCAAGGCTGGTTCTATGTGCAGTCCACCTGATCCATCAATGGAATGGCGCCAAATAAACTGCAGCTGCAGAGCGAAGAAGACAAGAAGCATGCAGACACGTATAAATCATTTAGATGTAAATAAGGCCTCTGTTAGCATTTACGCAGTACTAAAACAGGCAAGAGAAGAAGATAGCACAGCCCTTACAGATACCAGCAATGGCTCCCTGTCTGTAGATAGCTTTACTTTATCATTCTGACATTTTGTTTATCAGTCTACCAATTGATTCATATAATTATAATGTTCGCTGGAGGCAGAAGCTCGCAATGTTGTTGAATAACTGATGCTATAAAGTTGGCTTTTAAATATCAAGTATTGTATGCTTGGATGTACACATGTATATACACAGAGAAACCATTGAAAAAACATTATTTAATGCCTGTGCGCTGGATCCTAAAGAAAACCCATCTGGAAAAAAAACATAAAACTAGAGTCTAAGGGTACAACACTACCTTAGTGTGTTAAAGGCCCTGCATGGGGAGTAAAGGGGAGCAATGGGAGTAATAGTGCTGTTTTGCAGCATATTGGTACTTTTCCATTAAACACACCTTAGCAATAAATTGTAATGCTTGTAAAATGTGTCAGGACATAAACAAGTCAAAAACAGTACAAAACCATATAGGGCAAATTAATGATTAAATACTGAAATCATAAAATTACACTTACAATGTACTTAAGTTGTATGATTATCTATTGCTAACGGTCTAGAGCAGGGGTCTCCAAACTTTCCAAACAAATAGCCAGTTTTCTGTCTTTCAGACTATAGTGGGGCAAACTGTTGTTAGTGGGAGTAGGAAATGTCCTGGCATCAATGTGAGTAAACAATGTTCCATCTATGGTGTTAGTGGGAGGAATAGTACACCATCTTTGATATTGGGGGGAAAGAGAACTAGTACCCCATAATTGGTGTCAGTGAGAGAAATTGTAAGGGACCACCTGGCAGCACCTCTAGCAATCCACTGATAGGGCCTCCCCAGAGCGCGGAGTCTAAGTTCTGGAGCACTTGTTCACCAGGGCCCCTGATGGTGGGGATGGACTTGGAGCGCTCCGAGACCAGGTCACAGCTACTGGATATCCCTACTGGTGGTAGAGGAGTCTGCCAGAGGCTCCCGCAGGGTGAGAGTCTGCTGTGAAGGGACCATCGGGTCCTAGAGGGATAGATGGATGGAGGAGCGAGAGCTAAGTCAAACAAGCCGAGTCGGTAGCCGGGGGGTCGGTGCGGTACAAAACAGTAGGCAAAGAATGGTCGGGTCACACGCCAGGTCAGTAACAGGAGATCAAATCTAAAGGGGAACATCCAGGAGCGAAATCAGACAAGCCAAGGGGTCAGGATAGGAGAGGGCAGCAAGGTCAGACAATCCGGATCAATAGTACTCACAACACAGCTAACAGATAACAGATAACAGGAATCGCAGAAAGACCATTCGGCAACAAGTGTCTGTGCAGGGCTGGTTTAAGTAGCCCGCCCTGCACCTGACAGGCGCAGCCTAGGTCCTAGTGCCTGCCCAGTACTGTCATAGACGACGGGTGCGCCTGGGTCCTAGTGCCGTGCTGCCTGCATGTCTTGACAGACACCTACGCATGTGTAGACCCATGCGTCGCGATGGTTCCTGACAGAAATAGTGTCCCGTTGTTGGTGTCAATGGGAGTAATAGTGCCCCATCATTGCTATCAGTAGAAGGAATAGTGCTTTATATCAATGGGAGGCATATTATCCCAAGGACCAATCAAAGGCAAGCAAAGGGCCGCATCTGGAACCCAAGCAACAGTTTGGAGACCACTAATCTGGAGCAGTAAGCAGCTGGAAAACTTTTGGGAAGTACTCTACCCTCTATAGGCCAAGTTATAGGCTGTGGATCAAACAAAGAGTTGACCTATGTTTTCTGAAGAAGGGGTGATGACCCCAAAACACATCAGTGGGGCGCCCTTACACTGATACAAAGGGAAGGTCCTTCTGATAAGAGCAGAGGGATCCTGGAAAACACAGGCCTAGAGGCAATTCATGACTGAGGTCCCCTCTATGGTCGAATTTCAGAGGGTAGAGTGGTTACCATTGTACTCCTCAAGACTATTTGTAACAGTTTGTGTTTCATAACTACACTGTAAAGGAAGTTATTTGAGAATGTAACATTAAACTACTGATCTGCACTGTCTGATGTTATATGTGTTTTCTACTTTGTTGTTTAGCTTTGGTATTTCCCTTGGATATGATAACACAGTCTGCAGAGATATATGTTGCCTTTCCCTTCGAACATGGACATTTGATGCTCTGGTGAGTATGTCAGGTGTGTCTAGTTTAAAAATGAACCTCTCACACAGACGTATGAATGTATACATGACAATATTCCTGTATGCACCTTTACAGGCATCTTCTGTGTGTCCTTAATCCAGGATCTTAGCAAGTCAACCACACTGATTACAAAGTCAGCTTCAGCAGCCTTGCCCAGGGACCCTGCACTGCAAAGCATGGACATTTCTACAGGCCTTAGAAGAAGTTAACTGGATTGTGGGATGCTGTGGATTGTGGGATGCTGTGGATTGTTCAGGTTCAGAAGGAGTCTCACAGGAGAAGGTTTGACCATAGCCAAAGCTAGGTGCAGGTACATTGTGGCATCTACTCATTCAGACTTGCGTTAGCTGTATTTTCTTCTATGAACAATTTATTTTAAGGGACACCTGTCACCAGGTCAATAAAAGTAAAATACTGCACACATCAGACACTCTAACGATAAACCACACCATTACCATCCCTGATCCATGCTGAAGTCCACACTCAAAGAGTGAATATAGAATTGAATTGTGAGATCAAATAACTCAAGCAGCTTCATTAGTTCTGTTTTAGCCAGTTGAAAGCAAAAGTATGTTTTCAACCTCCCATCATGTAGCAGGTAGGTAAAGCTGTAGGTATACCTCTGTCTAACTGGTAACTTACTGGTCCTGAGTCTTTGAGCCAGCGCTGAACCGGAAGGGGGTTTCCTGCTGTGACTGTACATGGTAATGACACCAAATTTCCTTCAAGAACATTTATCTCCGATGGTGCCTCACCCACCTGAGGAGCCACTGGAATGGAAATTAAATATTACTGCAATGGTCAGTCATACTTGTCGAAGAGTACTACATACAAACATGGGGTATGTGCCTTACCAAGTCCTGTGACTGTTAGGAGGATTTCAGCTTGTACCCATCCAAATGGATTCCGGGCCTCACACACATACACTCCAGTGTCCTCTGGTTTTGCAACTAGAAAAAGAATGTTAACAAAGATACTATTATTTAATGATACAGATAAGCACACATGGAATTAACTGGTTTATGTTTCAGTTCAGCAATCTGTGGTATGTTAGTTATTGCAATTGAGCTTTCAGTGCTAAAAGCAAATGAGCCTCCCAATGTTAAACAATTTCTCCATCTTTACAAACACTTAGCCATCCCCTGAAAAGAGCCCCAAATGTACACCTAAAACTTTACCTTAGTACAACCCTTAAAGCATAAGTTTACCCAAAACATTTTTCTAGTTTTGAACTAAAAATGAAAGGAATAGTAGTACAGAATTGTTTTGTTGTCCGTAACAGATTTCCCATTACTACCCACACTTGTGATATCATGACAATTAGGACAAGAAATGAGGGATACAAGTAAGAAATAGAAAGCAAAAAATATACATTAAAATGTACCTACCCCCCACTCAAAAGATAAATTAATTTAGCGTAGCGAAGCATTCCTTACATGTGGTGGCTGCATTACTTTATTTATATAGACTTTTTTCTATCTAAATCTCCACTTGGGGTAATCCTGCAAAAACCACACATTCCTTTCCAGTGTGTCAGCAATCACTGGCTGTACTGTATCTATGGAGGAGCAGCATTGCCATCTTAATCTGCTCTCCTGATTTGAACTATATACACACTGCCCCCACTCCTCATCTTGTTCACATGGAGGGGTGGTGCTTTGTAGTTCACAGAAGATAGCTGAGAAAACTAACAACGGCTTAGGGGTTGGTTTGCTAAAGGTAAATAGACTGTTCACTTTGCAAGGGAAGTTGTTAGACGTTCAGTTAATTTTGTTACCAATCGAAATTTGGACAAAATTTTTATTACTCGGAGATTAGGATGTATCCAAAGTTACGAATCAAAATAGTAACAAATGTCAACAAATCCACAATAAATTAAAAAACAAAACTAATTACCAGAATTCAAAAATTAATTTGAATTCGAAATAGAATCAAATTGCAATAAATATAGTAAGGCATAAAAGTGAAATAATGAGATGATTCCTACTTATGCTTCTTTATAGAATAGAATGGGATGGAATAGAAAAAAAACAATAGAATAGAGCATAATAAAACCCAATAGAAAATAAAGGGATAGAATAGAAAAAAAAATAGAATAGAAGAGAACAAATATAGCGATCTTCCAAAATGTGAATTTCAGAAGAGGGCTATATTCGTTCTATTCTACTCTATTCTATTTTTTTCTATTCTACTCTTTTGTAGTCTATTCTTCTATATTTTATTCCATTCCAATCTATTCAATTGTATAAAGCAGCAAAAGTAGGAATCATCATCTTACTTGTATACCTTACTGCATTTATTGCAATAGGTTTCCTTTTCAAATTCAAATAATTTTTTTTTAATTCAGACAATTTCGAATTGATTTGAAAATAACGAACATACGATACGAATCCGAAAATACAAAGTGAATTCATAAAACGAATCATTGTAACATAATAAAAACACAATTATTAACTTAATGAATGGATCGGAAACTAGTTTTTCCGTCATGCACATCTCTAGAAGTTGTACTTTGTAAGAGAATTTTCTCCTGAGCTTAATAAATGAAGTGAAGCTCTGCTGACTTCCATCATCAAATCATGAGCATGCAAAAATACTTTTTATTTTATTTTCCTTTCACCTGATTGGGTATTTTTTGCAAAATGAAATATTACCACATTCACTCAGTTTTAGCAACATTTCCCTTCCATTGTGCAACTTCCTTTGCAAAGTGAACAGCTTGTTTCCCTTTAGTAAATCAATCCTTTGCTCTCAGTGCAAAAGTCAGCACAAGGATATCAGAATTTTGGCAAGATCAACATGTAAAATTTACTTAGCCTGAAAAAAAAAAAAAAAAAAAAAGAAAACAACTGCAGCCACTAGAATACTAAGCTGCGACACATCACATTTTAGTTCTTGGGTTTAGATATACAGTAAAATAAACATTACAATAATTCCCCAGGGTGGTATGCCTGTGTATGGGAAGAAACTCTGACTGCTTTCATCTCAAAGCAGATGAAATTTATTTCTGGAGAGAATTCTGAATCTAAATGGATTTTGGTGACTATGGACACCTGCCCATGTTTGACATTCATATTATTAAAAGTTAGGAAATCCAATTCCTCAAAAGCAGAGTTATTGAATTGATTTGTGCTGCTTCAGCACTCTGCACCTTACTTTTCATGTGAACGGTGTTTGACCCAGGGCCACCGATTATCTCTGTAGTTCCAGATGGGACTACCGGACCCTCATCTTGGCGGGACCAGGACACTGTTGGTATGGGGCTCCCTTCAGCACTGCAGATGAGCTGCAGACTCTCTCCAACATCCACTTCTACATCCATGGGAAAGTCCACAAACTGAGGAGGAACTAGAGGAAAGTTGAGACAAAGGGAAATTATAAGCTAACTCAGAAAGGCTTCCACCATGGCATGATCATCCCAAGTAGAAATTCCAGTACACTGATAAGAATTAAAAAATATATATATTTATTGGTTATTGAGGTGCCAAATATTTACACAAATTACTTAAATACACTCAACATGTAAAACTTATAACCTAGTTCTGAGTAGATGGGTTTCCTTTAAAGCCCAACTCCAGGCAAAACCTTTTTTGGGATTTTGTAGAGGAGAAGACTTAGAATTTATATCAGACTTTTACTGCTATCTTTGTGCCTAGTGGGGAGATTTCTCCTCATTTCCTGCCAGGACTCTCCAACAATGACAGACAAAAACCAAAACCAAAATGGCTGTATTAGAGTGAGATTAAGTTTAGAACATCTGGCAATGCTTTTACTGTAATCTATACTTTCTTGATCCAATGGCCCATATTTCTTGTAAGGCTTTTACAGCAAATGAGAAGATTTCATATAAGTTCCATTTTTATTCAGGGTAACAGTTTTTGTCATATGCTCAGTTTGAACTGCCCAGGTTTTTGAAATTTACAGAGCATGTACTCCAATAATAAAGCCCAATTCCAACTTTTTTATTTACATTTGGATAGAGCATGGAGTTAAAATTTCTGTAATGGGGTTACAGGCAGGAATAGAAATGTAACAGAAATTTTAACTCCATGCTCTATCCAAATGTAAATAAAAAATTTGGAATTGGGCTTTATTATTGGATTACATGCTCTGTAAATTTCAAAAACCTGAGCAGTTCAAACTGAGCATATGACAAAAACTATGTTACCCTCAATAAAAATGGAACTTATATGAAACCTTGTCATTTGCTGTAAAAGCTGAGCCTGGCTCTCTTTCCATGGGCCTTTCAACGAGATGAGACCTCAGTGACCAATAGGAAGGCTTGAGAAGTGGGACCAAAACAAACTAAAGTGTATTTTTTTTTTCAGTACGAACAATTTTATATTTTGCATATGTTTCTCTAAACGTTGAATTGTTGGTTGCTTCTGCATCAC
Organism: Staurois parvus; assembly: GCF_062004578.1. Classification (NCBI taxonomy): domain Eukaryota; kingdom Metazoa; phylum Chordata; class Amphibia; order Anura; family Ranidae; genus Staurois; species Staurois parvus. Next base: position 5,194,952 of record NW_028317864.1, read on the forward strand.
AGGGAAGACCTAGAGGACATGATACACAAGGAGAGGATTAGGGACTTCTGTCCCGCCTATGAGTCATTGAGCTGCATGCATTATCCAGCTCTTCACCTCTATATTATTTATTTTATTACCGGTACTTACACTCTCCGGCCACATTATTTAGGAACACCTGTTCAATTGCATGGTAACACAGATTGCTAATCAGCCAATCACATGGCAACAACTCAATGCATTTAGCCATCTAGACGTGGAAAAGACAACTTGCTGAAGTTCAAACTGAGCATCAGAATGGGAAAAAAAGGGGATTTACATGACTATGAATGTGGCATGGTTGTTGGTGCCAGATGGGCTGGTCTGAGTATTTCAAAAACTGCTGATCCACTGGGATTTTCATGCACAACCATCTCTAGGATTTACAGAGAATGGTCCGAAAAAGAGAAAATATCCAGTGAGCAGCAGTTGTGTGGATGAAAATGCCTTGTTCATGTAAGAGGAGAATGGGCAGACTGGTTCGATATGATAAAAAGGCTACAGTAACTCATGTCAATATGGACCAAAATCTCTGAGGAAAGTTTCCAACACCTTGTTGAATCTATGCCATGAAGAATTAAGGCAGTTCTGAAGGCAAAAGGGTGTCCTACCCAGTACTAGAAGGATGTACCTAATAAAGTGTCAGGTAAGTGTACATAGCGCTGTCAATTTACGTGGCTTTACACATATTATCGTACATTCACATCAGTCCCTAACCCTCAAGGGGCATACAGTCTAAGGTCCCTAATTCACTTTCATACACATACTAGGGCCAATTTAAACAGGAACAGATTACCTACCAGCATGTCTTTGAAGTGTGGGAGGAAACTGGAGTACCTGGCGGAAACCCACACAGGCACAGGGAGAGCATGCAAACTCCATGCAGGTAGTGCCATGGTTGGGATTCAAACCAATAACCCTAGTACTGCCAGGCCAAAGTGCTAACCACTTAGCCACTGTGCTGGTATTCACAACAAACCATGCACACCAGCAGTCAGAGACACTGAAATACCAGACTCAATTGTAAATTTGTAAAAATATTTTTGTGATATTTCCTATTTCCCTAACTGAAAAGATTTTTTTAAATAGTTTTTAAAATGTTATCAAAATACTATAACATAATGATATTGTGTACATTCAAAACAGCGATATTAAACATCATTCTATAGTCTATCTAAACATTCAAAAATTAAATAAAAGTGATTCTATACCAATATAGTTTCCCACTGAGAGATGAAATTAAAATATAAAATCTAATATTATTCATGTCACCCCTAAAGGCTTGGCAGTGTGTCAGCTCTGCAGTAATTCTCTTTCTCCAGTTTTTGCTAAATTTGTTAAATGCTCAATTGAAATAAATAAATGTAAATTCTCTTCAGCCAGTGTGGTCACTCAGAAACCCCTAACAGAAAACGCAGCCAGTTCCCTGACTGCAATTAAACATTGGTCAAGAGTTTCCTCCTTATCCCTGCCTGCTGATTGCACAGCAGCACACTTTGTTAAACCAAACTTCCTGTACAAATAGAGCACCGATAGCCTGCTAATCCTCCACCATTCAAATCCAGCTGTGTAAAAAATTATAGGACTCTAAAATAGCAGAATTCCCAAATTTGAACTAGCATTTTTTAAAATACTTTTTATGATTTCTTAACAAATCAAATTGTATAAAAAAGAGTTTATTTAAAGCATTTAAATACATTTTTAGTTTTGGAGAGGGTATTGCTGCCTGTGGGTAGATTCACCCCTCTCTATTTGTCCTGGTTATTATTGCCACCAGTGCAAAAAGTGATAGAAAAAAAAAAAAAGTACAGCTGTCACTGGAACAGAAGGTGAGGGTTACCTTTTAATTGGGGAACAAAAGTATAAGAGATGAGATATTTGAACTCAATTTAAAGAGATTTTTACCATGCCTTACTTCCCGTACCAAATTTTTTTATGATTTTACATATACTTTAAATAGGTTTTATATCTGACTGGAGTTCAGTTTTATTAGTTACTACTACTACTACTACTACTACTACACAAATGTCTAGGATTTCCAGTTATGTCTGCAATACCTGTCCAGGCAAGACACAAATATGCTCCTCTTAATAATGACTTATGACTTATAATGAACAATAATTAGTGAGTTTTGGTTACTTTGTGTAATTCATCTACAAAGGCCAGTAATGGACAATTTGTAGTTCCAGGGGCATAAAAGCAAACATAAGTGACAGTACAAAAAGCTTTACTTTGTTGTAGATTTTCCCATTTACAAATTTGGATTCTTTTCTAACAGTGTGTCTTGAAAATTATGTTGTATAGACAGTGATTCTGATGTTTTACTGTAGCTCTAAAGCCAGTCACTAAAATCTCATAAGCATTAAAGGTTTTACTTTACTTTATAAGCAATTTTCAAGCTTTAGAATGTGCAGCTTTCATTTTAGGAATACCGGGTGATCCTGCCATGAAGATCCTTGTTCAGGCACTTCCTGTTATAGGGTGATAACTGTCTGTTGTGCTCCTGCACTGACACACTGTCTTATGCTCCC